>NC_036844.1:18646650-18811912 GCF_002910315.2 Salvelinus sp. IW2-2015
TGAGTAGCCTGTTCCCACTTTGAGTGGTGGTGGTTATTTCCTGGTTAGTGTTTGTTGCACTGTCAGAACTGTTTGTTGGTCGTTTTGTTGTTTTTGTTCGTGTATTCATCTTGATAAACGTATTATGAATAATTACCAACGCTGCACCTTGTTCCTCTTCTCTTCTCCCGTGACATCGTTACACGCGTGGCTGAGGTGCACCAGTGACCGGCTTGGAAACCGGATTGCACAGCGGAGAATGTATGGTGGGATTCGAAATGGTCAGTGATCTGTTTATTAACTTGGCTTCGAAGACTTTAGATAGGCAGGGCAGGATAGATATAGGTCTATAGCAGTTTGGGTCTAGAGTGTCACCCCCTTTGAAGTGGGTGCCGCGGCAGCTTTCCAATCTTTAGGGATCTCAAACGATACGAAAGAGAGGTTGAACAGGCTGGTAATAGGGGTTGCAACAATGGCGGCGTTTAGTTTTAGAAAGAGAGGGTCCAGATTGTCTAGCCCAGCTGATTGTACGGGTCCAGGTTTTGCAGCTCTTTCAGAACATCTGCTATCTGGAATTGGGMAAAGGAGAAGCTGGGGAGGCTCGGGCAAGTAGCTGCGGGGGGGCGGAGCTGTTGGCCGGGGTTGGAATAGCCAGGAGGAAGGCATGGCCAGCCGTAGAGAAATGCTTATTGAAATTTTTGATTATCATAGATTTATCGGTGGTGACCGTGTTACCTAGCCTCAGTGCAGTGGGCAGCTGGGAGGAGATGCTCTTGTTCTCCATGGACTTAACAGTGTCCCAAAACCTTTTGGAGTTAGTGCTGCAGGATYCAAATATCTGCTTGAAAATTCTAGCCTTTGCTTTCCTTTCCTGTCTGGAGTGAAGCAATGGCTATATCTGTTCTTAGTTCTGCATTTTTGAAAGGGGCATGCTTATCTGAGATGGTGAGGAAATTACTTTTAAAGAACGACCAGGCATCCTCAACTGACGGGATAAGGTCAATATCCAGGATACTCGGGCCAGGTCGATCAGAAAGGCCTGCTCGCAGAAGTGTTTTAGGGAGCGTTTGACAGTGATGAGGGGTGATCGTTTGACCACGGACCCATAGCGGATACAGGCAATGAGGCAATGATCGCTGAGATCCTGATTGAAAAAAGCAGAGGTGTATTTGGAGGGCAAGTTGGTCAGGATAATGTCTATGAGGGTGCCCATGTTTACAGATTTAGGGTTGTACCTGGTGGGTTCCTTGATGATTTGTGTGAGATTGAGGGCATCTAGCTTAGATTGTAGGACTGCCGGGGTGTTAAGCATATGCCAGTTTAGGTCACCTAACAGAACAAACTCTGAAGCTAGATGGGGGGTGATCAATTCACATATGGTGTCCAGGGCACAGCTGGGAGCGGAGGGGGGTCGATAACAGGCGGCAACAGTGAGAGACTTATTTCTGGAGAGATTCATTTTTAAAATTAGAAGTTCGAAATGTTTGYGCATAGACCTGGAAAGTATGACAGAACTTTGCAGGCTATCTCTGCAGTAGATTGCAACTCCTCCCCCTTTGGCAGTTCTATCTTGACGGAAAATGTTGTCGTTGGATATGGAAATCTCAGAATTTTTGGTGGCCTTCCTAAGCCAGGGTTCAGACACGGCAAGGACATCAGGGTTGGCGGAGTGTGCTAAAGCAGTGAGTAAAACAAACTTAGGGAGGAGGCTTCTGATGTTGACATGCATGAAACCAAGGTTTTTTCTATCACAGAAGTCAACAAATGAGGGTGCCTGGGGACACGCAGGGCCTGGGTTAACCTCTACATCACCCGAGGAACAGTGGAGGAGTAGGATGAGGGTACAGCTAAAGGCTATCAAAACTGGTCGTCTAGAGCGTTGGGGACAAAGAATAAAAGGAGCAGATTTCTGGGCGTGGTTGAATAGATTCAGGGCATAATGTGCAGACAGGGGTCTGGTGGGGTACAGGTACAGCGGAGGTAAGCCCAGGCACTGAGTGATGATAAGAGAGGTTGCATCTCTGGACATGCTGGTTATAATGGGTGAGATCACCGCATGTGTGGGAGATGGGACAAAGGAGGTATCAGAGGTATGATGAGTGGAACTAGGGGCTCCATTGTAAACTAAAACAATGATAATTAACCTTAACAACAGTATACAAGGCATATTGACATTTGAGAGAGACATAAAGCGAGGCATAAGTAATCACAGGTGTTGATTGGGAGAGCTAGCTAAGATAACAACGGGTAAGACAACAACAGGTAAAATGGCAATGAATGGGCAGAGAGAGTCGGTTAACTACACACAGAACCTGAGTTCGCGGCTGGGGCCGACAGATAAACAAAAATAAACAGAATGGAGTACCGTGAATTAATGGACAGTCAAGCAGGCATCAGCTATGTAGCCAAGTGATCATAGGGTCCAGGGGACAGCAATAGATGGAACAGGGGAGCCGCGGAGTAGTCGCTACTACGCTAGCACGTAGGCGACACGGCGTTTAAAGTTAGCAGGCCGGGGCTAGTAGAAGCGTCTGCTCCGACGTCCGAAAGAGGCCGGTTGAAGGCACAGCGGATGGAGTAATTCGTCGGCAGACCAGTCGTGGTGGTGCGGCGAGGCGCCGTGTCGACAAAGGATCCAAGCCAGATGGCGAAAGCGGTATTGTAGTTGTAGTAATTTAGTTTGCTAGCCGGGAGATGCGCCTGGCTCACGGCTAACTGGTGTTAGCTTCGGGGCAGGGGCATTAGCCACAATAGCCACTTGGTAGCAGCGGTGATCCGGTGCAAAGGTCCAGAGCTTTCCGATCCGATCCGGTGGAGTAGTGGATTCTGTCAGTGTTTGGGTGGAGTCCAGGTGAACAACTGAGTAGGCCGGGAGGTGGGCCTGGCCTGGCTCAGGGCTAGCTTCGGTACTGGGTCACTCGGTGGAAGCTAGCTAGCTGTGAAGATCAAGAGTAATGGTCCAGGGTTTACGGCAGGAATCCGGCTTTGTAGTGGAGCAACAGTCCGATACTGGTAGGCTGGCAGGTATTATCCAGGCTAAAAAAAAGGGCTGGTATCTGTGCAGAAGGTAAAGGCCGCTAGCAGTGGCTAACAATGACTAAATAGCTTGTGGCTAATTAGCTGGTTAGCTGCTGATGGCTAGCTTCTGATGGCTAGGTGGTTCTGGCTATAAGGTCCCAAATAAATTTAAAATAAATMTGAAATATATACAAAAAAGGACAAAAATTACAAAAGTACACGAGAGGACGAACAAAACACGTCAGCACTGCTACGCCATCTTGGAATCATGATATGTGAAGTGAAATAGAATGCTAAACGAAGCAATCAGGCTAGTTCCACCAGGCTATAGGTTATGAAGGTGAATTGGGACAAATCTCTAAACTGTTTGACCTTTGACCAGGTCTAATGTCACCAACCTGATTCTAGTATCCACCCTGTTCCATTTACAGGAATGCTCACAGTGAGGGCATGTCTATGTGATGCTGAGGGTCCCCATGCTGGTCTTATAGATGTTGCATGTTCAGCTGCAAACTGGACAACTCTCTGAGAAATGCAGCGGGCAATCCTCATAAACAATGTACTCCCTCATCTTATGAGGTGGTGTTGATTGGGAAGGCCTGTGACAGGGTGATACCAAGTGGTAAATATATATTTTTMGGGTTGAAATGACAAAGTTTTTTGATAATTTACTTCACAACCAAAATCTACTCTACTACTTGTATCTGATTGGTTAGGTAATTAACCTGGTATTTTTTAATACCACTTTTCACATAACACACATTGCCATTGTTGATGAAGCCGTCTGTGTCAACAGGGTAGTAATTCAGGTCAAGCTAATACTAGGTCGTCATTAGTTACTACAGCAACAAAGTCATAATAATACCGCCTATTTCTACAATTTATCTTCTTAAAAAGTTAATTTAAACCTAACCTTAACCCTAACCTTAACCACACTGCTATTTATATGCCTAACCCTAATCTTACTGTAAATTCAGCCTGCCTTCTTCACGACTGTGCTGGTGTGAGAGGACCATGTTAGGTGATCAGTGAGTGATGTGGACGCAGAAGAACTTGAAGCTCTTGACCACCTCCACAGCGGGCCCGTTGATGTGTGATGTTGACCCCCCCGCCTCCTTGGTCTTGCTGACGTTGAGGGAGAGATTGTTGTCCTGGCACCACACTGCCAGGTCTCTGACCTCCTCCCTGTAGGCAGTCTCATTGCCGTTGGTGATCAGGCCTACTACTGTCGTGTCGTCTGCAAACTTGATGATGGAGTTGGAGTCGTGCGTGGCCACCCAGCCATGGGTGAACAAGGAGTACAGGACACATGAGTACAGGAGTACAGGACACATCCCTGTACGGCCCCCGTGTTGAATGTCGTGTGGAGGAGGTTTTGTTGCCTCCCCTCACCACCTGCGGTCGGCCTATCAGGATTCAGTTGCAGAGGGAGGTGTTCAGTCCCATGGTCCAGATCCTGGTGACGAGCTTGGAGGGCATTATAACGTTGAACGCTGAGCTGTAGTCGATAACCAGAATTCTCTTTTGTCCAGGTGGGAGAGGGCAGTGTGGAGTGCAATTGAGTTTGTGTCGTCCGTGGATCTGTTGGGGCGGTATGCAATTTGAAGTGGGTGCAGGGTGTCTGAGATGATAGAGTGGATGTGTGCCATGGCCAGCATTTCAAAGCGTTTCATGATTACAGATGTGAGTGCTACAGGGCGGTAGTCACTGTGGCACATTGCCTTAGAGTTTTTCAGAACAGGAATAATGGTAGTCAGCGTGAAACGTGGGGATGATAGACTGAGACAAGGAGAGGTTGAAAATGTCTGTGAAGACGCCAACCAGCTGGTCTGCGCATGCCCTGAGGACGCGCCCTGGAATACCGTCTGGCCCTGCGGCCTTACGAGTGTTGACCCGTTTAAGAGTCTTACTCAGGTCGGCCTCAGAGAGTGTTAATCCYGGGCTTTTGGTTGGGAATGCAGACTGGTGTATCTTATGTATTATTCCTAGCCATGCTATGACCTAGCCAACAGACTGGTGTGTCCTATGTACTCATCCTATCCATGATATGACCTATCCAACGGACTGGTGTGTCCTATGTACTCATCCTATCCATGCTACGATCTAGCCAACATATGGTTGTATCCTCTGTGCTGATCGTAGCCAGCAGAGGAAGCAAGCTTTTCTGAGGGTGGCAGTCATGAAGCGGATCACAAACAGATGCCACACATACGGCTGACAGCTCCGTGTTCCCAAACAATGTGCTTCTTCAGATTCATCTGATCTGGCAAGAGGAACTCTGTAGTGATTAGTTGCCCTGGTTTACATCCAAAATAGCACCCTATTCCTTATATAGTGCCCTACTTTTGACCAAACGTAATGCACTATATGAGGAATAGGTTGTCATTAGGGACGCAGCCCTGGTCTTATCGGAGCGGCCATTAGGAGGTCTCATCTGGCAGCTCATTCAGCTGTTGTGTTGAAGCAGCCCCGGCTCCTGAGAGGCCACTGAATCAAAGACCCTCTCCTTCATTACAGAGCACTGCACAGACACTCATTCAAAGGCATTTCAGCTTACTTGGTCAATCAATTTGTGAGTACTGTGACATTGGGAAACAACTAAGTAAAATCTATGTTTTTTATCTTCAGAGGAATAGAACTTATAAGTGCCCTCCAAATGTTTTAAGAACTTTAGAACATGGCATTGAAAAACTACAAATGGGAGTGTGACGGTTTATATAAGCTTGTGTAATGAATACTGTATATGACGCACTCTTCAAAGATACAGTACTGTATATGAACGTGCCAGTCACTCATCAACAAAGCAATGTTCTGTGCATACTTGCCCTCTCTTTAAGGTTAAACTGTGAACAGCCAACCAGCATAAGATTCTAACAAAGGGATGTCAGCCCTGCCCCAGACCGTTAAACTTGTAGTGAATATTCTCTCTCTCCATCTCTTTCTCTCTCTCTCTCCCGCTCCCTCTCTCTGCCTGTCTCTTCCTCTCTCTCCCTCCGTTTCAGAGGATATGCAATCACCGCAGCACAATCAGTTCCGCAGTGGGAATGGAAACAGGGCTTCCATTTTGAAGTTGGCTTAACCTTGCAGTGACACCTATTGAAGAGACTTTGAAATGGTTGTGGAGAATAGTTTCCGCATGGTGGGATCTGCAATTAGGCGGCACATCTGCAGCAAAGTCCCCCATTCTGGCATCCAGAGAGCCCGGTGTTGGTGGGCAGCCAACAACAACAGTTCCCAGTGCCTAACTGTGAATAATTTTATTAGATACATTTCAACTGAGCAATTAGACAGATTTCAACTGTGAATATTTAGAGAGGATAGGAGACAGCTAAATAACGAACAAGAGATGCGAGAGAGAGAAAGACGAGAGAGATAGATAGAGAGAGGAGAGAGAAGAGAGAGAGAGAGAGGAGAGAGAGAGAGAGAGAGAGAGAGAGAGAGAGAGAGAGAGAGAGAGAGAGAGAGAGAGATTAAGGAAAATAAGTGGGAGAGAGGGAGGGAGTAAAGGAAAATAAGTGGGAGAGAGGGAGGGAGTAAAGGAAAAGAGGAATGGATAGGGATGGTGAAGGAGAGGAATACAAATTGAAAGGGACTGAGGAGAGAGAGAGAGAAGAAGTGAATGAAGGAAAGTAGAGACAGCCATGAGTCTCAGATTTATGAGCGGATCATCAATTAACCACTCCAATCACAATGGATCAGGCCATTAAAGTAGCATTCAGTCTACACTACAGTACATCAAGACTGAAAACAACCTCAAATCACCCAATAGACCCCTGACATGCAGCAGACATTTTCTAATTCTCAGCATTCCTTATAGTTTTTATATCTGAACAGGCTGACAAGGACAAAATGAATGTCACTATCCTCTCCACTTTGATGTTGAGTGTGTGGTCCCACCCTGTAAAATCCAGTTGCTTCACCCTAGATGGGTAAACCTTTCTGCTCTATTGTTGACATGTTTACATTGCTATTCGTCCACCGCCTGCTGAATAATGGCAGAATGGGACCATTAAATATATTGCTGATGTAGAGACAAGAGAAGGAAAACATCAATATGCAAGTGAACTGAGGTTAACAGTGGGCTGTATTAAGCCTTGGGCACGTCACTGTAATAGTGTCCAAACCAGGATACCGTATATAATTACATGGGGACTGTTTCACTTCACTAAGCACTCTAATTGATCAAACTCAATCAACTGTTTACCAGGATAAGTCCACAATGATCTCTCCTTTTTTGCAGCATAAATATACTAAAACCAAACCATTTTTAATAATGTAAAGAAAATACAATGAACGGCATATTGTTTCAAACATGCTTTGTTGAAAATCTGATCCCTAAACAATCAACACAAAACAGGTGTAAACGTAGCTGTCTAATTCCTCCTGAAATAAATAATACAATATTGACCTGAATCTGAGTCCATATACCCACTTAATCCCTACATCCTAATATTACACCTAGTGTGGGGACCTCAGACCTACCTACCATATACTGGAAAGCCCTTGTACTTTCACCACCATTCAACCCTAACCTCAGGCCTACCTACTATATAAAGCCCTTATACTTTCACCACCATTCATCTTAACCTCAGGCCTACCTACTATATAAAGCCCTTATACTTTCACCACCATTCATCTTAACCTCAGGCCTACCTACTATATAAAGCCCTTGTACTTTCACCACCATTCAACCCTAACCTCAGGCCTACCTAACTATATAAAGCCCTTATACTTTCACCACCATTCACTTAACCTCAGGCCTACCTACTATATAAAGCCCTTATACTTTCACCACCATTATCCTTAACCTCAGGCCTACTACTATATTAAAGCCCTTGTACTTTCACCACCATTCATCTAACCTCAGGCCTACTACTATATAAAGCCCTTGTACTTTCACCACCATTCAACCCTAACCTCAGGCCTACCTACTATATAAAGCCCTTGTACTTTCACCACCATTCAACCCTAACCTCAGGCCTACCTACTATATAAAGCCCTTGTACTTTCACCACCATTCAACCCTAACCTCAGGCCTACCTACATATTAAAGCCCTGTACTTTCACCACCATTCAACCCTAACCTCAGGCCTACCTACTATATAAAGCCCTCTGTACTTTCACCACCATTCAACCCTAACCTCAGGCCTACCTACTATATAAAGCCCTTGTACTTTCACCACCATTCATCCCTAACCTCAGGCCTACCTACTATATAAAGCCCTTGTACTTTCACCACCATTGAACCTGGGCCAATATTCCCCCACATGAGTTGTTAGGGGACACTTCCCTGRCATTGACCAGGTTCTGTACCTCCTGCTCTGGGATGATTGACGCTTCATCCCCCTTTGAAGTCCCATGGCCACAACAGAACAGCACTTCCTCTTCTGTAGCTGAAAGCGTGTGTTACTGTGTTACCTCATTCAGGGCACCAGAGTGAAGAAGAAAGAAAGGCCCACAACATAAAAAATAACCCAGATGTTTGCTACTTTGCTTCCCGTCCCAATCGTCGGGACAAGAGGAGGCCGTGGGCCTGCATTAATGCGGCTGGATCTCCATCTGTGGATCTGATGATGACTATGACTGGCCATAGCACATACAGACACTCACCCGGTCACATGTGTTAGCAATAAGCTAGCCTTGCCACCTTAGTTAGGCTAACAGATGGACTGGGTTAGAGCTTGCTTTTGCTGAGAGCTGGGGGGAGAGTTAAAGCTTTAACCAAAATCCTCTGGTACTTTGTTTTTGCATAGAAGCGATAATGTAACAAAATTAGATAAAAGGTAGGAGTTACTTCACATTGACTCAATAACAAGTAGGCCTATGTTAATATGCATGACATGGACCTGCCAAAGATCATAACAATTGCAACTCTTTGATGGAGGATCTATATAATATTATCTAGGAATTAATGTTATGAATATTCCTGATTATCGCTAATGACGACTTCCAGATTTTCTGCACTGAATTTCGTGACCGCTATGGATATTGGGCTCGTATAACACTATTATTATGAAGAGCTTGTAGTATCATACCCAACCTCATAGAGGACCAGGATAGTGGATCAGAGCCCTTATGACATGCCATTTGGTATGATTGCTTCTGTGTAGGACCAAAGTCCCCTCCTGCCGAGCTTTCAGGGTCCTCTCCACAAGCCTCTCCACCTCCATTTTGTAAATATGAACAAGCCTTACTGGTTAGACAGAGCTGCAGAAGACCAGAGATAAAGATGGACTGCTTTTGAGCTTGACTTCAATATGACCTTTTTGAGACAGATAGAACATTATTAGTACACCTATTAATTAAGTATACCCGTAGCCTGTACTCTGTGCTGTATTAAGTTCATCAAGTTTGTATGTCAGGGCTAATGCCAGTGTAATTGCCTATTTCAGCTGGGCCTATTGTTGAGAATCCTCCCTTACATCCTAGACATCCTCCATTGCCATCTCAAGACAGAGAAGGAGAACATTAAGCATCATCTGAAATAATTATCCCAATTGCTAGTATGAAATGACACAGGCTTGAATGTTGCCTGTTCTTTTACCTGAGCTATGTGAGGCCAATATCATCGCAATCATCCAATTGGATCTGAAATAGCCAGACAACAATTGTTACCACTGCCTGCAATGTAATGAGACCATCCTACGATGAACCATCAAATGTCTGAAAGATGTACTGAAAATCTTCTGGGAGTTTTTTTTTTTGTCTCTTCTAGAAGAAATAAAATAAAACATTTTTGAATATATATTATTTTCAGAAGTACAGTGGAACATTATTGTGATGTGGAATGGCATTTTACAGAACAAAATAGTCATTCTGAGAGATAAATCATTAACYGCAGACATTTTATTATTGTATGTGGCGGCCTGCATTGCTCATGGAATTGTGCTGATGAGTGTTTTTGTGTTGTTTCTAATTGCATAATCACCTTTTTTCCAAAAATGTCCAAACAGGTTGTTAAGGTAGAACGAAAATATGTTCTCAAATAATTACATGGCTAAATAAATATATGTTTGACAATTGCATGATCATTAACCTTCTGCAAGGTATTGCGGTTGCGTTTCAAAAAAGTAAATAAACAATTAAGAAAACATAACTTCTTCCACACAAAGAAAAAATACACTTGTCTCTCACCCTGACAATGTTCATTCATCATTATGTTCYACCACTAAAAGTTATTGCAAAATGTTTATGAGTCCGGTTGTCTGATGTCAGCATCTATGACATAACCTGTGAGAAATGTGAGATTTGTACAAGTTATTGATCAACTTGTCTGTCCTAGGTACTTATTATAAAATATCATTTTCATTTTACAAGTTACAAGCCAACACAAAATAAGTCATTTCTGTACGTTAAAAAGGGTTTGGTAAAAATGTAATGATGAAGACAAATTATAGCCTACTTTTGTGAGTTTTACCCTGAAATATAAACTCACATTGTCACTTAAATTACTAATGGATGAGTCATATTTCAAAACTGACTTTACAATAGTGTTGAAGGGCGTAGCTGTGGCAGGGAGTGGGTTGGAAGCTCTGGAAGATATTCAGTCAACCCTAAACACTCATCCAACAACACTTCAGACCAGTGATTTTACACTCACTATTCAGTTCAATCTACAAAATCAGCAAATATCGATTTCACATCATATAAAGTGAGTGTTGTCGAAATCATGGGTTTATCAGGTATTTGAATCTGCAGCTTAGAGGCTTGCTTTGAAAAGTTACATTAACTCCTTGTCTAAAAGGAGCCGGCTTCCACCCGGTTACTCAACCCTGCACCTTAGAGGCTGCCGCCCTATATACATAGACTTGGAATCACTGGCCACTTTAATAAGGGAACCCTAGTCACTTTAATCGTGTTTCCATACTGCTTTACTCATCTCATATGTATATACTGTATTCTATTCTGAATTCCATTATTTTACCCTAGATTTGTGTATATTGTTGTGAATTGTTAGATACTACTGCACTGTTGGAGCTAGGAACACAGGCATTTAGCTAAACCCGTAATAACATCTGCTAAATGTGTGTATTTGACCAATAAAATGTGATTTGATTTGATTTGAAAGTAAATACACTATAGTGGAGAAAGTACTGGTCACAGTCGTTTGCATATCAAAACTAAATGAATGTGGTGAAGTTCAGCTGCGCTGTGAAAGACATTAGGAATTAAGAGGGAAGAGTGAGGATGAATGAAAATGTAAAGATTGCACGGAATGCTCCGGCATGAACTGTAAATGAACTCCCGAACCCCAATCTCCACCTGACAAAATGTGTTCCTCACCCTGACATATAGCCATAAAGAGCTTGTAGCAAGCACTCAGGAACGCAATCTACACATTAGAATTGCCTCTCAACGGCTTCACAAATAAATATTGCCATCCCGAGAGGAGGTAATATAGAACTATTATACAACCCCCCCGGTTTGAAGATTTTTATCATTAATTTCACTGTCCAACTTCATGCTTTTATGTTTTTAAAGAATATCCACAGAAATGATACTGGAGACTTACGCTCTCATGAGAGAAATCAGTGCCGTCTCAGGAGTATATTCATTAACGTTCTTTACAGTGCAAAGAATAGTGTAGTACCATCAAAATCAGTCAAATGTGATACATTGAACCAGACCATAGAGGATGGGTACGACCTTCCCAAACAAATACCAGATTTAAACCTCCATTGTCTACCTTACAAATCCAAAAAGCTCTAATCCTCATCGGCAGCACAACGTTCTGACAACCTACTTCAACACATCTGAGGCGTGTAACCACTACTCCACGACTCTCACTCTCTGATCCCTTCAACGCTTTCATCAGTGACAGACACATGGTTAAAAATGAGATGGATCAATGTAATTAAGATAACCACTGCAGCACAGTGAGAGTGGTATTTAACACGCATAATGCTGTGTTTGTTTTCCTGCGTAATCCCCTGTGGTGCTCTCAGCACTGTGAGAGGCCGATGAGTGGCAGGATTGGGCCTTTTGCAAGGTTGTTTTGAGACACTCTCTCCGTGAGATGGGCAGGTCTCTCTCTCCCCACCCTCTCTGTCTGTCTAGCTCTCTCTCCCTCCTTCCCTCTCTCCCTCCCTCTCATCCACTCCTCCCTCTCCTCTCCTCTTCTCTCCCTCCCTCCCACAGGAGGCTGTGTTGCATTCCTTCCAGGAGGGGCAGAGGTGTCAGTGGCAGAGCCTCTACCCAGGCTCACCTACCCCCTCCCTGGGAACAGTCAGTGCCCCCTCCTCCCTGGCAAAGCTCTGGAGCTCCTTTGAGCACGCTGCCAGCCATGGCAGCAGAGACTTAACATGATTTGTTTGTCTGCCGCTGCATGTTTGCAACGATCACAGCCCAGCCCATTAATCCTCCTGCTCCCATCCAGGGGCTGCTTGAGGAGTGGCTGCAGGGCTGGGGAACAGGGATTCAAAAAAGTTTAGAGCATGATCCACGGGCTGAAAACATTAAACATCTCAAATATGTGAAGCTCGTTTGCAACCAGTCTCAGTTTGTATGAGGGAGTAAAAAAAAACATGACCTTACTGTTCAAATATCCACAAAGTGTAAGGGTTTTCCCATCTTTTTGTATTAGCTTGATTCCTGGCGCAGTGGTGCACTGGAGGGTACAGTGGCTGCCCAGTCTGCCCATTGATCTTTCATCAGTCCATAGAGTGGGCTGAACGCTAGGAGCAGCCCTCTTTTTATGGCAGCCTGCTGGAGCCTGCCTATGATTGTTCCCGGTTTCCTCAGATTGTTTTTCATTTAGTCCGGGTGCAGTGCCTCGCGCACTCAGATTGTGAGGTGGAGTGCTGCAGACATTTAGGGGAGCACGTAACAGCTGCACTATGGGTAGGTGACACAATGGTATTTGGGTGGTGTATATATATATATAATATATATATAATATATATAATAACTATATATATATATATATATATGTGGTGTGTTGTGGTGTGTGTGTGTGTGTGTGTGTGTGTGTGTGTGTGTGTGTGTGTGTGTGTGTGTGTGTGTGTGAGAGAGAGAGAGTGGTTGTGTGTACTCTATATTTTCATTTGTTTTAAGCCTTAGTGAATAAAGCCTTTGATTAGAAGTGAGGCGTTGCCAGAACTAGAGGATTTGTAGCAGTGATGAGTGTGTGTGTGTGTGTGTGTGTGTGTGTGTGTGTGTGTGTGTGTGTGTGTGTGTGTGTGTGTGTGTGTGTGTGTGTGTGTGTGTGTGTGTGTGTGTGTGTGTGTGTGTGTGGTCGTACACATGCCTGCCTGTGTTACTGAGCCTTTGCGTCAGATGCTGTGTTGTGTATTGTGTCAGAACTGGACAAGTAGGAAAATAAATATATTACACTAATTACAATTACAATTACAATTACACCTGAGATTACAAACATGTTTCAAAATAGAGGTATAAGAACTTGTCAAAGTAAACATGTTGCTAGAAACTCAATCATCAATCTTTACCAAGAGGTATGTAGGATATGCTACATTTCCCTACTGCCTCTATTATTACATGCATTTATTTATTTACTGATGTGTTTCACTCAAGAGGAAAGAGGCTAGGAGGCTCTAGGATGGTGGTCAGAATGTTTATGCAGTATCCAATCAGAGAGTGGCTTTAATGTGTGGGTGTGGACCTTGATATCTAAACATCCCATTGATCACAACCACACCAGAGATCAGTTCTACTGGCGGTTCTGCAGCGGGCCCTGAACTTGGTCATCCTGTGATATCTAATCTTTAGCTTCTACTGACAGCTTCTGGAAGGCTCCGGGGGGAGATGACCAGAGAGAGAGAGAGAAAAAAGCCTGACTCCAGACCAGCGGATCAATTTTCACTGGACCTTGAATATTTTATGTAGCAAGTCTTGCAGAAGACACACAGATGGACTAAATTAATGGCAAACGACCATGTCCGTAACCCCCACTCATCCACACAGACAGCACAGACCCACCCCGCCACTTCACCCCAAGGGCCACGCCAGAAGAATCATGTCTGGATCAGATTGCTGGTTACCCTGACCATGTGGTTTATGTAACGCTCTAACACTGAGACAGCCCGGTATCTGTAAAGATGCACCAGACCAGAACATGCGTATAGCCACTCAATTCCCATATATTAAACACTAAATAATGTGTGGTATAGGTTTTAGGCTACTAACCACAGGGTTTTAAGATATAGTTATAAAGATTAGAATGAAACATATTCAAGATCCAATTGTTCAGTTCAAACGTTGTTCATCTTTCTGATAAATGTGTACATAGCAAAATAACACAAGTGATTGGAATCAGAACCTACAAGGTACATTTCAGTTACCAAAACGTTCTTCTTTCTAATATTTGTAATATGACGCCCTGTCCCTGATACACAAACAAAACTGTGTCTCACGTATTTGATAGTGTAACATAATTTACCAGCTAAATGCAGGGCAATGATAATTTGGCTTTCTCAAATCCATTCAGAAAAGCAAGGCTATAACCTGACAAACCAAGTAAGGTAACAAGGTATTGAAATGTGTTCTGCGCAATTATACAGAGATGGTATGGGACAGACCAGCCACCCATGTTCAATACAACACTATGTTTACATATTACTCACTGCAGGAAGTGAATAACCCTAACCTCAAGACTATAGTCTAAAGCCAGACCTACTATAAGGATGCCGTTTCACCGACTGCCTCCAAATACTTTCCATCAGTGAAACCAGATCCAGTCAAACCCTGTATTTGTTTATTAAGTAAATATGCTCTTGGTCTGGCTTGCTCCCAAGACGGCTGTAACCGAGAGATTTGTTCATGTAGGCATTAGTGCTGGCTATCAGTGGTGAATTATTTATTGAAAAAATCCTCCCATCCGAGATAGATGAGGGGAAAGTATAGGGTAGGGCGGGATGTCACGAACATCGACGTGAACAACACCTTTGACATCAATGAATTATAGAACATGTACATTTTAGACATTTAGATTGCTGCAACCCTCTTCTAATATATTTGGGTAATGTAGGCCTACAAGGCAGATCACTCAGCCAGCTTAATAAATAGGCGCTATACATTTTGGCAACATTGAAATCATGAAAAGCCTTGTCATGTCGACCTTGTCTGGGTTTTTGAGAGAAAATACTCATTTCAAGGGAAGGCACACAAAAGAAAAAACATTTAACTGATCAAATATATTGCATTAATTTGCCAATTTGCCAAATGAATGTATCATTCATTATGAGGAAAACCTGAAGATGATGATTATTGACATTAACACACACAAACACACACACAAAGTTCTTATTGAGGAAGTGGCTGTTATGGATAAATGAGGACTCCAATGTTTCTGGTTTAGTTCATACAGACTTTATAACTACTTTCTCTGTTCTCTAACTTTACACGTCACAATTAGTAAACTCTCCCACTTGTTAAATCACCACATATTCTGTCAGTACCTCCTTAAAAAAAATTAAATATGTTTTCTGTGGGAAACCAATCTTAAACAAATATGATTACGTGCAGTGTATACCGTAAAACTTAAATTAAACACCTAGTCTCAAATAGCTGCCTGTCCTTTTTAATAGCTGGGCACCAGCACACATTTCTGCAAATAAACGCCTGTTTTACATAAACGCCTGTTTTAAATAAACGCAGGGTCTAATTTAAACGTTTATGAGTGAACTTCAGTGAGTACCGTAAAGACTGAGCAAGAGATGATAAAGGAGAGCAACATCATTTCCATGGATGAGACGGCAGTGTGGTTTGACATGGTCGGCTCAACTACAGTGGATACAAGAGGCACAACGAGTTGAGAGAATGGTGCTGAAGCAAGAAATCAGGGGTGTATGATACGCAGCCTAGTCTTTGCATGTCTGATCTGCAATGGATTTGTTATTATAATGTTTATACTGGTCATACTGCTCACAATAAGTATTTTCAACATTTTATTGAGCAAAAACTGTGTGCATTAAGGAAATAGACGCCTCAAATAGAAAGCTGTCTCTAATAAGCACCGGTTGTGTTTAGTGATTGAAGCAAATAAACGCCTGGGCTTTTCATTTAAGTTTTATGGTATATTCACAGTGTCATGGACCAAAGATTCCATAGGGGAGCCCCAGTGATCGCAGGAAACTCTTGATAATATGTCTTTCTCCCTCTCCCTCTATCTCTGCCTTGTGCCATAATAGAATACAGAAAGGCCTCAAAATCCGACAAGCCAAGATGAATTTAGCTCCGATGTCCCTCCCTGKCAGATTCAACAACAAATCACATATGCTGATTTCTTCCATTTTTTCTTAATGTTCTTATATGCAGCAGAGGAGCCTGGCCATTGTCATTTAATGGCAGAGCCGTTTTGGAAATCACTGCTCTCTTTGTMCTCCCTCAGCCTCATAGGCTGTATTCCCTGATGGGCTGCCCTAGATGGAATACTTCCTTTTGTAATTTCCAAGTTATGTATACAAATCCTCCCATGTCAGAAAGAGGGAAAGGGGAGATTAATTAACAAATGAATGAATGAAGAAATTAATGAATGAATGAATGAATGAAGAAATTAAGTAATTTTTACTTACTTTTTTAGATCATTTTAGTAATTCTCATTTTAGTAATTCAAATCCTCCATCAATTCTCTTTCAGCATTCATTTCAAATTAGAATACATGTTGGATTCTCCAGATTTACAAGTAATTGACCATTAACTTTAAATTAACTTGATTTGCCACAAAATACCAGGCACAATGTAGACAAAAATGTGATTTTCCTGTGTTGTATATATATTTCCACACTATGAGCTTGGAATAATACTGTGAAATTGTGAAAATTATGATAATGCCCTTTTTAGTGTAAGAGCTGTTTGAAAAGACCGCCTGAAATGTTTTGCCTGCTTTGGTGGGATGGAGTTTTGGCCTGCCTGTTGACATCACCAATAATAAACCAATAAGAAAGAGAGTTCGAAACCTCTCTGCCAATAACAGCTAGTTTTCTGTTTTCCCCTCCCCACTCAGACCACTCCCAGACAGTACTCGCAAAATTCTTCCTTGAGAAATGGCTCTTTGCGAATAGGCTATTTTTGTTCATTTTTGACCATTTTAATTGAAAACAATCACAGTAAGGTACGTAATTGTTATCCAGAAATCATTTTGTATTTTGATAAAAACGACTACATTGGACCTTTAAACTAAAAACTCTTCCATTATCAAGAATGACTGATAATGATGATCTACTTAATCAGCAACCCAATCAATAATTTGTTAAGCGTATCAAAAACATGGGATGCTTTTCAGGGTTTAACACAGCACTTATAAGAGTGTAAAAAATAAGAATGTAAAAGCAGTTTAACTAAACAACACATAAACAAACCACATAAAGCACTGTGATGCTTATAGAAAAAGTGTTCTTTTATACAAAAGAAAAATACACATGTCCATGACTGCCTTATGGACATGAGTTCAACTAACACAGGTCTGGACTGGAACCTTAAAAGCATCAGCAGACAATGATATTATCACACATGCAAGGAAAGTCTATGAGTCAGCAACATCAGTGAAGAACATCGATAAAATCAAGTGTTCAATAAAATGTATCAATAAAGCCCTTTTTCCATCAGCAGATGACACAAAGTGCTATACAGAAACCCAGCCTCAAACCCCAAACATCAAGCAATGCAGATGTAGAAACACAGGGTCAGCTAAAAACACAAATCCATTTAAAGGTCATAAAACGTAGTAAAAACCCGAAGAGGTCGTTACAAAAGCTATTTCCTATATCATTTCACTCTGCCTGTGATAAGATATTCATAGACGTGCTAATGAGTGAACGCTGAAAGCAAAAGGATGTACAATAATCTTCCTCCTTATTTTTAGAGCAACCTGTTAGCAGGCTCTAATTGCTGTCAGATATCAAGAACTTTCACACTGCCAATTACACGTCATGGAAGATTATCTTCATCTGGGGCATGAAATCCACTGCTTCTCCCTCTCCAGCTCCGTCTCCCCAGAGCCGCCTTGCCTGGGTGGAGAGCAATGAGGCTGTGAACCAACCGCCAGTGTCTGAACTCTGGCTGGCACCACAGACATCTCAGGTCAACAACCTACTGTAATACTGAGGTAGCACACGCTAGATGGTTAGCACACGCTAAGAATGGCCTTTCTAGGCTTTTCTACAGTCAAACTCTTGGGGTTTTGGTACAAAGCAAAACGCGTGTTGTCCCCAGCATGCAGTGTGCTCCCCATGCACAGTGTTTCATGTATCATTATGTTCTATTGCTTGAACTGCATGATGTCTTATCTGCGGTTTGAGCGGCTACACACTCCCCAAAATGTTGATCTTCAGAATAACATGCATTATAGCTGCATTCTAACAAGTGTATTGATTCATAATTAGGCTATATCCATTTCAATTCATTATAATAATGTATTCTTATGAAGTAATGATGCGGATTATGTCATTTACAATTTAGGTTATTTGTGCAACATTATAGTCAATGAAAATTGTGGGATTTTTTTTGCCAGAACACTGTTGAGCCTTGGGGTGGTTGTGTGGGGTTGTGACTAAATGTGTAATGTTAGCAAATAGTGATCTCCCTGAGGATTAACATTAGGGCAGCGTAATGACCTAATGATCAGACCATGTCCTCTCTAATCCTGCTAATTGTTTTCACCAGGTTAAAGGATTTGGGAGCCAACACTGCATTCAGCCTTTGCCTCCCGAAAAAAAAGCGAGAGGGGGAAGCACAACCGTTTTGTAGTCTTTGTAGGATGCTCCAACATGTTCTAACATCCCTAGCCTACATACTTATTAGTCCAGAGCCTAGACCTATTGGCGGGTCATTCCACGAAAGGAGTGCCTTTTGCGTCCTTTTAATATTTTAAGTAGAAATGCACAAATTTTGAATTTTAAAAGCGTGATATATTCAAGGAAGTATCCCTAAATATAAACCACATAGAGAATTCCATAAATCTGAGTTTTTTATATAAATAAAGATTTGCTAAAGTGCCAAAATTCAGCATTCTGACATGTCCCTCTATGCACCATCTGCATCTTCCAGGAAGATTTTTACCCATTTAACCATGAGTAGTGATTAATTTTAAGGTTTAAAAAACCTGTTACAACCCTTTTACATGAACTGAACTCTCTGAGATGGGAAAACATGTTTTTTTAAAGTTGAACATGTGCTCTTCATGACAGAATGTTAAAATGAGGTGAAATCGAACGTTGTTGTTGCACCAAGTTACATCTCAAAAGGTACCGAATTAGTGGAACGACCCATTTCCTATGTGGGCGGGTACATCACTCATATCACTTGACATAAATAGGTAAAATTGACAGCAAACGTAACTGAAATGCTGAATGGGTTACATGACATTGATTTGCAAATTATAGGCTTATATATTTATATTAAACAGTAGGCTTACTTATAGCCTATGGATTTAGATTTTTGGGTGATTTTTTGTATAGCCTCAGCATAGCCTATATCCAAATAGTTTGTCATCCTGCAGTAATAGCCAATGGTCGATTCCACGAAAATAGTCTGATTTCTCTTTGTTAGGCAACTGAGTCTCTAACCTGTAGCCTGATGATGTATTAGTCTCACATGTAACATTTCAGGATGATGCGAAGTTAATTTCAGCATGTCAACCATTAACTATTGCTGTGTGTCAGATGAACCATTGTTTTCTTAATTTAAATGGCCATATTCCTCTAAATTAGGTTACTATCCAGTTACAATCAAAATATTTGCAAACTGTTATGATAGGGGTATTACGCCAAACCAGAGGCTAAATCAATAGCATAAAGGGGAGAAAAAAAATTGCTAACGAAATTTGCTATTATAAGGGTAATGTTTGTAAATAGTTTGACATTGTGCTGAGGATACGAAGTGTTTTTATCACACTAATAAACATGGAATCGATGGAATTAAATTAAACTCAAAACGTGCATAGGATAGGCCTAAATGAGTGACGCATGTGAAGAGTTAAAATGTATGTTAATGTCCATATATGCGTTTAGTTTTTAGATTATTTATTTATTTTTATTCAGAAACTGAAAACGGGGATACAGCTAGGCCTACATAGGCTATTACTTGTAATATCAGAAAACAAAAGACTAAATACCATGCATCAACAAGCCAGTCCAAAGCAGCTTTGCTAGGTTAAAAGCCCAGAAATAAAACGTTTGTCGAGAAATTACGCTGTCTCGCCGAGATTTGTCTTGAAACAAGTGACCCGCAACAGACTGGAGACTCCAAAACACATTGCCATGACATCAAACACTCTCCCCTATTTACTTGGCGGCGGGACGAGCCGGTCGGTGCCCAGCGGAGTGCGAGTAGTGCACGCATGACAGCGGTGGGGTAGACTGACAAGTACAAGGAAGAGAGAGCCCTGGTCGCCGGGGCTATGCGGTTTGTGCTGCTACATGGTTGTTTGCCTCCATTTAAATGACTTGCCTTTAAACATGGCAGTGGTGCGCCAGGCATCCAGTATAATAATTTGTTTACAGTGCTCGTATTGATGGACATGTTTTATGATGTTGTTTAATCCAGACTCGGGGGAAGGTGTCTCGCAGAGCCCAGACAACCTGGCTCCACCGGCCATTTATGTAGACTATATGGCTGTCTATTTGAGAAGAGAGACAGGTGTAAATCTCTCTGGCATCTTTACTTTACACTCCCTGCGACACTCACCTGAAGGTAAATAAATGGTTTATGGCCAAGTAAATGAACCACCTTTTTTTCCTGTACCAAGAAGGACAATATGATAGGCTGCATATTTGGAGGTTCATCATTTGTCTAATTTATGTGGGGTTTTTTATTTTTAAAGGCGGTGTACTGGCCGCATAGCTGCCTTAAAATAATCTTCATGGTTCTTATCTTGTTAATAATGGACATTAGCCAATGGATGTTTTATGAGCAATGTATTATCTATGAGCAAATATTACTACAGTTCATATTAACCTAAGCAAACACAATCAGTTTCACAGGAATTGCTGCTTTATTATGGACCATGCGCTAGCTGTTCTTTTGGAAAACTGATTTGAAGATAGTAACTTTTGAGAGTGTTTTGTGTATTCAGACCACATTTTACAATATTAATGTTCCCATTCAAGTGTAATTAGAGTAGTGAACATGTAAATAAATAAACTAAGAGCTAAATAAAAATCGGAAAATGCTTAAGAGCATAACATTGTTGCTGCTACATTGGTCTATCTCACCCATGACAATGTCTCTCTCTCTCAAACACACATGATACATGAATAAAGCATGATCAGCCAATTAATCTTTAACACTTAACTCAAAAGTGTTGATCTCTTATCCACTCCCTCTTTATTGTTGCACCACGGACTTGGGTGTGTGTGTGTTTGTGTGTGCGCGCGAGAGAGAGAGACCCATTTCACCCAAGGCTCATGCAGCAATGTAGGTCTGCGCCACTCTTGATTGGGATTGTTCCCAAAAGATGGTTTCAGACATTAGATAATGAGGTCCTGTGATAACGCCGGTCTCCTTTAAGTTTTTCCCATGAATCAGGCCTGTCGCCAGTTCACAGAACGACACTGTACATCCGCACCACGCTACTCACTTCTCATTTGTTGCGCACAAAAGCTGATCCACCCCAAATCCCACTAACAAACGAAGGGCTGGGAACAAATCATATATGCCTAATGTTCAATATTCCTCATTTCTCGACTAATTAACTTCAATCCCACCTTATTCTTAATACAGCGACCAATTAATTTGTGATCTATGTCAAAGGTCCAGGGGCCACAGTCAGTCGCCAGGTTCATTTGGGCGGATGACCCTGATGCGGAAAGGTTACAGGCTTGTCACTGCCTCCTTGTTCACAAATGGATTTTAATTGGTTGGTTGAATGGTTTGTGTGCGTGTGTCTTGTAGCCTATATATGCACCAGATCCATCCGAATGCACACGCGCTCCATTCAACACGGAAGGGAATGTTTGTGTTATGTGCGTAGCACTCAACCGTAGGCCTAGAGAACATAGCATTTAATAAAAAACTATACGTTACAGGTTCTACAAATAGGAACTGGGATTGAAGCAACAAGGTGTTTTACATAATGTGTTTTACACATTTACATAAGCTAGTTTTATTTCCAATACATTTCACTCATTATTTAAAATAGTGGCTTAAACTTATTTGACAATGGCAGTTGCTTAAATTGTTGAGGAATATGCATGCTTGCATGAGCACTCGGGTGTTTACGCAATAACGCATTAGAACATGCTTGTCATTATGTATCCAGTATAACATTCTAATGTGTAGTTTGTAATGAAGTTGTTATTAGCTGTTTAGATGTGCATGACAACCAATGATATCACCATAACAGTTAACTTAAAGGGTAAAGGGCAGTCAAACTATTTTCCCAGCAAATAATGTTTTAAACCTTTGCAACAGTGGCTGGAGACCCTGCCCTCCTATTCTATTGGACTTTACAGTAGATGCTAGTCCAACCAGCTTCAGCTTACATTCAAACACTCCCCCTCATTACCCCCAAAATGTCTTCATGCAAAACATCTGTGGGAACTTCAATAAATGAAAGCACAACTCCTGACCACATCCTTCTTATTTAAATGTTCATGTGGTTCCCTGGTATTGTATAACTTTGTAAATACCCAATGGGCACAGACGTCAGTTTAACGTCTAGTTTTGATTTACATTTGGTTGAGTTGTCAACTAACGTGAATTCAACATGAAATCAACCAAAAATATCACGCTGTCATTGTATTTAGATTACAAGTTGGGTGAAAAATAATACGAAATTCCCTTACATTGATTACTTTTTGGGAATCCAATCAGTTTTCCACGTTGATTTTTGGTTGAAACGAAACAACGTTGATTCAACCAGTTTTTGCCCAGTAGGTATTTCAGCCTCATGTTTCAAATGTCACGAGACTCTGACATCTTTACATTTGGACACACCAAGTAACGATAGCCTATAAAATGCAGTGATCCAATGAGAAAAGCTGCTGCAATGTGACTTTTACAAATGTTCTGTAACTTAAACAAACCAATCATATATGCTATTGTATTCTATAGGTATAAACGACAAACCACCGTTTTGTAAAACAAATTGAGATATTTATGCAAGTATTTGAAGTGTTAATGTGTGAGTAGACCTATTCATAATTTCAAATGTGCAGTTATGTTTTTTCGGGGGTAACTGTTGGCCTGCTGACTTTTATTATCATGCCAGTGAAATCCCCAAATAAAAAAACTGTACACATGAGTCATGACAATGTTTACACAACCCGCCTTTTTCATTTAATTTAACACATTTTATTTAATAGGCCTAGATATGTCTGGTGTGCTGCATTCTTTGAAAATACCATTACATTTCGTTATGTTGTTTCATGATTCATATTTCTGTTATAAAAAGAGAACTTGCTGTTTGTAAAAATGTCAAAAAAGATTTGAATCTCGAGTGGAAGTAACTGTCGCCTAAAATTACTAAAGATATGCCAAACATATAAACGAAAGCATGTAGAATGTTCACGTTTTCAAACGTTGTATAAGCGCAGGAATTAACCCTGCCAGCAATCCATCCCAAAGTTAAAAAACGACAGTTGGTTCCGAGTTCCGTATGCCATATAGTGTTGCATATAGAATTATGCCTATGTACTGTTTTATTTGCCTACTTCGRTACTCAGTTGAGAATTTTTAAAGCTTTTATTAAAACCATCACATATTGCCTTTTTCATTATTTATAATATTAACCATTGCTGCCAGTGTTATACAAATTCATWGATGTGGCTTAAATAAAAAGAATGCAGTGAGAATGTACACGGCATATTTCTTTTTGGATTATATAATATAACCCAAGGATGAATGCCCAGAGGAATTACCAATAAACATTCAGAAGGTACTATGGCTGAAAAGTTTGGAAAGGAATCTATCCAAATCACAGAGGAGCATGTGAGGGATTCACCCAGAAACAGAGGGCCAAGCTTCAGCAAAGACAAACTTCCAAAACATTTGGGTTAAACCGCAAACTCAACTCAAAAGCACGTCTAGCCAAAAACAATAGATTGAATAATCCATGTCCAGAATGAATCAAGTGTTGTAGCCTAGCCTGTAGGCMATCCTTTACATGTAGTGATAGAGAGAGAGAGAGCCCAATGAACACTAAAACGCATCCCAATGGGGAAATGGGGTTTCACCTTTTTTTCTGATGAAGCACTGAAACGTTTAAAAACATGAGGCACTTGCTTCACAGTGTGTTTTTCCAGCAGGTAATTTAGTATTTTACAATCAGGCTATTCAGTTATAAATACAAACATAACAAAAACTTTGTGAAAATAATAATATTTTTTCCTCCAAAAATGTGTTTAGACTATTTAGATAAAAAATCATATAATTTGCTATCAACGTGTCATTTAATGAGGACTTTGTCAATATCATATTATCGCTTTTGAAGCGCCATCAACATGTAGGTAGGCCTATATGTCAGGCTATCAGAAAATGAAATAACTTGGTGATTCACACTTTTCAAAAAAAAAAAAATACAACTGTTTTCAGTTTGGGACACATTTGATGTAGGATTGCATAGATTGTATTTCTCTAGTCAGAAACAAGTCCTAAATTACTCTATTGCTGAGCTAATTAAGCAATTAACATCCCATCATGTTTATGATCATGTATACAAATGCCATGGCTAGAAGAAGAGATCTCTGACTTTGAAAGAGGGGTCTCAAGGGAGCAATGGGGGATTTAAAGTGATGACTATGTGTGTGTGTGTGTGTGTGTGTGTGTGTGTGTGTGTGTGTGTGTGTGTGTGTGTGGGGTGTGTGTGTGTGTGTGTGTGTGTGTGTGTGTGTGTGTGTGTGTGTGTGTGTGTGTGTGTGTGTGTGTACGTGTGCTGTACGGTGTGTGGTGTGTGTGGTGTTGGGTGTGTGTGTGTGTGTGTGTGTGTGTTGTGGTGTGTGTGGTGTGTGTGTGTGTGTGTGTGTGTGTGTGTGTGGTGTGTGTGTGTTGTGTGTGTGTGTGTGGTGTGTGTGGTGTGTGTTGTGTGTGTGTGTGTTGTGTGTACGTGTGTGGTGTGTGTGTGTGTGTACGTGTGTGGGTGTGTGTGTGTGTATGTGTCTCAGTCACCAGATCTCAACCCAATTGAACACTTATGGGAGAATCTGGAGTGGCTACAGCGGAATCCTACTCATAATGAACCAGAAAACCCTTCTGAGCAGGTATACATACTGCACCAGAGACATGGGCAGCTAGATTCAACCCAAGGCTGGGAGATTTGGTTATCTTGGGAGGCCACTGCCACCAAATCCTCTCGGCACCCTTTTCGTCATAGGCATAGAAAATGCTGATAAATATTGGGTTTTGAACTTTTCAACAGATATCTCGAGGTTTTCTTTAGATAAATGTAAAAAAAATATGATTTTGTTTGTAAGTAATTACAGATGTAGGATCTACATTTGATCACTTTTTGTTGCTGAGAATCTACCTGCACCGTAGGAATTGCAGATGATCTTCGGGATTTACATAAACTCACTGAAAACCCACACGATTGCACGTTTCATGTAGCCTACTTTTGGCCAGCGATCAAGCAACAGCATGACCTAAACGTTAAAATCCTGTTGCTGCACGAATATTTTGCTGTGACAATATAGGTCAAATTAAGATCCTAAATCTGTACTGAATGCACACATTAGTCAAAGACTTTTCTGGAATATGCAGCTGAATACAGTATGGCATTTTTCAGACTGGGGTTGCAGGAGGAATATTGTGACCACTAGCATACATGTTTAAGACACTGGAGTGGATTCATGCTAAGCAATGTAGCCTACTTGATATATCTACCCAACGACTGGGAGTGAACTCAATACTCAAGTAAATATGCACTATTCCGAATGGTTCATTCTAGAGCATAAAGACATGTATTCTGCAGTATTCAAGCCATCAATGAAAATCCGCTATGGTCCCCCTTAGCCCCTCAGACTACAAAGCACTTGCCTTTCTGCCTATGGTTTTCCATTTCAAAGGTCTCCGTCTCCATGTAAATACCAAAAAACACTAATCCAATCTGACCCCATTGCAAATTTTCCAGAACTATGGGGGGCCCGCGTTTTGACATGAGCCACGCTCTTATCCCACTTAACCTCTAGAGCAGGGATATTCAACTCTTACCCTACGAGGTCCAGAGCCTGCTGGTTTTCTGTTCTACCTTATAATTAAMTGCACACACCTGGTGTCTGAGGTCTAAATCAGTCCCTGGTTTCGATGTTCAGAGGAAATTTTGCTCTCAACTTAAAAACAGAGAGTCTTGGTTAAAGATTCAATGGCAGGGCCCTATAGGGTCCAGATATACTATAAACCCACACAGTCAAGTACAAAGCCTATTACTATGGCAGAGAACTAAATGGACATAGGATATCAATTCTATAGACCTTCCTATATAATTACTTTAAGAAGGTCATACCAAGGATCATTTAGTTTGTTCTGAAGTGTATCTCTTATATACATGGGGGTTCTACGAAGCTATATGGAATTGTCTTTTAGAAGGTCATACCAAGGATCATTTAGCTATATGAATTTTAATTTTAAGACCCCTTGAAGTATCAAAAACAAATCTTTAAAAAATATTTGGTCATGCTATTAGCCCATAGGAACGCATTGAATAACACATTCACCACATGGTACAACACAATCTCCATATACACTTCCATCAATTTTTTCAACTGGTACCTGGGGACCTTCAGACAAGTCTTGTGAGGCCTGTGGGCGTCCTGGAGCAATACAACCCACATGTACATGTTCGTGAGAGTCTTAGTGTGTAGCCCAAACGGTTCGGATGCTACAGACAGAAGTTGGCAGATCGGCTGTACCGATATCAGACAAGTCTCCTGATACTTTTGAACACAATTGTGTTTGTTAGAGTTTCATCTTTCAATAGATGTAAATAGTGTGTAGGTCAAACCGTTCAAACACTACAGACAATTTTGTGAGAAGACCGTCTGACAAACACCACTCTAGCTCTGTCACCTTTCACAGAAGATGTGGAAGTGTGACATAGGTGGATGTGGTGGATTGAGACGAGACACAGCCCATGCAAAAAAACAGATATCTCTAGCTTAAACGGACAGATTTTTTTATGGGGATTTTTGTATTACGCTAATAGATTTCCTCAGGGGCGCGTAAATCGACAAATCGACTTTAGGGGGTTTAAATGGGATTATCTGAGTTGTGCCCAACAGCTGGTGAGTGGTGGCAAATAAGGCAAAATAAGGAGTTTCACACATGGCCCACATCTGAGGCATTTACCACTGGCATCCACTGCACAGCTACAGGGAGAATAGCCTACTAATGTCTGTTGACACTGTTCCCTCAATCCACTGCATTAAAGTTGCCTTGTACATTGCAGTATTACTTGGGTATTCCTGCATATATGACTAAGGTCTACTCTTTTCACTGCTTGTATTTCACCGTGACTGCAAACCAATCAGAGGGCAAATAAATATTTCAAATCAAATCAAATTTGATTTGTCACATGCGCCGAACACAACAGGTGTGGACCTTACAGTGAAATGCTTAATTACAAGCCCTTAACCAACAATGCAGTTTTAAGAAAATCCCTAAAAAAGTAAGAGATAAGAATAACAAATAATTAAAGAGCAGCAGTAAATAACAATAGCAGGGCTATATACAGAGGGTACCGGTGTCGAGATAATTGAGGTATTTATGTACATGTACTGCAGGTATAGTTATTATAGTGGCTATGCATAGACAATAACATAGAGGTGTGGGGGCAATGCAAATATTCTGGGTAGCTGTTCAGGAGTCTTAAGGCTTTGGGGTAGAAGCTGTTTAGAAGCCTCTTGGACCTAGACTTGGCGTTCTGATACCGCTTGCCGTGCGGTAGCAGAGAGAACAGTCTATGACTAGGGTGGCTGGAGTCATTGACAATTTTTAGGGCCTTCCTCTGGCACCGCATGGTATAGAAGTACCGGATGGCAGGAAGCTTGCCCCTGGTGATGTACTGGGCCGTTCACACTACCCTCAGTTTTGCCTTGCGGTTGGGGGCCGAGCAGTTGCCATATCAGGCAGTGATGCAACCCATCAGGATGCTCTCGGTGGTGCAGCTGTAAAACCTTTTGAGGATCTGAGAACCCATGCCAAATCTTTTCAGTCTTCTGCGAGGGAATAGGTTTTGTCGTGCCCTCTTCGCGACTGTCTTGGTGTGCTTGGACCATGTTAGTTTGTTGGTGATGTGGACGCCAAGGAACTTGAAGCTCTCAACCTGCTCCACTACAGCCCCGTCAATGAGAATGAGGGCGTGCTCGGTCCTCCTTTTCTTGTAGTCCACAATCATCTCATTTGTCTTGATCACGTTGAGGGAGAGGTTGATGATGTCCTTGCATTTGTACTGTTTTGTTGTAGTTATTACCTGAATATAAGCGGTTTAGTATGCCGTTACTGGGTTCCTGCTCTTGTAATGTTGCCTCTATATAAAAAAATGCTGCCAGACATTTCTACCACAACCTTTCATACACTGTAAAAAAGCCAACTTAACCAATTGCTTAATCAGCGTTATTCTGTGAGTTGTGAGACGACTGCAAAAGGACAAGAATTTGAGCTCATTTTTTATTTATTTTTTATCTAACCTTTATTTAACTAGGCAAGTCAGTTAAGAACAAATTCTTATTTACAATGAAGGCCTACCAAAAGGCAAAAGGCCTCCTGCGGGGGCAGGGGCTGGGATTAAAAATACATAAATTGTCACGCCCTGACCATAGTTTGCTTTGTATGTTTATATGTTTTGTTTGGTCAGGGTGTGATCTGAGTGGGCATTCTATGTTGTATGTCTAGTTTGTCTGTTTCTGTGTTTCACCTGATATGGTTCTCAATCAGAGGCAGGTGTTAGTCGTTGTCTCTGATTGGGAACCATATTTAGGTAGCCTGTTTTGTCATTGTGGGTTGTGGGTGATAGCCTATGTGTAGTGTTTTGTGTTCAGCACTATTTTCTATATAGCGTCACGTTCGTTTTGTTGTTTTGTAAAGTTTGGTTAAGTGTTCTTCGTTATAATAAATAGAAGATGTATTCATATCACGCTGTGCCTTGGTCCTCCTCTCTTCCTCCATAC
The DNA here is from genome assembly GCF_002910315.2 of Salvelinus sp. IW2-2015. NCBI lineage: Eukaryota > Metazoa > Chordata > Actinopteri > Salmoniformes > Salmonidae > Salvelinus > Salvelinus sp. IW2-2015. Next base: position 18,675,702 of record NC_036844.1, read on the forward strand.
GACGAACGTGACATAAATAAATCAAATATAAAATATAGGACAAAACACACATCACGACAAGAGAGACAACACAACACTACATAAAGAGAGACCTAAGACAACAACATAGCAAGGCAGCAACACATGACAGCACAGCATGGTAGCAACACAACATGACAACAGCATGGTAGCAACACAACATGGTAGCAGCACAAAACATGGTACAAACATTATTGGGCACAGACAACAGCACAAAGGGCAAGAAGGTAGAGACAACAATACATCACGCAAAGTAGCCACAACTGTCATTAAGAGTGTTCATGATTGAGTCTTTGAATGAAGATATTGAGATAAATTGATATGAATTAGGTAGTCCCAACTTGTAAGTCGCTCTGGATAAGAGCGTCTGCTAAATGACTTAAATGTAAATGTAAATAATCAATCTTCCCTACTCCYGCAGTCATTCTAAGTGCAGGTTGCGGGTGTTTAAAGGCCCCATTTGTTGTATATCCTAACTCTGGCTGAATTCCAATAGGAATTACACATCACTTTGCAAGCCAGCAAAATGTGACTTGCATGCTTTATGTGGCCTGTAAACCAGGAGTTTCAGACCACTGTGTTAGGATGTAACTACGCCCTCAAAAAAGGCCTTATGATACACAGTATGTAATGTTTTGTCAAAAATAGTCTAATTTCACACTGGAAATTATGAAAGTATGGTAGAATACATTCTCAAGTTGAAATGTATATTCACTCAACCTAAAATTAAAATTTGAGATTGTATGTTGGTTCAACTATATGCCCAAATGTTGAGCAAACACAATTATAATGCAGCTGGTTACCTTACAATTGTACATTGAAAAAACGTTTTTATTTTATTTTTAAATGTACTTCATTAGTCAGAGGAGCACGGATATTCAGTGCCATTTTCTATTGCTCTCTGAACTGAAGTTAATGCATTACATTGAAATACATTCCATAAACACATCCCCTAATTAACAAAAGTTGTTTTTCAGCAATACCTGTAACAAGTTACTGCCAGAATTGTTGGGAGCAAGGGTTGACTTGCTCATCGACAGGTGAGAGTTTATCATGCTTCAAGCAGATTGACTTCCAGCATGGAGCTGATTTTGGAAAGTGCATTTCGCAATCTCTGTATTTGGACCAATAGTCCACATGAATCATTTTGAAAACAGTGACATTACTTACACCTATGGGGTAAATAGTACACGTTTATTATGTTGTCATTGCAATACCTAAAGAACAGGTACAACAAATGTATATTGGATGCATATTAATTTCAAGCATTTGTCACGTTCCTGACCTGTTTTCTGTTAGTTTTGTATGTGTTAGTTGGTCAGGACGTGAGTTTGGGTGGGCAGTCTATGTTTTCTGTTCTATGTTGGTTAAAGGGTGACATAATATGGCTCTCATTAGAGGCAGGTGTTTTTCATTTCCTCTGATTGAGAGTCATATTAAGGTAGGTGTTTTCACACTGTTTGTTTTGTGTGTGTTGTCTCCTGTGTCTGTGTCTATGTTACACCATAGCGGACTGTTTCGTGCGTTCGTCATTTTGTGTAGTCATTTTCCTGTTCGTGTTTCTTCGTGTTTCATGTAAGTTCGTCGTCCAGGTCTGTCTACATCGTTTTGTTGTTTTGTAATATATCAAGTGTTCTTCGTGTGTTTAGTTCGTCTTGTAAATAAATCATTATGTATTCACAACCCGCTGCGCCTTGGTCGAATCACTACTCCTCCTCTTCGTATGAAGAGGAGGAGGAACACCGTTACAGCATTGCACAACTTAACTGACTAACCTTGTGATGCTTCCCCTCCCTATCACATCTAGTTGTGTCTAAATACCCCAAAAAAACAACAACGTCCTCCATTCTCGGCTGGTGCCATGATGTCTGACCCCATTTATCATTTACAATCTGCAAATAAACATGGGAGCAAAAATTCAACACTAGCTGCCCCATGATCCATTCTGAGAGAGTCTAAGAAGTTTGACTGAATAAACATACAAACAATACACATCATATTGATCCAGTGAGCTATAGCTCTAGTCTCCATAGGTATTACTAACTTATTTCCAGTCATACATTTTGCTGACCGTACAGATAACTTAGGGAAAGGACTAAGTGTGTATCCAGTGAGAGAAGACACTACTTGATAGTTTGTGGGCATTACTTTGACCAACCTAAATAGATAAACATTGATAAATAGATAAACATATAGCCTCAACATGACATTGACTCAATCTCTTGAAACAAAAACAGTAACTGTCTCTAAAGATATACTTATACATCAATGTATCTGACTACACTATAGCAAACACACCATTGATAAACAGTATGGAGGATCATACAGACAGCTGACCTCTGCATGTAACGGGTTCAAACTGCTTATTGTCCCTGTACCGTACACCGCCAGGAAACAAACCGAGGCAGACAGAATGGGATTTTGGAGCATGTCTAGACAAATATATAGCTTTTTGATTTTGATATACATTATCACTGTAGATATAAAAACATTGACAACCCCACCTCATCAATCAGTTGTGTCAGGTCTGCAGTTTTATTGCCACTTGGAGTCCCTGAGAGCCCTAACCCTGTAAAACCTTATACAGTGTATTGACCGTTCTCTCAGGGTTGCTTAGCTAATTAAAACTTATTTGGGATCGGTGTCCCTTCCACGGAACGGTTTAGCTAATGTAGGCTAATGAGATTAGCATGAGGTCGTAAGTAACAAGAACATTTCCCAGGACATAGACATATCTGATATTGGCAGAAAGCTTACATTCTTGTTAATCTAACTGCACTGTTCAATTTACAGTAGCTATTAGAGTGAAAGAATACCATGTTATTGTTTGAGGAAAGTGCACAGTTTTGACGATGAAAGTTATTAAAAAACAAATTAGGCACATTTGGGCAGTCTTGATACAACATTTTTAACAGAAATGCAATGTTTCATTGGATCAGTCTAAAACTTTGCATGTACACTGCTGCCATCTAGTGGCCACAATCTAAATTGCAGCTGTGCTGGAATAATACATTATGGCCTTTCTCTTGCATTTCAAAGATGATGGTACAAAAAAATACAAAAGAATGGTTGTTTTTTTTCTTTGTATTATCTTTTACCAGATCTATTGTGCTATATTCTCCTACATTCCTTTCACATTTCCACAAACTTCAAAGTGTTTTCTTTCGAATGGTACCAAGAATATGTACAGTGGGGCAAAAAYGTATTTAGTCAGCCACCAATTGTGCAAGATCTCCCACTTAAAAAGATGAGAGAGGCCTGTAATTCATCATAGGTAAACTTCAACTATGACAGACAAAAATCCAGAAAATCACATTGTAGGATTTTTTATGAATTTATTTGCAAATTATGGTGGAAAATAAGTATTTGGTCACCTACAAACAAGCAAGATTTCTGGCTCTCACAGACCTGTAACTTCTTCTTTAAGAGGCACCTCTGTCCTCCACTCGTTACCTGTATTATTGGCACCTGTTTGAACTTGTTATCAGTATAAAAGACACTTGTCCACAACCTCAAACAGTCACACTTCAAACTCCACTATGGCCAAGACCAAAGAGCTGTCAAAGGACACCAGAAACAAAATTGTAGACGTGCACCAGGCTGGGAAGACTGAATCTGCAATAGGCAAGCAGCTTGGTTTGAAGAAATCAACTGTGGGAGCAATTATTAGGAAATGGAAGACATACAAGACCACTGATAATCTCCCTCGATCTGGGGCTCCACGCAAAATCTCACCCAGTGGGGTCAAAATGATCACAAGAACGGTGAGCAAAAATCCCAGAACCACACGGGGGGACCTAGTGAATGACCTGCAGAGAGCTGGGACCAAAGTAACAAAGCCTACCATCAGTAACACACTACGCCGCCAGGGACTCAAATCCTGCCGTGCCAGACGTGTCCACGCCCGTCTGAAGTTTGCTAGAGAGCATTTGGATGATCCAGAAGAAGATTGGGAGAATGTCATATGGTCAGATGAAACTTGTTGGTAAAAACTCAACTCGTCGTGTTTGGAGGACAAAGAATGCTGCGTTGCATCCAAAGAACACCATACCTACTGTGAAGCATGGGGGTGGAAACATCATGCTTTGGGGCTGTTTTTCTGCAAAGGGACRAGGACGACTGATCCGTGTAAAGGAAAGAATGAATGGGGCCATGTATCGTGAGATTTTGAGTGAAAACCTCCTTCCATCAGCAAGGGCATTGAAGATGAAACGTGGCTAGGTCTTTCAGCATGACAATGATCCCAAACACACCGCCCGGGCAACGAAGGAGTGGCTTCGTAAGAAGCATTTCAAGGTCCTGGAGTGGCCTAGCCAGTCTCCAGATCTCAACCCCATAGAAAATCTTTGGAGGGAGTTGAAAGTCCGTGTTGCCCAGCAACAGCCCCAAAACATCACTGCTCTAGAGGAGATCTGCATGGAGGAATGGGCCAAAATACCAGCAACAGTGTGTGAAAACCTTGTGAAGACTTACAGAAAATGTTTGACCTCTGTCATTGCCAACAAAGGGTATATAACAAAGTATTGAGATAAACTTTTGTTATTGACCAAATACTTATTTTCCACCATAATTTGCAAATAAATTCACTTAAAAATCCTACAATGTGATTTTCTGGATTTTTTTTTCTCATTTTGTCTGTCATAGTTGAAGTGTACCTATGATGAAAATTACAGGCCTCTCTCATCTTTTTAAGTGGGAGAACTTGCACAATTGGTGGCTGACTAAATGCTTTTTTGCCCCACTGTATATCCTTGCTTCAGGGCCTGAGTTACAGGCAGTTAGATTTGGGTATGTCATTTAGGCGAAATTAAAAATAAAATAAAAAAAGGGGCGGATTCTTAGAGGTTAAGCCTGGTGGCCACAGCAAATGAAAGGGTAGCGCTTTGTCAACACTGCTTCCTATTTGTTGACACCTTCCACTAAATTGAAATGTGCTGTTAATAGGTGTGTGTTTAAAGAAAAATAAGCATGTAATCAGCACAGGCCTGACCTCACACACACAAAGGAGACAATAGTCCAATGTGCCATTTTAAGTGAACACGATTGCTCAGGCTAAGGTGACAGGAGAGAAGAGCTAGCCATAGTTACCATAGGCCTATAGTGTTATCAATGCTAAATTGAAATTAAGCCTATTGTGTCAGCAGTTATCTAATTTGTTACCCCAGCAAATTTCAATAAATATTGACACCTTACAATACACAATCTATGCTACCCTCCCCTAATTAGGCATATAGACACACAGGATAGCTTGAGGACAGTTTCCTTGCTCTGACATACTGTAGCAGCTGACAAAAGAGAGCACACAGGCTGTCACTCTATTGACAATAACTAAGCTACACTGACACATAAAGTCTGGAGAACTGGACAGTGGATCTGCAAACTGGTTGCCCTTAATAAGTGCATGCAAATTTTAAAGATAAACTTAATTAATAAAAGGCAAGGAAACAAGTTTACAAACTGAGCATGGGGATAACCCTCGGGACAACACCTCTCCTGTTATCAGGACTTGGTAAGACTGTTGGGTAGGGGCATTCAGATATATTTACTCAATACAGTACAGACAGGTAATGGTTCATGCAACTACCCATGCACTCATCTGATCAAGTAGCCTAATCAAAGGACCATGTCACCAGCCTGCAGTCATCTTAGATTGCTCAGTCAAATTGACTGTATCAATAGGTGAGTTTCCCAGTAACAATAGTGTTGGTAGCAAAGGATAAGCACTTTTATGAATGAAATAGTGGATAGTAGTTCAAAATCACAGCTCAGAAGATTGACAAATCCCTATTGTTGAACCTTGTAGGACTATGATTGGGTGGTAACACACTGGGCACAGACATCAGTTCAATGTCTAGTTTTGATTTGGTTGATTTGGTTGTGTACTCAACTAACGTGAATCTAATGTGAAATCAACAAAACATTTTACAATGTCATTGGACTTAAGTTGCAATTTTAGTGAAAAAAAATACGAAAACCTTTACATTTATGATTTTTTGAAAATTCAAAAATGTTCCAAGTTGATTCAACTTTGTTGAAATTACGTGGATACAAGGTTTATTCAACCAGTTTTTGGCCAGTGGGAAGTTACTTGGTCAGTGTTTGGTCAATACAGCTGACCACTGCCAACTCCCTCTGTAGTTTACTTGTAGGGCCTAAATGAATCCTTGAATATATTATGTGGGGTTCCCGAGTGGTGCAGCGGTCTGCATCTCAGTGCATCTCACTACAGACACCCTGGTTCGAATCCAGGCTGTATCACAACCAGCCGTGATTGGGAGTCCCATGGGGCGCGCACAATTGGCCCAGCGTCGTCCGGGTTTGGCCGGTGTAGGCAGTCAAGAATTTGTTATTACCTGACTTGCCTAGTTAAATAAAGGTTCAATTTTTTTTAAATGTGGCTGTCTAGACTTGCGTTGAATGTCCCTCTTGATATGTGATCCGACATTACCACCACCAACAATGTTTTTAGAGGGTTGTATTTTCGAAATTGTATTTTATTAGACTACACGTTATATCAGGTTAATGGAGGTTACTTATAGCTGCTATAGGCCTAGGAGTTCATCAATTCCGACATATAATAATGTAAATTAGGCAAATGTCTATGGTAAATGTAAATATGTTACTGTCCCTTACCGATTAATGCACCATTAGGAACTTGGCCTACCAGATATATAAAATGTGTAGGTCTACTGTAATTCCGTGAGCAGGGACATTCGACAGAACTCTGGATCTCTATGAAAGCATATGGCATGATTGCTTGGCGATATTACAATGAGCAGCATGCATAGGCTTTATATCTCATGGGGACAGAGAGAAAAAGAGAGAGGAGGGGTGTTTGAGAGAGAGAGACAGAGACAGAGAGTGAGAGTTTTATTGTCGGTTTATTCATGTTAACATGCTCTATAGTGCGCGAGGCAATATTATCCACAGACATAACCACACACTGCAGGCGTCATGCATTCAGCACACCGAATCACCCTGTCATCTCTTCACATTCAAGGTCAAATTAATATTGTAATTCGGAGAGTTAAAGTTAAAGTCGGGTCAAAATTGACTATCAAACGCATCACCTTGGGCTACATAGCCTATGAATTGTTACTAAGGCTGGTCGATGAGACGGATTAAAGCAACAAGAAAGATTATATGCAATAACAAAGTGTCAGCAAACATCTACATGATCATCATTTATTTAGCTTACTGTCATAATATTAACATTGTAGGCTATAGGTTAACTGGTCCCCGGGTCGTCGCGTGACAACCGGTTAAAATTCATATTCATATTTTTCACAAATATGGTGCTGATAATGGTAGCTTGCATGTTGTTCAAACATTCCTTTCCGGTGTTGTATGTAGCCTAGACCACTGCAACGGAGAACAACTGACGATTTCTGATCATCTAATCAATTCAAAATTATCAAATCAATGACAGTGACGATACATTGTGTATATTTCTTCATTCCATATAGCCTATACAATAAAGCTTCCACGATTTCACACTAAAATGTAGTCAATGTTTTGATGACGGGGGCAGCCCTGCCGCTCTGCACACGAGACAGTAATGTCTTATGGACAAAGCAACTGAGACTCGGGCTACTTTTCCTTCGCAGTGTTCCACAGACCGACCTATCGCACTAGTTCTGACGATGTTGACATATTCACACAACATTGACTGGGGCAGTGGTGTTTCACCGCAGCGTTTGAGTTCCAAACACCTTTTTATAAGACTGAAGTCTGTCCCCTCCACCCGACCTGTTAAAACCACGCCTACGAAGCCACACAATTGGTCCGAAAGCGTCAAAGAGCCAATCAACAGAGCCCAGCTTCTCGTAACATGCAACAAATCCATATAGTGTCAAGCCTATGGGGCACAGAAGCGCTAGTAATATCTTAGTGCTGGGACCTTACCACCTCTCTGCCGTCAACGGACTCCTTTCTCCGCATACGTTTTTACTGAAATGTGTGTGTGCGTGAAAGAGAGAGGAAGAAATAGTGTGCGTGCGTGTGAGGATGCATGTCTGGAACAAGTAAAGACAGAGGAATTGTTCCGCGCTATCGAAATATTTCAACACATCGCTTTTGCAGCAGGACTAAAGACAATGAGAGCGAATTCGTTTTAAAAAGGATGCCGATATTGTAAACAACATCAAGAAAAGAACGCAACAGTCAATTAAAACGCAGTGACTCACCCTTGTTGGTTCAATTCGAAGATTGTTCGCAAGACAACGCATAGAAAAGTGCTCTCGGAAGAAAATCTTTATCTCATCACAACTGAAGATTAATGGAATGCGTTTTTTCATTTCTCATTGCAGACACTCTGTTGGAACTCAGCGAAGTACACTAAAGAACATTTACACCACCCAGCCGAAAATAAGTGGATGCTTATTTCTGTAGTTGTGACGGTGGATTTCTCAAGACTTTCAAACAAGTTTTGCTCGTCAAGAAGGCTGCATAGACTGACTATAGTATTAAACTTAATAAATCCATATATTTGGTACCTGCCTGGACTTGGATGAGCTTCCTGATGAGAGATCCAGTCATACAAGGAACGAGTATGGCATACCATCCGTTTTTACCTCACCGGGGTCCGGAATTTGCCATGAGTGCAATGTTGGGTCACCAGCCTCCCTTTTTTCCGGCCCTGGCGCTACCTCACAACGGCTCCCTCGGCTCCCTCTCTCTCCCGGGCGCCCTGGGAAAGCCTATCATGGACCAGCTGATGGGCGCCGCCGAGTCCGGCCTCCACTTCTCATCGCTTGGGCACCAGGCAGCCGCAGCCCATCTGAGGCCTCTGAAGACTCTGGAGCCTGAAGAAGAGGTCGAAGACGACCCGAAAGTTCACCTGGAAGCGAAGGAACTTTGGGAAACTTTCCACAAGCGAGGCACTGAAATGGTTATCACGAAATCCGGAAGGTAAGGTACACTTGTATGTGTTATAATATTACATATTTATGTTCTGTAGCTGAAATACATTAGTCTGCCTTTTGTTATTCTGAAGATCATTCTGATCATCAAGACGATGTCATTCTTCTCGATGGAATTCGTGTATTGATGTGTGCTTGGAACTGAACCTCCGCGAATCGTGGCCAACATTTTAATTTCAAACTTTCATTTCTCATGGTTATATTTGTGTAAATCAGCTGAATATGACCACAGTCTAACTGTCCTATCGACAGAATCTGTATGGTCACAGTCACATTGCATGGGAATGTAATCTCAACACGAGATAAAATAAAGCCCAGCCCAAACTATAAAATATACAACACATAAGGCTGTAACATTTTAACTTGGAAAATCTTATGACACGTGGTGATTATGAAAACAAACTGTGAGCGATTCTAAAATGTAGYCCTACGCTACTACAACAAAAAAATCTGTAGTTTGAGGGTGTCAACTGAAACATGTAGGCCTGCCTATATGTTATGATAAAACGTGTAATAACAAATGTTATTAACACAACAAATGATTAGTATGCCGTAAAAATACAGTTACACAATGCATGCTGTACATGTTATGCGATTTTTTATTATTTATAAGCGGCAGATATTTGTATGGCATGGGTGTAAGAAGGCCTACCGAGTGTTTTGTATTCTCGCACAAGCCTCTGTTTGATTTAATAATTTATGCATGCAATCAAGCTTACGCATAAGCTGACGATTATACATATGCTATAGGCCTAAAAATAAATGTACCCRAATATATGTAATAATTTAGTATTTGCTGTATGTAACATTGTCATTATCCTAAATAGTATAATAGCAATGCAAATATGTCTGTTTCGTGTGAGTGTAGGCTATCATTATTCAGTCACAGTGTCAAGTAGGCTAGTTCACTGTTTTTAAGTGATTTTCTTATTCCATTTCACAGGCGAATGTTCCCTCCGTTCAAAGTGAGATGCACTGGCTTGGACAAGAAAGCAAAGTACATTCTGTTGATGGATATTGTTGCAGCCGATGACTGCAGGTATAAATTTCACAACTCGCGTTGGATGGTGGCAGGGAAGGCCGACCCCGAAATGCCAAAGAGGATGTACATTCACCCGGACAGTCCGGCTACTGGCGAGCAGTGGATGTCAAAAGTCGTCAATTTTCACAAACTCAAGCTAACGAATAACATCTCCGACAAGCATGGATTTGTAAGTTCATCTAATGTATGTTTTTTTCTTATTTGCATGCTTCTAAACYTTTCTGGCATGTATTGTTGTAATAATGATTGTTATTCGTAGGCTATTATCAGACGTATTATTATTAGTCTAATAATTATAACCCCATTGGCGTTGCTTCTCTGTGGCCGTCTGTGGCCGAGGGCTGAGAAGGTTTCACCAAAATATACAGGCCTCATTTCGATTGAATAGGTTTGTGTCCAACATGAGGTCTTAATATTTTAATGTTTTCCCAACTTGTATATCATGTCAAGCTATGTGGTAATTCTACTGCTTATATTATTATTATTTTTTTTTATTTTGTGGGGGGGTAAATGCACTGATGGTGAAATAAATTCAGGAGAATTTTCTAATACATTCCATTTTACCAAGTAAGCCTGAACTACGATTGAGCACAACATGAAATGACTTATCTTCATCAGAAGGAAGAAATCAGTGTGTGCTTATCTTTTTTTAATCTAGAATTCTTTACTGTTCCAGACCATCCTGAACTCCATGCACAAATATCAGCCCAGATTTCACATCGTGAGAGCCAACGACATTCTCAAACTCCCCTATAGCACGTTCAGGACTTACGTTTTTCCTGAAACGGATTTCATTGCAGTAACGGCCTATCAAAATGACAAGGTAGGGAGAATTACACTTTATTCGTTTATTTTCATGAAATACATTAAATAGTTGGATAGTGAATTTCGCCTTCCTTTTTTTTGTCAAATAGTGTATATAGCCAATGCGCCATTTGCCATCTTAAAATATGTCAAATGTCATCTTGTTTGAGTGTTAGGCCTAAAAGCTACACGTAAACGTCATCTCATGCCGTGTTTCATACTAAGCAAACCAGGCTAGAATGGGTCAGAATTCTCAGGGATGTATGTTATACAGTTTATCGTAATTCTATTTAATCACATGGAAATAATTTGGCAACGACCCAGACTGTGTGTATGTGCGTGTATGTGTGTGTGCGTGCGAGAAAGAGAGAGTAAAGAAGCAAGAAGGAGGGAGGGAGTGTGAGAAAGAGAGGGGGAACAGAATGTGCAGTTAGTCAGAGAAAATGAGCATTTTGTTTATAACCGGCTTGGCTGGTGGTAACATTTAATTCCACGTGGCACACCGCTAATCAAAATCATATCTTATGGTGGCTCTTTGATATAAGGGAGAAATGTTAGCTAAGTCTTACCTCTGGCCACTTGGGTCAAGCAAAAATGCAGTAAATGTTTGGCAGCCACATGGGTTGAAGAATATTGTAAATCCTGCCAAAATGTGCACATGGGAGGGGCAGAAGGCAGGAGGAAGTGAGTGGGGGAACAGAATGTGATAGCTCTGCGAGAGTTGACATAAAGTACTATGCATTGCACATGGATATAAAATATATGCAATGGTGGGATAGGGGCGGGGAGGATCTGAGCGTTAGGGGTGAGAGCGGGTGACCTGTCTGGAGAGCGAGAGAGAAAGAGAAAGATATTGTGTTTGTATGTGTGTGTGTTGAAAATAAACAAATATCTTCTATAGCATCAGACCTTTGTCTTATCACTAGTTTGAGAATCAATTATAAAATAATTTCCAACCATTCAGATGATGGCTCAATTATATATATATATATTCAATATTCCACTTCCTAGGACTTAAGGGTTAACACATAGGCCTAAGTGAAGACATAGGCTTATGAAAAATGTTGAATAAAGAATCGAGGATAAATGTCACTCAGTTTACTTCCACGAAACAACTTTGATTTTCATTTATTTCAGATTACACAATTGAAAATCGACCATAATCCTTTTGCCAAAGGATTCCGTGACACTGGCAATGGAAGACGAGAGAAAAGGTAAGGAGTAGAAGTAACTATTCCCTTACTGCACTGCAAAAATGTAACGACTCCTATAGACAGATTTTATAGACACAGAGTCTGACTGTGATGTTAGTGAATTCCAAAAAACGGTCGGCCTACACGACTGTCCTTGCAGTTGCGAAAGGGAATCATTTTATGACAATCCCTTCAACCTACATGTATACTATGTCTTTGACGTTTTATTTACGAGTTGGAAAAGCTAATAGACATAGCTTATTATGTTGTATTTACATTGTTATGGTTCTCAGAGTGCAGAGATCGCAAGAGCAAAATGCAATTTCGAGACTCCTCTAGAAATAGTTTAGCGTTATTGATAGTTAACTCTTCAAAAACTTTTCTTGAACTATGTTGACAACAGTAAACAAGAACGTGGTTTGGTCTGTGGGTTATTAGTTGTCTGCAGTGGGTTTGAATAGATTGATTTCTTCGAACAGACATATGTATCTTGAATGATAAAACGCATCTTCATAATCTGCCATCAAAATTTGCCGTCTACGCATATATGGTAGCCTACATGGCAATCCACGTTTTTTACCTTGAATAAATGATTGGCTAGTTTTTCACACGAATAGTTGTGATGACCAATAACTTTTGTGCCTAATGTAGGAAACAGCTGGCCCTGCAGTCAATTCGCTCATACGAGGAGCACCAGAAAAAAGAGAACGGGACGTCTGACGACTCCTCTGGCGAGCAGGCCTCATTCAAGTGTTTCGGCCAGGCCTCGTCTCCCGTGGTGTTAACTGCGGGGCCTCCCAACCTGAAAGGTAATTGAGCCCAGAGCTACTTTCAGCATCTCACAGCTCACAGACCCACATAGCATAGTAGCCTATGCTTGTAAAAAAGTGAGCTGAAAAATATTTTCCAGTAAGTAGGCTACATTTTGGATTTAGTTTGAGTCCAGATTCCTTTCTTTCGATATCAGTATGCCTGTTGTGTTGAATAATTGCACTACAAATGATTGAATGTTGTCTTGCGCCAACAATAACCTACAAATTATATAACGTGTATGTAGGCTAATTCTTGTAATTGACATTCACAGGATGGCTCTCATGTTCGTGCTAAGCATTTAGCAATCAATTGAATAATATATCTGCCAAAATGATATAGCTTACTGGATAAAGAATAAAGTGAAACATAAAACTAACTGTCGAGATGTAGGCCTGTGCATAGTCACGAACATATGGCTGTTATCTGAACGACAAAAATCGTCAGAATTGTGAAAACACACCATTATGGCGGTTAAAACGAGGACAATTTGGAGGGCGTGATCAATAAGCTGAAGGTTTATCAAAAAATAAGTAGCCTCTGGATTTCAATGTAGCCCAATACATTATGGAATTAGTATTAGGCCCCGTAATATTAGGCCTACTTGGCACGATAGCCAGAAAGTGTAGGCAGAACGCACATTAGGCTAATGTCCTCAAAAAGAGCATGGATTAAAAACGAGGCCTATTTGTTAATATGTGATATAGGCTAATTAAGACCTATACTGATTATATATCTCGTTGTAAATTAATATTTCCACATAGGCCTATACCATCGAAAGTCATGAAAAATGTAATCACGTATGAGTTCCATCCCTCATCACGTAGGCTATAGCCTAGCCTAAGATAATTGTATAAGCATATCTGAAGAATAAAACTCAAAACTAAATTAATCCTGATTAACTGAATTAATTAATAATCCTTCCTCATTTATCACTAACTTTTGACTCATTCCTGATAGACTTTTGCGAGAGTGACGAAGACAGCGACGATGAGAGCAAAGATGGCAACCTAAAGGATGGGCCGGACTCCAGTAAGATCTCAACCACCACGGAGGATGGGAAGGATCATGAGGCGAGCCCGACTAAAGGCCATCAATTCGGTGTCAATGATGCTACCGGCCGGTCTCGGGAAAGCGCCCGGAGGACTGAGAAAAGCCAGGCGGACTCACGACAGAGCCCCATCACCGTTATCTCCAGCACCACTCGGTCCGGAGAAGACCTCAAGAGTCCAAACGGGGACCAGCCCAAAGTGGACGAGTGCAGGTCTATAAGCAAGGAGAGCTACATGCCTTTGACTGTTCAAACTGACAGCAGTCCGCACTTAAGTCAGAGTCACATGCATCATTTTGGATTTCCACCGGGTTTGGCGGGACAGCAGTTTTTCAATCACTTAGGCGGCGCGCATCCCTTTCTTTTGCACCCCAGTCAGTTTAACATGGGAGGCGCGTTCTCGAATATGGCCGCGGGCATGGGCCCCTTACTGGCAGCAGTGTCCTCCGGAGGGGTTAGCACCATGGACACGGCCAGTATGGCGTCACCCTCGCAAAGCCTGACGGGAGCTCATGGACTGCCTTTTCATCTGCAGCAACATGTCTTGGCATCACAGGTAAAACCTGTTTAATTACCACCAGCAGTACTTACAGTAATYCCAGTGTGCTCGCGGTTTTCGTTACATTTGGACCAATATAGCCTACTGGACTATATATGTCAGCATAGATGTTCTTGTCTCCATTAGTTTGTGTAAATGTAACGAATAAAGTATAGGCTAATTTCCATTTCGTTTTAATAGCTTTTTCRTTATGGCGTTAAATGGCACAACAGGGGTGAGCATATTGTAGACAATTGTGTTATAAATAATAACCAAATGTGTTTTATATGGACTCAAGTTTACTTGGATTTTACCTGGAAGGTGTGGATATTATCTGTCTCAATTGTTTAAAGCATATGTTGGGATTTAGGAAGAGACCACCTTAGCGTTGCAACAATAGTTTTAGGCTATAGTGTTGATATGAACTCAGTCATTAAATCTGTGTTTTAGAGGAACATGGCGAATGTTTAAAATACTTCACTGGTTCTGGGAGGGAAAACAACTTATCTGAAATACACAACAGATTTGCTGTTTTACCATCTAGGCCTACTTTCAAAAAACGTGTTGCAGAAATGATTCCTTCTAAATTGCTATGTTCTGTACTTAATGGGCAGCATCATATGCCAACAGGCTATAAATCATTTGTATTTGCATGAACAATTAATGAACTATTTGCAAAGCTGCATAAAACACGATATCACATGGTTGTGGGTCTAAGATATCGCCTAACACTAGAAAAACTAAATGTTTTGACAATTTGATTCTTGGAAGGATTTCATCGTTTTACGCGAGCATAGAACTTTATATTGTGCTTGTTTTAAGGCTTAATTCTATACATGTATTGGGAATAGGCTTAGGCCCTACACCACACTCTCATTATTGGCCTAAACCATAATACTCATGGCCACAGAAAAGCATCATCGTGTAAATCGCTTTATGAGAAAATTGAAAGTAGCCTATGTCATGTAAGCCTACAGTACATAACATTTCCCATGATCTCTCACGTGTCTGGATTCATTATTCACACTCACTCGCTACATGACCTCCATTCAAAATATACAGAAACAGAGGTCAAGTACATTGCGACAAATTAAAGTGTAGCCTATTTTTCCAGTTTGGTTGTGTTATTATGGTGCGTCAAAGCTAGCGTCTGTTGAATTATATTATGCAGGCTAAAGTTAAACGTATATCCTTCCCCTCCTCTCTCCACAGGGCCTGGCCATGTCTCCATTTGGGGGCCTGTTCCCTTACCCTTACACGTACATGGCAGCAGCCGCGGCAGCCTCCTCCTCTGTCCACCGACACCCTTTCCTGAACGCAGTGCGCCCCCGCCTCAGGTACAGCCCTTACTCCATCCCTATGAGCGTTCCGGACAGCACTCTGCTCACCACCGCCATCCCCTCCATGGCAAGCAGCGCCGCCGAGCTGAAAGGGGACGGCATGGCCATGAGCCCAGTCTCGGCCACCCAGGACTCCACCTCGGAGGTCACCAGCCGGTCGTCCACCATATCGTCCGGCTCGGTCTCCCTGTCCCCAAAAACTTGCTCTGGGAAAGATTCCACTAACGAGTTGCAGAGCATTCAGCGCTTGGTCAGCGGACTCGATCAAAAACAGGACAGAAAACAAAGCGTGTCCCCTTAGATTCTAATGTTGTTGCTTTTGTTGTTGTTGTTGTGATAATAATGATGATAAGGACGACAAGGACGAGTATGACGACACCCTTCTAGCAGATGTGGGTTTAGAAAACGGACCTATTGAACAGTTTAGATTTTGAAATGCACTTTGGTTATATAGCCTACACATCTAATGTATGCTATATTTCTTTTTTGTTAAATTAAACAACACTTTTGAATTTGTCCTGTTATTTGAATACCATACAAGTATTGAAACTGAAAGGTTGGCACGGATGATACTCACAGATCTTTGATAAGTTGCTGCTGTGTCCTATAAGTTTATTTTATGTCGGGTTACTGAGTTAACAACATTTGTTTGATTTAATATGCACTCTGAATTGGTTATAATTATTTGAATTAATTTCCTTTTATATTATAGACTGTTGTGTTTGAGGTATTACTGCATAACTATTTGAAGCCTATCATTATGCTCATAGGGTAGGTGACACTTTGCATGCCCTACAAAAAATATGTCTCTTTTATGACTGTAGTTTTTTTGTTTATTTTTCACCAAGTTGAAATGAGACGAATAAGGATAAAAACATGATTCAGGCTGATCTTAAAACCAATCTGGGAAAAAATGATTTAACTCCCTCCCCTTTTGCTAAGGATTCAATCAATTGGCCGTCGGTTATTGATTTTACGAACGAATTTTTCTTTATGTCAATTTATAAACACAGGATTATGGAAATACATATTCTGGCACTTGTTTGAAGTAGGCCAAAACAGAACCGAGGATATAAACGTCATGTGCGAGTGGTTGAGACTGTCCTAAAATCGCATGCCGAATCCAGCATAAGTATTCAACTGGCAAAGGAAATCTGAAATAACATTGAAAAGGTAATATTGATRATAAATGTAAATAGTTATATATACAAATATTTATGTAATTATTTCATATTGATATTGCGTGTAAATAGAACAGAGTAGTTTGTTTTTGGGGATCTGTCCTTAATTTATTGTCGATATACATGTGTAAAGATAGTTTGTGGGATATTATCCTTGTTTTGCCATCTGCATTTTATATCCCCCTGAATATGGATTTACCTGTACCCCAAATATCCACAGAGCTAGTTATTTTAGCGGACACACTCATGTGCCATTTTACCTTTACCTGTTGTCTCGGTGTGTTAAGTGCTACTGTTCAGACGAATTAAAAAAGAGCACACTGCACCAACGGCTTGAAAAGTTATGAATCATTTTCTCTCAAAAGAAAAGAAACGTGTGTCAAAATATAATAATTTTCTGTTTTAAAACATTGCTGCCTGATAGTAAAAGTGCAGAATCTCTTTGAAATATGAAGGTTTCTTTTGTGTTTCTAAAGTTGTCATTGGGTTATGTTGTATTCGATTTTTGTGTAGTTTACAACATCAACAATGTGTTCTTGAAAGTTTCAATAAAATATTGAAATGCAGTCTTCATACGTTTCCATGTGTCAGTTTCTTTAGATTATGTAAACTATATTATGTAAAACTATATGGACAAATTACAAGGTGAGGTAATTGCTCCAACCAAATCGGTGCTGCCACACTTTGTCCACTTCAGCAATAGGAGATAGAGGCGTTTAGACTATGATCAAAAAGTGGAGAAATGCTATTAAGATACTCTCAAACTCTTTTAAGCTATCCTACCTGGAATTCCTTCCTGGACACGAGACCGCGACAGAGCGAGTCATTGTGTGCGTGTGTTTTATGGGCCTGCTGAGTAGCCTATTGACTGATTATTTCGACCAAGCTGAATCCTAAAGAATGTAAAATAACTTGATTGCCCTCTCTGCGCCTAGAGTCATGAGTTTAACAACATCATATCTTTATTTGTATATTGTATGGTTAATAAGTAACGGCTGTGGCGCTAGGGAATAAGAGTAAACATGACACAAAGTATCTCAATTGCTCTGTCTATTGCTCACCTGGCGCCTTGGATATCTTACTCGACTTTATTGCACAGAAGGGGGCGGTGCGTCTGCAATAATGTTGAACAGGATTTTCACGTTGACATGCCAGACGGAACGCCACCTAGTGAACACTACACAAACTGCACAATTACTTGACAAAGCACTGCAGGAGGATGATTACTTTGAACAGTGTGGACCCTGACACGATGTAGCCTAGTGTGTGGTGAAGGTATTCAACCAGACATTGAACATTTGAGTGGAGAATAGTTGATAGCAACATTTTGGCCAACTGAAAATAATCAAACCTTATGTCGATGTTTGCTGGAAATTAAGAAATAATTGGTGCCACCAAAACTACAAAAAAATGGCCTACAATACAATATAATAATGCAGAATGAGCATATACATGTAATAACCGTATGTTTATAGTAATTCAAATGTGTCATACTGAATGCTTATTCACTCAGAAGCGTCTAAACACCTATAGGTGTGGTTGATCGTGTCATGTTTACCTCGCCTCGTTTCATTGTCCAATATTGGTGGAGTAATAAACTGATTCGATTGCAGTGTTAGATTCTACATTTTGATTTTGGACTCGCCTCCGAGAGGTGTATTTCATTAGCAACAACTGCAGTATCCACCCCGACAACCCTCTCGCCCCTCCCCCTGTCGCTCTCTCCCTCCTCTCCTCTCTCCTCTCTCTCTTCTCATCCTCTCATGTCTCTTCTCTCATTCCTCTCTCTCTCTCTCTCTCTCGGTGTCTCTTTCTTCTCTCTCTCTCTCTCTCTCTCTCTCTCTCTCCCTCTCTCTGCATACGTGTGAGAGAGAGGGGGGGTAGATGTTCAACATATATATTTGCAAATAGAAATCTTCAACAATACAGTGTCAAACATATATCCACATGTAGGCCTATCTATCCATGTATTCGAGGCAATTGACCTGGGATATCACTTTCAATTATCTGTGAATGGGATCATCAGACCTTGGAAGAGTATGCTTTAGCTATCTCTGTTACATTCCCATTTAATACTATACAATCTCCATTACTCTTGCACCTGCCAGCTTAAGCGCAGTTGCCCCGGCCGTGTCCTTGTTAACGCCATTTCCACCGTAGCAGCGCATGCCACCGCACTTTGCTCCGCGCGGGCGCGCGGAACTGGCTTCTGTCGAGCTGGCGCGTTCCTGGAAATTGTCAATACAGTTGATTCATCAAAACACAACATCCATTATATTGTTTGTATGCCTTGTCAGTAGCCTATGTCTTGTGATGTCTTTATTTCTGACTGTTTTGAAGGCTGTGCTATGTCTGTATTGGGCAAAGATAATTTTTTAAAGGACAATACATTGTTATTGTCCTATAGCCTACCTTTCTATTGTGATACTGGTCACTTCAATGTTGGATTTAGTGTCATGTCCCGTGCCCCACAGACCTACAAAATAACCAGGTATTTCGCTACCATCAATATGAATTTTTTGATTATAATATAGGAGAGACCATTGCATCTGGTGATTTGCCAATGGGCCCACAGTCTGATGTTCAAACTACTAGCCTTAAWGAGCTTGAGTGCGTAAAAAGTAATTTCCCAGTTCTATAGCGCCGCTCAGTGGCTATATAGGCCCAATATGACTTATTGCATCAAGTCAAAGATTTACAAGTCAACTGCGTGGATGTATYAATAAACTATTAATTCCCAATTCCCAATTAATAAAATCGAGTTGAAACATAAACCCGTTCAATTAATTATTGAGTCACATAGGCCTACCTGTAGGCTATTGACACTATAGGCTATAATTTCATGTCTGACAGTCAGACATTTTACATGGTGTCTGTCTCCCTCATCAGGTAGAAGTGYCATTTTCCACAACACTTTGGCTTTATTTTGAGCATGGCTTGAGCATGCACAACTGGATTGGCTTTAGTACACCACATACAACACAAACAAGTTATAGTCATGTTGTGCTCATGAGTAAATGGGTATGTATAACAGCTATTATCACTCTCCCCATACCATGAAAGTTATGCAGCCTAACAGTGATAGAGTTAGACCTATACAACTACCGTAATAAAAAGTCCCACAACAATAAACAATAAGAATCACTAATCTTGTACTAAAGATGTAATTTAATAACAGATTTTTACACTGAAATATATTTGAAATGTGCCTATTTTTTATGTACAATTAAAGTATATGCTGCTTTTCTGTGTCTTTGTTTGAATAAAAACGATTTGCAATCTCAATCAAGTTTATTTGAAGTTGTGAATTCCTTTCTCAGGAACAAGCAAACCCAGCTCAACAGCCTGGTCTCATAGACTAGACGTAACACAATAAATGTAAATCTGGGACACTCAAATTAGTATGATATGTTACGTTTGATTTGGTTACATAAGACTGATGGTTACATAAGGCAAAAACAAAAGTAGGTTTGTTCGGGGTGGATGGGTGTGCATATAATGTGAATGTCTAGCAACCCAAAGGTTGTAAGTTTGAATCTCATCATGGATAACTTTAGCCTTTTATCTAATTAGTAACTTTTTAACTACTTACTACTTTTTAGCTACTTTGCAACCACTTAGCATGTTAGCTAACCCTTCCCTGAACCGTAACCTTACCTTAACACTTTTAGCTAACCCTTCCCCAAACCCTAACCTTCACCCGTTTCGCTAAACCTTCCCCTAACCCTGACCTTAACCCTTAACCAAACTGCTAAACTTAACCCTAACCTTAACACTAACCCCTAACCCTAACCCTTAGCCTAGATAACGTTAGCCAGCGAGCTAACATTAGCCAGTTAGCTAACATTAGCCACCTAGCTAGAATTTGTAACAAAACATACATTTTGCAAATTTGTAACATATTGTACATTTAGCAAATTCACAACTTTTAATATGAATTGTAATTCGTAACACATCATACAAATTGGGTGATGGACATACACAAATTAATACTGTCACGCCCTGACCTTTATGTCTCTATTTTGGTTTGGTCAGGGCGTGAGTTGGGGTGGGCATTCTATGTTTTGTTCTATGTTGTCCTTTTCTATGTGTTTGGCCTGGTATGGTTCCCAATCAGAGGCAGCTGTCAATCGTTGTCGCTGATTGCGAACCATACTTAGGTAGCCTGTTCCCACCTGTGTTTGTGGGTAGTTGTTTTCTGTCTCTGTGTCTGCACCAGACAGAACTGTTTCGTGTTGGTCTATTTTTGTTATTTTGTCTTAGTGTTCTGAGTTAAAATAAATATTAACATGGACACTTACCACGCTGCGTTTTGGTCCGATCTTGACTACTCTTCATCAGACGAAGAGGATCGTTACAAATACATACCACCAGTGGAGGAAAAAGTACCCGATTGTCATACTTGAGAACAGAAAATATTCCTTAATAGAAAATCACTCAAGTAAAATACTACTTGAGTAAAAGTCTAAAAGTATTTGGTTTAAAATGTACTTAAGTATCAAAAGGAAAAGTACAAGTATAAATAACAAAACATTTGTTAAATTAAGCAAACCAGATGGCACAATTCTTTCTTTTTTTTGCAGTAGGGATGACCAGGGATGTTCTCTTGATAAGTGTGTGAATTAGACAATTTTCCTGTCCTGCTAAGTATTTAAAATGTAACTAGTACTTTTGGGAGTCAGAGAAAATCCAAGGAGTAAAAAGTACAGGAATAGGAATGTAGGAATGTAGTGAAGTAAAAGTTGTCAAAAATATAAGAAGTAAAGTACAGATACCCCAAAAAACTACTTAAGTAGTACTTAAAAGTATTTCTACTTAAGTACTTTACACCACTGCATACCACACGAAACGTAACATATCATACACAGGAGGTTGGTGGCACCTTAATTGGGAGAACGGGCTCGTGGTAATGACTGGAGCAGAATCGGTGGAATGGTATCAAATACAGTACCAGTCAAAAGTTTGGACTTACCTACTCATTCAAGGGTTTTTCTTTATTTTTACTATTTTCTACATTGTAGAATAATTGTGAGGACATCAAAACTATGAAATAACACATATGGAATCATGTAGTAACCAAAAAAGTGTTAAACATATCAAAACATATTTTAGATTTTAGATTCTTCAAATTAGCCACCCTTTGCCTTGATGACAGCATTACAAACTCTTGACATTCTCTCAACCAGCTTCACCTGGAATGCTTTCCAACAGTCTTGAAGGAGTTCCCACATATGATGAGCACTTGTTKATTCACTCTGCGGTCCAACTCCTCCCAAACCATCTCAATTGGGTTGAGGTCGGGCACTCCATCACTCTCCTTCTTGGTCAAATAGCCCGTACACAGCCTGGAGGTGTGTGGGGTCATTGTCCTGTTAAAAACAAATGATAGTCCCACACTAAGCGCAGAACAGATGGAATGGCGTATCACTGCAGAATAATGTGGTAGCCATGCTCGTTAAGTGTYCCTTCCATTCTAAATAAATCCCAGACAGTGTCACCAGCAAAGCAACCCCACACCATCACACCTCCTCCTACATAGTTCACGGTGGGAACCATACATGTGGAGATCATCTGTTCACCTACTCTGCGTCTCACAAAGCCACAGCGGCTGGAACCAAAAATCMGACATTTGGACTCATCAGCCCAAGCAAGTCTCTTTTTCTTTTCGGTGTCCTTTAGTAGTGGTTTCTTTGCAGCAATTCGACCATGAAGGCCTGATTCATGCAGTCTCCTCTGAACAGTTGATGTTGAGATGTGTCTGTTACCTGAACTCTTTGAAGCATTTATTTGGGCTTCAATTTCCGAGGCTGGTAACTCTAATGAACTTATCCTCTGCAGCAGAGGTATCTCTGGGTCTTCCTTTCCTGTGGCGGTCCTCATGAGAGCTAGTTTCATCATAGCACTTGATGGTATTTGCGACTGCACTTGAAGAAACTTTCAAAGTTCTTGACATCTTCCGTATTGACTGACCTTCATGTCTTAAAGTAATGATGGACTGTCATTTCTTTTGCTTATTTCAGCTATTTTTGACATAATATGGACTTGGCCTTTAATCTAATAGGGCTATCTTCTGTATACCCCCCCTACCTTGTCACAACACAACTGTGTTACGCCTGCTTCCACTCTCCCTCTCTGGCACTCGAGGGCGCCAGACTGCCCTTCATTACACACACCTGTCACCATCATTACGCGCATCAGCACTCTTTGGACTCACCTGGACTCCTTCCCTTTGTTGATTGCCCCATCTATAACTGTCTGCTCCCCCGTTCTGTAACTGTTCCGTTGATAATTAAATGTTCACTCAATGTATCTGCTTCTGGTCTCTACTATTGTCGACCCTTACATAATGCAGACACCACTAAAAGAAACATCAGGGAGTTTTGGTTGGTGACGTCGGGTCCGGGTGCCGTTGCCGAGGGAACTGGGGTACCTCAGCTAGCTAGTCGGGCTTCCACATCTTAGCTGGCTCGAGAGGTGTTTTTTTCTCAGTGGGCTCGGCAGGCGCCCACCCTACGTCTTGCATCAGCCGGCCCATCAGGTTCCCAAGCCTCAGCCGGTTCGTTGGGCTCCCACACCTCAGCTAGATCATTGGGCTTTCATGCCTCAGCCAGATCATCAGGCTCCCACGCCTTTTCCGGTTCATCAGGCTTCTACGCTCCAGCTGGCATGTCCAGCGCCCATGCTTRGGCCGGCCCGCCAGGCTCACCCAGGTGGGACGCCGGGTGGCGCCCCAAGAGGGAGGCACACAGTCACCCCTGCTTCCGCTCTCTCTCTCTGGCGCTCGAGGGCTTCATTATGCACACCTGTCACCATCATTACGCGCTGCAGCGCTTATTGGACTCACCTGGACTCCTTCCCTTTGTTGATTGCCCCGTCTATAACTGTCTGCTCCCCCGCTTGTTCCCTGTGTCTGCATTAATGTCGTTATGTGCTCATGTCCAGATGCTGTCCTGTCCTGTTCCGTTGATAATTAAATGTTTACTCCCTGTAACTGCTTCTCATCTCTACCAGCGTCGACCCTTACGAACTGATTGGTTCTAACGCATTAAGAAGGAAAGAAATTCCACAAATTAACTTTTAATAAGGCACATCTGTTAATTGAAACACATTCCAGGTGACTACCTCATGAWGCTGGTTGAGAGAATGCCAAGAGTGTGCAAAGCTGTCATCAAGGCAAAGGGTGGCTGAATCTCAAATATAAAATATATTGTGATTTGTTTAACAGTTTTTTGGTTACTAAATGATTCCATATGTGTTATTTCATCGGTTTGATGTCATCACTATTATTCTACAATGTAGAAAATAGAAAAGATAAAGAAAAATCCAGAAATGAGTGGGTGTCTAAACTTTTGACTGGTACATTAAACAAACAGGTGTTTGATGCCATTCCATTTGCTCTGTTCCGGCCATTATTACAGTATGAGCCGTTTTCCACTCAGCAGCCTCCACTGATATCATACTAAATGGAGTGTCCCGAGTGTACATACAGAATAATACGAAAAGCTCTGAGACCAGGTTGCAGCCAGCTGCTCGAACCACACTTGCACATATTGTTTCCAATGATGCTGGTTGCCGTCCGTAAACATTGAGCCATTTTTATGGCATTGCTGATAGATGATTCACACTTGCACACACAGACAAAAGGTTGCATTATCCTTTGCGAGATTCATCTGCACATCTATCAACACACACAAACACACACACACAAACACACACACCACACACAGGCTCTTGAGAAAATAACACTAACCTGCCCTGAACCTTAGTCACTGCTCTAGACGGCTACTACCCCGTACGTACTCTACCCTGCACCTTAGAGACTGCTCCCATATAATAATAATAATAATAATAATAATGGTTCATTTAATTTGTAGAGGGCTTTTCTCACACCCAAGGGGCAAGAAACTATAATTACAGTGGGAGAACAAGTATTTGATACACTGCGTTTTGCAGTTTTCCTACTTACAAAGCATGTAGAGGTCTGTAATTTTTATATAGGTACACTTCAACTGTGAGAGACGGAATCTAAAACAAAAATCCAGAAATCACATGTATGATTTTTAAATAATTATTTGCATTTTATTGCATGACATAAGTATTTGATCACCTACAACCAGTAAATTCGGCTCTCACAGACTGTTAGTTTTTCTTTAAGAAGCCTCCCTGTTTCACTCTTACTTGTATTAACTGCACTGTTTGAACTCGTTACCTGTATAAAAGACACCTGTCCACACACAATCAAACGATTCAACTTCCACAATGGCCAAGACCAGAGAGTGTGTAAGGATCAGGGATAAAATTGTAGACCTGCACAAGGTGGGATGGGCTACAGGACAATAGGCAAGCAGCTTGGTGAGAAGGAAACAAATGTTGCGCAATTATTAGAAAATGGAAGAAGTTCAAGATGACGGTCAATCACCTCGGTCTGGGCTCCATGCAAGATTTCACCTCGTGGGGCATCAATGATCATAGGAAGGTGAGGATCAGCCCAGAATACACGCAGACTGGTCAATGACTGAAGAGAGTGGGACCACATCTAAAGAAAACATTAGTAACACCTACGCCGTCATGGATTAAAATCCTGCAGCGCACGCAGGTCCCTGCTCAAGCCAGTGCATGTCCAGGCTGTCTGAAGTTTGCCATGCCATCTGGATGATCCAGGAGGGATGGGAGAAGGTCATGTGGTCTGATGAGACAAAAATAGACTTTTTGGTCTAACTCCACTCGCCGTGTTTGGAGGAAGAAGATTATGAGTACAACCCTAAACACATCAACGTGAGAGATGGAGGTGAAACATCATTCTTTGGGGATGCTTTTCTGCAAAGGGACAGGACGACTGCACTGTATTGAGGGAGGATGGATGGGCCATGTATCGCGAGATTTTGGCCAACAACCTCCTTCCCTCAGTAAGAGCATTGAAGATGGGTCGTGCTGGGTCTTCCAGCATGACAACGACACGAAGCACACAGCCATGGCAACTAAGGAGTGCTCCGTAAGAATCATCTCAGTCCTGGAGTGGCTAGCCAGTCTCGACCTGAACCAATAGAAATCTTTGGGGGAGCTGAAAGTCCGTATTGCCCAGCGAAGCCCGAAACCTGAAGATCTGGAGAAGATCTGTAGGGAGGAGTGGGCAAAATCCTGCTGCAGTGTGTGCAAACCTAGTCAAGAACTACAGGAAACGTATGATCTCTGTAATTGCAAACAAAGGTTTCTGTACCAATATTAAGTTCTGCTTTTTGATGTATCAAATACTTATGTCATGCAATAAAATGCAAATTAATTATTTAAAATCATACATGTGATTTCTGGATTTTTGTTTTAGATTCGTCTCTCACAGTTGAAGTGTTACTATGATAAAAATTACAGACCTCTACATGCTTTGTAAGTAGGAAAACCTGCAAAATCGGCAGTGTATCAAATACTTGTTCTCCCCACTGTATATACAGTACTAGTCAAAAGATTGGACACACCTACTCATTGAAGGGTTTTTCTTTCTTTTACTATTTTCTACATTGTAGATAAATAGTGAAGACATCAAAAAGATTAAATAACACATATGGAATCATGTAGTAACCAAAAAAGTGTTAAACAAATCAAAATATATTGAGATTTGAGATTCTTCAAATTAGCCACCCTTTGCCTTGATGACAACTTTGCACACTCTTGCATTCTCACAACCAGCTTCATGAGGTAGTCACGTGGAATGCATTTCAATTAACAAGTGTGCCTTGTTAAAAGTTAATCAGTGGATTTCATCTCAGTGCTAGAGGTGTTACTCAGACCTGGTTCGAATCCAGGCTGTATCACAAACAGTCGTGATTGGGAGTCCCATTTGGCACAGCGTCGTTAGGGTTTGGCCGGGGTAGGTCTTCATTGTAATAAGAATTTGTTCTTAACTGACTTGACTAGTTAAATAAAAAATATTAAAAATAAATGGTCAGTCAATCTGGAAATTTGGACGTTTCTTCAAGTGTAGTCGCAAAAACCATCAAGCACTATGATGAACTGGCTCTCATGAGGACCGCCACAGGAAAGGAAGACCCAGAGTTACTCTGCCGCAGAGTACGTTTATCAGAAATCGGCAATTAACTGCACCTCGGATTGCAGCCAAATAAATGCTTCATAGAGTTCAAGTAACAGACACATCTCAACATCAACTGTTCAGAGAGAGACTGTGTGAATCAGGCCTTCATGGTTGAATTGCTGCAAAGAAACCATACTAAAGGACACAAATAATAATAAGAGACTTGCTTGGGCAAGAAACACGAGCAATGGACGTAAGACCGGTGGAAATCTGTCGTTCGGTCTGATGAGTCCAAATTTGATATTTTTTGGTTCCAGCCGCCGTGGCTTTGTGAGACAGAGAGTAGGTGAACGATTATCTCTGCATGTGTGGTTCCCACCGTGAAGCATGGAGGAGGAGGTGTGATGGTGTGACGTTCCTTTTCTGGTGACACTGTCTGTGATTTATTTAGAATTCAAGGCACACTTAACGAGCATGGCTACCAAGCATTCTGCAGCAATACGCCATCCCATCTGGTTTGCGCTTAGTGGGACTATCATTTGTTTTTCAACAGGACAATGACCCAAAACACACCTCCAGCTGTGTAGAGCTATATGACCAAGAAGGAGAGTGATGGAGTGCTGCATCAGATGACCTGGCCTCCACAATCACCCGACTCATACCAATTGAGATGATTGGGATGAGTTGGATGAGAGTGAAGAAAAAGCAGCCAACAAGTGCTCAGCATATGTGGGAACACCTTCAAGACTGTTGGAAATTATTCAGGTGACTACCTCATGAAGCTGAAGAGAGAATGCAAGAGTGTGCAAAGCTGTCATCAAGCAAAGGGTGGCTACTTTGAAGAATCTCAAATATAAAATTAAAATAAATTGTTTAACACTTTTTCGGTTACATGATTCCATATGTGATATTTCATAGTGTTAATGTCTTCACTATTATTCTACAATGTAGAAAACAGTAAAAAAAAATAAGAAAAACTTTTGACTGGTACTGTATATTCATTATAATAAAACAATCCCAACACAGAACACAAACAACAAATAAAGCTATTACAGGTGGACAGGAGAACCGAATTACCAGAGGTCCTTGAAAGATTTTCTGAACAGAATAATCTTGAGCTGTGCATTAAAGGAGGACAGAGTCTGCAGACCTAGTAGTGTCTGGAAGTGCATTCCACAGCGCAGAGCAGCGCAACTGAAAGCCCTGTCACCCATAGTTTTTAGTCTGCTGAAGGGAGACGGACTTGGAGAGCAAGGGGGCAGGAGGGTAGAATGAGGTCAGACAGGTACTTGGTCCAGAGCTGTGGATTGCTTGATAAGTGTGAACCAGGATTTTGAAGTCGATGCGTGAGCATATGGAGACAGTGGAGGTTGAACAGCATTTCAGTGATATGCTCAAGTTTCAAGTTCAAGTTTCAAGCTTTAATGTCACATCTACAAGTACAGTGAAATGCCTTTCTTGGAAGCTCTAAACCCAACAATGCAGTGATCAATAAAATGTAATACTAAAAATAACAAGGTAGAACAAAAACACAGGAGATATACAAATAAGAAATAAGAAGAGCACAATAAAGTAAGTAAGCATACTATATACATGGTCAGTTCCAGCACCATATTTACAATGTGCAGGGATACTGGATCAATAGAGGTAGATATGTGATGGGGTAAGGTGACTAGGCATCAGGATATATGATAAACGGAGTAGCATCATGTGATGTGTGTGTGTGTGTGTGTGTGTGTGGTGTGTGTGTGTGGTGTGTGTGGTGTGTGTGTGTGTGTGTGTGTGTGTGTGTGTGTGTGTGTGTGTGTGTGTGTGTGTGTGTGTGTGTGTGTGTGTGTGTGTGTGTGTGTGTGTGTGTGTGTGTGTGGTGTGTGTGTGTGTGTGTGAGTCAATATAAATGTATGTTTGCATATTATGTGTGTGCGAGAAAATGATATTGAGTGTTTGTATGTGTGTTGGAGTGTCAGTGTGCGTAAGTGTGTAGGGCCCTGTGATTACATAGAGACAGTGCAAAAATAAGAATAAAATACAAGAGTCAACTCAGATAGTCTGTGTAGCCATTTTGTTAGCTATTTAGCAATCTTATGTCATGTGGGTAGAAGCTGTTCAGGAGCCTGTTGGTGTCAGACTTGATGCACTGGTACCYCTTGCCGGAAGCAGAAAGAACAGTCTATGGCTTAGGTGTTTGGAGTCTTTAATGATTTTCTGGTCTTTCCTTTCCCTCTGCCTGATATAGAGGTTCTGGATGGCAGGGAGCTCCCTCCGAGTGATGTACTGGGCTGTCTGCAGCACCCTGTGTATTGCCATGCGATCAAGGGAGGTCCTATTTCCATACCAAGCAGTGATACAGCTAGTTAAGGTGCTCTCAATGGTACAGCTGTAGAACCGTTTGAGGATTTGAGGGCCCGTGCCAAACATCTTCAACCTCCTGAGGGAGGTTTGGTGAGGACAGGTGCAGCGCAGTTCTGGACATACAGTATTGTAGCCTGTTTAGACACTTGGCAGATGTGTTAACAAAAAGGGCTTTACAATAGTCCAGATGGGATGAAATAAAGGAGTGGATGAGTCGCTCAGCTGCAGGTTGTGATAGCATAGGTCGTGGCCTAGCAATGTTCTAAAGATGGAAAATTTTGACTTTAGTCACACTCTTGATGTGGGCCTCAAACGAGAGCAGACTGTTGCGAACCTCACTGGAGGAGAAGACGTTGACACAATCAGTATTGAGGCTGTAGCTGCTGATGTTGTTTATGATGGTGTGAGTGCCAATCAGAACGATCCACACTTTGATGTCCTGCAAACAGCTTACCAGAAGTGCAGTGGCAATGGCAGTGTTTGTGCAGACATACAACTGAGTGTCGTCAGCATAAATGCGAAAGCATAAATTTCCTCAAGATGTTTCCCAGTGGTAGCATGTAGATACAACACAGTGGTGGCCCCAGGACCGAGCCTTGAGGGACCCTCTGTCGGACCACAAATCTGTCTTACCTACTAGGACGGATTACTATAAACTGTTAGCGATCAGTGAGATAGGACCTGAACCAGTCCAGGACAGTGTCTGATAGGCCCAGGAGCTTCTCCATGCGGTCCAGCAGGATGGCGTGGCTGACCGTGTTAAATGCTGCACTGAGGTCCAACAGTATGACGATGCTGGCAGTTCCAGAGTCAGCATTCATGTGGAGATCATTGGTGACCCTTACCAGGGCAGTCTAGATGTTGTGTCTAGCTCTGAAACCCGACTGGAAGGGCTCAAGTAGGGTGTGAGTGGCCAGATGGTTTTGGAATTGGCTAGAAACAGCTTGTTCGAGAAGCTTACTCAGGAACGGCAGGTTGGAAATAGGCCTGTAGTTCTGGACATTGTCATGGTCAGATTCCGGCTTTTAATTACTGGTGTGACTGCCGCCAGTTTGAGCTGAGGAGGGACATATCCAGTGATGAGGGACTTGTTGATAATTTCTGTAAAAAAAGGCTCCAGAGCAGGTAAGCAGGTCTTTACAAGGGAGGTGGGGATAGGGTCAAGTGAGCAAGTGGTGGGCCTCTTTGTCCTAACTAGCTTGGTTACATCAGTAGCAACTACCGGGGCTGGAGAGGACAGGGTGGTGTTATTGATGTTTAACATTTTTATTTGGAAGAGGCACAAGTATTGATTGCACCYTTCTGGGGAGGATGAGGTAGCGGAATTGTTCACAGGTTGGAGGAGCTCGCTCACAGTAGAGTTACCAGTGCTGATGCTGATCAGTTAGGAGTAGTAGGATGTCTGAGCTGCATTTAAGGCCTGTTTGTAGTCTTTCTTATGTTTCTCATARATCTGTGCATGTACAGTTAGCCCAGTTTTCTTATACTGTCATTCTAGACGACGGCCAGTTACMTTGAGAGAGCGAAGCCCCTCAGTGTACCAGGGAGAAGATTTGGAGACAGACATCAGGCGGGTTTTGAAAGGAGCAACATCATCCAGTATGGAAGCCAAGGCAGTGTTGTATTGAGTCACAGAGCCAGTAACTGTAGAAGTAGAAGATGGATTCAGTAAGCTGAGCAGTGTTTATTGTTTTCAGACTCCTAAACTGAATGGAGCATTTCTTGAGCCGAGTGGGTAGAGGAATATCTAGGATGAAGATGGTGAGTTTATGGTCGGACAGCCTTGACACAGTGCCTTCCAATTTGTCGAGATCACACCTGTGGTACAGAGCAGGTCCAGTGTATGGCCTTTGCTGTGGGTGGCAAAGTCCACTTGCTGTTGGAGTCCAAAGTTGTCCAGGACATCAACCAGGCCGGTAGAGAGACTGCAGTCAGGGGAGTCAGCATGTGTGTTGAAATCACCAAGCACCAGCATAGCAGGGCACAAGAGGCTCTGGAGTGTTAGTAGCTCAGATAGTTTATCAACAAAGTCAGAGTTGAGTTCAAAAGGCCGATAAATCAGCACAGCCAGTACTGATACAGATCAAGTGATCTTGAAGTCATGCATTCAAATGATGAGACAGCTGGTACTGGAGTCAACTTCACAGTACAGTCAGTCCTGCAGAATACAGCCAATCCGCCACCCCGTCCGGATTTGCGATGACAGTTCACATAGGTGTAGCCAGATGGAGTGCATTGGTTGAGGAATATGTACTTTTTCGGCTGATGCCAAGTCTTAGTGAGGCAGAGAAAGTCTAGACCTCTATCAGTGATGATGTCAATCAGTAGTAAGCTTGTGTTGTTTATGAATCTTGCATTTAAAAGCTGCAGTTGYATGACTTTGGAAGTTGCCTGAGTGGCAGCCGGCAGAACAAACCAGTGTCCTTTATCATCCATCTTCCGTTTGTTAATAAGTCTCCTACCATCATCCTCGCCGTCTGATTTTTTTCCAGAGGATCCCGTATTGCATAAGGCTGTTCTTCAGCTGACTGCACAGCGTTGAGTTAATATGTTCATAACTTCTGAGGAATCCTTGGTTGTAGCGAGTGATAGTTGCTGTATCTTTTGGTCCAGCCTTTGGTCCAGTAGATGGGAAATGAGATAAGGAGAGATAACATGAGGATGTAGGAAGATCTGTGCTGGTATTTGAATCCAAACAATTAGCTAGTGGATTGGAGAAGTTGTCAAATATGTTAACTAATTTAACATGTTACCTAAAGGACTCTCAGACCATGAGAATCAAGATTTTCTGGTCTGATGAAACCAAGATTGAACTCTTTGACCTGAATGCCAAGCGTCACGTCTGGAGGAAACCTGGCACTATCCATATGGTGAAGCATGGTTGTGGCAGCATCATGCTGTGGGGATGTTTTTCAGCGACAGGGACTGGGAGACTYGTCATTGTTGAGGGAAAGATAAACATAYCAAAGTACAGAGAGATTCAAATCTGCTCCAGAGCACTCAGGAGCTCAGACTGAGGCGAAGGTTCACCTTCCAACAGGACAACGACCCTAAACACAGCCAAGACAACGCAGGAGTGGCTTAGGGACAAGTCCAGCCAGAGCCCGGACTTGAACCTGATCGAACATCTCTGGAGAGACCTGAAAAAAGCTGTGCAGCMACGCTCCCGATCCAACCTGACAGAGCTTGAGAGGATTTGCAGAAAAGAATGGGAGAAACTCCCCAAATACAGATGTGCCAAGCTTGTAGCGTCATACCCAAGACGACACGAGGCTGTAATCYKTGCCAAAGGTGCTTCAACAAAGTACTGAGTAAAGAGTCTGACTAGTTACTTAAATGTGATATTTCAGTTTTTTCTAAAAACCTGTTTAGCTTTGTCATTATGGGGTATTGTGTGTAGATTGATGAGGGGACAAAACTATGTAATCCATTTTAGAATAAGGCTGTAACGTAACAACATGTGTAAAAAGTTGGCTGACAGCCGTGGTATATCAGACAGTATACCACAGGTATGACAAAACATTTATTTTTACTGCTCTAATTACGTTGGTAACCAGTTTATAATATCAATAAGGCACGTCGGTGGTTTGTGATATATGGCCAATATACCACGGCTTAGGGCTGTATCCAGGCACTCTGCGTTGCGTCATTCAYAAGAACAGCCTTTAGCCGTGGTATATTGGCC
The DNA here is from genome assembly GCF_002910315.2 of Salvelinus sp. IW2-2015. Classification (NCBI taxonomy): domain Eukaryota; kingdom Metazoa; phylum Chordata; class Actinopteri; order Salmoniformes; family Salmonidae; genus Salvelinus; species Salvelinus sp. IW2-2015. The sequence goes on from NC_036844.1 coordinate 18,708,661, forward strand.
ATATACCCCACCTCCTTGTGCCTTATTGCTTAATTCTAGTCAAGGCTCATCCTACAGTATATAACTACTGCTGTACACACCTTTTCTTTTCATATACTGTCCATACTGTCTTCGCACACCATTATATGTATATATATTGATATTCCGGTCTCTGACATTGCTCGTTCTGATATTTCTTAATTTCTTAATTTCTGCATTATGTGTGTATTGTTTCGTTTTTTATTGCTAGGTATTACTGCACTGTTGGATAGCATCTAAAAATCTGTGTACGCGACCAATAAACTTGAATTTGATTTGATTTGATTGCACCTTAACTTGTGGCCAACATAAGCAACACAAACAAGTTTTCTCTCCCTCATGACAACAGTGGTTGATGYATCACTTAGATACAATATCTATCATCACTAGTGACTCACCCAATCCACTCAGCTGCATCTGGCAGCACATCAAAATAAGAAAACCTTCACTGATATAAGCCAAGATAAGGAGAATGGAATTAACCCCTTGAGCCCTAGGGCCTACGGGAAGTTGTGTTGTGTTTTCACATGTCTGACTGTTTCTACATGTAACTCCTTGTACCTTTCCTATATTCCACCACCCTATTTTTTGCTTTGGTTGACAAAAAGGGAACACTAACGCAGAAAACAGTGTCTAAACTGATGAGAACCCAATTGACATTGATGTAGGTAAAAAAAAAAAAAAAAAATCAAGCTTCATATTTGTTTGAGAACATTTTTGAACATTTTGAAGAAACATCATAAAATGGTTGTAAAGGGAAAAAATCCTAATTTCAATTTGTGTTCAAGATTCACAGCAGAGGTGTCACGTTCCTGACCTATTTCTGTTAGTTTGTTGTATGTGTTAGTTGGTCAGGACGTGAGTTTGGGTGGGCATTCTATGTTTTCTGTTTCTATGTTGGTTTAGGGTTGCCTGGTATGGCTCTCAATTAGAGGCAGGTGTTTGGCGTTTCCTCTAATTGAGGGTCATATTTAGGTAGGTTGTTTCACAGTGTTCGTTGTGGGTGGTTGTCGCCTGTGTCAGTGTTTGTCGCACCATACGGGACTGTTCGGTTTGTTTGTAAGTTCGGTCTTTTGTGTAGTCATTTTCCTGTTCGTGAGTTCTGCGTTTTATGTAAGTTCGCATGTCCAGGTTTGTCTACTCCGTTTTGTTGTTTTGTTAGTTTTTAGTCAAGTTCGTGTTTTCGTGTTTTCTGTAAATAAATATGTCATCACAACCCGCTGCGCCTTGGTTCAATCACTACTCCTCCTCTTCGTATGAAGAGAGAGAGGAACGCCGTTACAAGAGGCCTTTTCCTGAAGCCCTAAGGTGATCACTTGTAGTCTTGACAAAGCAAACCAGGTTAAATAGTGATAAGTGGTAATGTATTATGGTGMTCTAGATGTACAGAACACTGTTAAGCAACTGATAGTACTCCTTGCCTTAGAGAAAAAAAATATTGGGCGAGGTATGAGCACATCAGAGAGAATGTGATGTTAAAGCTCAGGAGTTCAAAGGAACCGAACTAGCGTTATGCAAATGTAACCTGTCAGTAATGCACGGTATTACCCCACGAGGGAAATTATGGAGAAAGGCTTTGATGCTATTGACATTCGTGGGAAGGTACACGATCCTCTGCGCATAACATTAGTTTCTGAGATTGAATTGTAGTARACAGTCTCTGACGCTCGTCAAATGTGGCAGGGCTTGCAAATTACGAATTACAAAGGGAAACCCAGCCGAGGCCTGCCCAGTGACGCGAGCCTACCAGAAGAGCTAAATGCCTTCAAWACTCGCTTCGAGACTAGCAACACATGAGAGCACCAGCTGTTCCGGACGACTGTGTGAGTACGCTTTCTGTAGCCGATGTGAGTAAGGCCTTTAAACAGGTTAACATTCACAAGGCCGTAGGGCCAAACGGATTAACAGGATGCATACTCAGAGTAWGCACTGACCAGCTGGCAAGTGTCTTCACTGACWTTTTCAACCTCTCTCTGACCAACGACGATGAGACAGCCTAAAGGGAGGAGGTTAGAGACCTGGCAGTGTGATGACTGGACAACAACCTCTCCCTCAACGTCAGCAAGACAAAGGCGCTGATCATGGACTACAGGAAATGGAGGGCCGAGAAAGCCCCCATTAACATCGATGGGGCTATAGTGGAGCGGGTCGAGAGCTTCAAGTTCCTCGGTGTCCACATCACTAAGGACCTATCATGGTCCAACACACCAACACAGTCGTGAAGATGGCACGATAACTTATTTTCCCCCTCAGGGTGCTGAAAGATTTGGCTTGGTCCTTCAGATCCTCAAAAAGTTATACAGCTGCACCATTGAGTGCATCTTGACTGGCTGCATCCCTGCTTAGTATGGCAACTGCTTGGCATCTGACCGTATGGCGCTACAGAAGGTAGTGCGTATGGCCCAGTACATCACTGGGGCCGAGCTCCCTGCTATCCAGGACCGCTATTCCAGGCGGTGTCAGAGGATGGTCCCCAAAAGAATTGTCAAAGACTCCAGCTACCGAAGTCATAGACTGTTATCTCTGCTACCGCACGGCAAGCGGTAACGGAGTGCCAAGTCTGGGACCAAAATTGCTGCTGAACAGCTTCTACCCTCAAGCCATAAGACTGCTGAACAGTTAATCAAATGGCTACCCGGACTATATGCATTGACCCCTTTTAATTTGAACTGACTCTCTTGTACACTCACTGGACTCTAACCACACACTCACACACACTACACTGACACTCCAACACACACGTACACACACAAACACTACATACGCTCACACAAACACACTCACACACATGCAATTGACACCACACACACTTACAAATAGACATATTTTCACACTCTTCACATACGTTGCTGCTACTCTGTTTATTATCTATCTTGATTGCCTAGTTACTTTTACCCCTACCTACATGTACATATTACCTCAATTACATCAACTACCTCATACCTCAACTACCACTACCGCACATTGATTCGGTACTGGTACTCCTTGTATATAGTCTCATTATTGTTATTTTATTGTTTCACTATTTCATTTTTTATTGTGTGCACATTTTTTATACTTTTTAACTCTGCATTGTTGGGAAAAGGCTTGTAAGTAAGTATTTCACTGTTGTATTCGGCATATGTGACAAATGAAATTTGATTTGATTTGAATGTAAGGCCATAATTGTAAGCGCAATGGAAAATATGAAGCACAATTGTTCCTCATGACATCCTATCAGAGAATGTACTCAGCAGCACGATCATGATCCTTCTGACCTACCTGATAATTTCTGTAAAAAAAGGCTCCAGAGCAGGTAAGCAGGTCTTTACAGCTAGCTGATGGCATGAAGTCATACATACGTCTTTAAGTGATACCTGTAAGCCATAAAAATAAATAACTGAATGAAATCAATAAATGGAAAGAGTAAAAAAAAAAGTCACAGATTTGTCCAAACAAATCATTAAAGAGATCTCAGTAGGGGTTCAGGCTAGAGTCAATAATAGGTTGTTTTTACCATAGAGACAGTTGCTCTATCTATATAGTTTTTACATGGTTGATTACTTGTTTAGACTGACAAAATTCAACTTAATTTCACACRTGCTTGATTTGTCAGAGTAATAAAAGATATATTGTGTTATGTTGATTATAAGCATTTTCACTAACAAGCAGAGAATGGAAAATGGATGTGTTTAGTGTGGGTAAGCTGTTTCTTGTTTTGGACTTTCGTTCCCTCCTAAATGCAACCAGAGAAGATAGCTGAATCGGTCTGGTTACGTTGACACCTTGAATGCATAGTAATGTGATGTGTAATGAGCATCTGGTATCATGAATTCCTCAGGTAAGCAAAACCATGTGTAGAAGTGAAAAAACATAACCTTTTCTGAATTTAAATGCAAAACAGATAGAAATATATATAAATTGGCATCTATAAATAGTGACTTATCTTAATTTTCCTCAATATTAKTGAAGACACACATGCATACTTTATACTTAAGCAATAAGGCAAGCGGGGGTGTGGTATATGACCAATATACCACAGCTAAGGGCTGTTCTTATGCATGATACAACGCGGAGCCATGGTATGTTGGCCATATACCACAAACCCCAGAAGTGCCTTATTGCTATTATAAACTGGTTACCAACGTAATTAGAGCAGTTTCCAGTCGGGCCGCCTTCGGGTGGTGAATGTAGGAAACAACATCTCCACTTCGCTGGCCCTCAACACTGGAGCCCCACAAGGGTGCGTTCTCAGCCCTCTCCTGTACTCCTTGTTCACCCATGACTGCATGGCCATGCACGCCTCTAACTCAATCATCAAGTTTGCAGATGACACAACAGTAGTGGGCTTGATTTCCAACGATGACGAGACAGCCTACATGGAGGAGGTGACAGCCCTCGGAGTGCGGTGTCAGGAAAATAACCTCTCACTCAACGTCATCAAAACAAAGGAGATGATCGTGGACTTCAGGAAACAGCAGAGGGAGCACCCCCATATCCACATCGTCAGGACAGTAGTGGAGAAGGTGGAAAGTTTMAAGTTCCTCTGCATACACATCACAGACAAACTGAAATGGTCCACCCATATAGACAGTGTGGTGAAGAAGGCGCAACAGCGCCTCTTCAACCTCAGGAGGCTGAAGAAATTTGGCTTGCCATCTAAAACTCACACAAACTTTTACAGATGCACAATCGAGAGCATCCTGTCGGGCTGTACCACCGCCTGGTACTGCAACTGCACCGCCCTCAACCGCAAGGTTCTGCAGAGGGTAGAGAGGTCTGCACAATGAATCACAAGGGGCAAACTACCTGCCCTCCAGGACACCTACAGCACCCGATGTCACAGGAAGGCCAAAAAGATCATCAAGGACAACAACCACCCGAGCCACTGCCTGTTCACCCCGCTATCATCCAGAAGGCGAGGTCAGTACAGGTGCATCAAAGCTGGGACCGAGAGACTGAAAAACAGCTTCTATCTCAATTGTTAAATAGCCATCACTAACATAGAGAGGCTGCTGCCAACATACAGACTGAAATCACTGGCGACTTTAATAAATGGATTTAATAAAGGTATCACTAGTCACTTTAAATAATGCCACTTTAATAATGTTTACGTATCCTACATTACTCATCTCATATGTATATACTGTATTTTATACCATCTATTGCATCTTGCCTATGCCGCACGGCCATCGCACATCCATATATTTATATGTACATATTCTTATTCCATCCCCTTACATTTTGTGTATAATGTAGTCATTGTGAATTTGTTAGATTACTTGTTAGATATTACTGCACTGTCGTAACTAGGAGCACAAGAATTTCGCTACACTTGCATTAACATCTGCTAACCATGGGTATGTGACCAATACAATTTGATTTGAGTAAAACATATTTTTGGGTCATACCCTTTGTATACGGTCTGAAATACCATGGCTTTCAGCCAATCAGCATTCAGGGCTCGATCCACACGGTTTATAATAGGCTTTAATGAACAGCAATCTTTTCCATCTGTGCCTGTCAGCCACCTCATAACTGCCTGCCATTAATAGAAACATAGCATTAACAGACAACTAGAAGGATGGAATTGATTTAGTACTTAGTATGGAACAATATTTTGAATGACAATGAAATGCTTAAAACAACAGGCTTTATCCAGGTGCAACAATGACAAACAGATAACTTGATTAAAGCTTAATGGTCCTTAATGGTGAAACTCCTACGTCTATTTGCAATATTACAACAACGACAACAACAACAAAGAAGTTACTGCTAACACCGAACAGCAAAATATATACTGCKATTTTTTTTTACCACATTGGGCCACCGCTTTGTCAACAAAYCAATAACAATAACTACAGCCATGGGGCGAACATTGGCACTGTTTCCCCTACTGCGGATTCTATATTTAAAGTTAGCAACACAGGTATTTATGGACAGTCAGTGTAATGTAGAGGCCTTTCACCATGTCACCGAGTTGCCAACTGCTTGGAGCTAAGCATGATATATCACAGTTAGTTATTGGATGGAAAAGGAGGACACCATTGAAAATCAAAGATGCCTGCACCTGGTATTACTGTGGCAGACTGTAGGGGGCAGCATTTTCTTTGGTCGCATTAGATATGACGTTGCCTAGGTGGTTCAAAATAGTAGTCACTACGTTGTAAGCCTAAAGCTCCAAACCAAAGTCGCACAACCTTTGGTCAATATCCCATTTCAAGAGAGACCAAATTTAATAAATTAAATCCTAGTCCTGGCATTATTATTGTCTCCATGCTTCAAATATACTAAAACACCTTACCTAATTACAAAAAAATGACTGGAGTAGATGATTTACATGAAAACAATGTAAACTCATTTATGATCCCATGAAACAAAAACACGAGGTAGTAAAATAGCAAAGGATTAACACCGTTGGAATCAGTCATGCTTGTGACTAATTAAGTGATACCATCTGAAACCACATGGTGGAGACATTAGATCACATTTTGAATTCAGTGTCCCAAAAATGGAATCAAACGTTTACTATATTTACTCAACAGAGCGTCTCAGAGTCTCAATATAGTGTGAATTGTCTATGAATCTGTGTATACACATTTTCCAGAAATCTGTGTAAAAACACAAAGTCAGCTCATGTTAATATGCATCAAAACACTTTGGAAATGTAATCCAGCGTTTCTCAAATCAGTCATTGTGGACCCCTCAGGGTGTGCATATTTCTGTTCTAGCGCAATACTAAAACTCCTAACTCAACAAATCAAGGGTTGGTGATAGGTTGGGTAGTCACATCAGGTGTGTTGGTGCAGGGCTAGACTAAAAGTGTGCACAACCTGAGGGTCCCCCAGGAATGAATTACAATCTAGCCTTCCAAATACGTTTTCTTTAAAGATTCAAGAATAACTAAGCATTTTATCTTGTTTAGCCTTTGAAGATTTATTTGACTAAACACAAACAATTTGAGACAAACCTAGGAAGTGTGGGGTAGCATAGACACCATTACATAATTGAAACATCTTCATGATTTGGAAATAAGTGAAATTCCAGACTACATGCATGTATTTGCATCATTGCATGCAACATGTATGTGTCGCATGATGTAGGCCTACAGTGAATTTCACATTTAAAGCCACTGCTACTTCTGCTGTGCTAAATGGGTTATTTACATGCTTTTTAGACAGCCCTGGTTTTAAAGGAGTTTCAGCCTGGCCTGTTCACGGAATTCTCCCCCTGCCACAGAAGGGTCTAATCTCTCCCTTCATCTCCTTCTGTAGATGAGCTGCTGGGAATGAGAGAAGGCAAATCTCCATCTCCTCAGAGGTCTAATAGTCTCCGGCATCAACGGCACTTCATACACAACCACTGGCTGGCAGATTAGAGGGGAGTCGTAGGCTAGCACACGCACACACTGACTGACACACAAACACACACAGCTCTTTACCATGAAAGTAATGTGAAGCGTGTGGCGTGACAACAACTTTGGCCTCTCACCGCACTCACCCCACCTTCCTACATTGATGACAGATTCACTGGACTTCCTTCTTTTCATGAAGAATTGAGCATGTTCTTTTGGAATAAATATCATTCACACTGTAGCCTATTTCAATCGTCTGAAACGCTTTGAGAGACGTTCCTGTTCAACCAGAGATCTCTCCAGCAATCTAGGGTATGGCTTTAGGCCTACTGCAATAATAGGCCTATATGTGAAAGGATTGTCCAAGTTCATTTAAAGTTTCGTTTGATTTAGTCTTATTCTTTAACTTAGATTTTTGGTTGAGATGGAAACGTGAATCCAACCTACCAATTATTAATTTGCCAACAAACTGCAATTAAAGCCAGATTAAGTCAATGGGATCTGTCCAAGCAGTAGATACATCTCCTACTGCTCCTCATAAATGTTGATATTTTGTTACATTTTCAACCAAATACAATTCAATCCCACTGGGCACAGAAGTCAGTTCAACGTCTAATTTTGATTTACTGTTAGTTGAGTTGTCAACTAACGTGAATTCAATGTGAAATCAACTAAAAATATCACCATGTCATTCAGTGGCGACTCGTCATTCTGCCCCACCTGTTTAGCTAAAGAAAATATGTTTGCATGTTATTTTGCCATTAATACGTGTTACATATCAGTTTGCAAACAATGTAAAAAATCTACAATCTTTGAGTTAATAAAGCTGCATACAAACATGGTCTCTTTTTTGCTTTCTTGAGTAAGGCAGCTCCAAAATGCAGGTGTTTCAGCCTAGCTCAGTGCTTTCTGTGGTGGTGGGGCAGCCAGCGGAAAATACAGAGCGTAGGGAGTTACGCCTTGATTGGCTCAGTGTTCTGTCACTCATGGGGACACTACGTCACTGCAAAATCTACAGGTAGAGCTCGAAAATTGAAGCCCCTTGGGTGCTTCCATAGAGTTACATTAGAGGTGTCCATCCAAGAAGATAAAATTACGTCAAATCACGTTATATCTACAGTAGCTTTGATTGGACTGATCATGTCAACATCATACTTTCAAAATCTTAGCTAGCAAGCTAGACGTCATCATCATGAATCAAGTCGACAATCTACTGGCAAATCCTTTTAAATCCTTGTCATATAAAGAGAACTTATGAAGATAAATTATAGATAAAACATATCGGTGCTCATCGGCCATTGAAGATAAACATTACACAACAAGTTGGAAATCGCAAATTCAACAACGAATGGTTTGGAAGGAATCAGTGGCTAACTGCAAGCATTGCAAAGATATCACTAGCCTGCTATTCAGTGGAGTTGGTGTGTGGTCCAAGTAAGGCTTTAAGGGTCTCTTTTCRAAGATTAAAATTATAAACATTTAACATTGGCCATGCTGTCACTCCAGCATGAATTCTGCACGCTCAAAACAACTGGAAACTCGGAACTGGGAAATCTCAGACTTCAATAAGTTCAAGACAACTGGGAACTCTGAAAAAAACGAGCTCCGACTGGGAAAATACATTTTGAACGGTCATCCAACTCGGAATTGCTAGTCGGGAACTAAGGCTTCTTTCTAGAGTTCCCGAACTGAAGATCACTGACGTCATCATGATTCGAAACTTGTTTTTTTCCGAGTTTCCAGCACAATAAATCCGGAGAATGCCATACTTTGATGACAACATTTTCCCACGAAGGACCACCGCGCCACCTTCCTGTTCAAGTGAGCACAGTACAACAGGGTGAGTCCAAAAATGTCTTGTATGCTGCTGCATAAATTATGTAATATGCCAGGGAGATATGTATACTGTAGCTAAGAAAGTAATACTAACTGTATGCTGTGTAGTAAGCTGTTAGTAGCCCATGTGCCTCACCCTAAAWTTTTTGTCAATTTTCCCCTCCTAATTTAGCCTACTGTTCTGACTTGGTGGTGCATATGTAGCCTATAGCCTGTATTAGAGAAARGTAATCATCAAATATTGTAAGAGCTTTCATTGCCTGCTTATATGCCCCATTTATTTATCCTACGGATTTTACTTTGTGTACAGGGAGAATGCTGTAAGAAGGGTCCATGTTCTCAATTCTGTTGACATTTCAAAAGTGCTGAACAAATAGTTATATTGACTACGTCAGTCCTAGCTCGCTCATTAATGTCTTAATCGAKATTACGGATTGCCTCTTATCTGATAAACATTATAGTGCAATTGATGTATTGTTTAGTGTTGTGGCGTGTTGTGTTGTGGCTGGCTTTGAGTTTGCCCAACATAGATTMACATGCTAAAATCGACACTGATGTCATTYGATTTAGGTTAAAAGTTGTGTGGAAAAAATTTGAAATACCCTTACATTGATTACTTTTTGCAAATCATCCCAAAGGTGTTTGATGTGGTTGAGGTCAGGTCTCTGTGCAGGCCAGTCAAGTTCTTCCACGCCGATCTCAACAAACCGTTTCTGTTTGGACCTRGCTTTGTGCATGGGAGCATTGTCATACTGAAACAGGAAGGGCCTTCCCCAAACTGTTGCCACAAAGTTGGAAGCATAGAATGGTCTAGAATGCCGTAGCATTAAGATTTCCCTTCAATGGAACTAAGGGGCCTAGCCTGAACCATGAAAACAGCACTAGACCATTATTCCTCAGCCACCAAACTTTACAGTTGGCACTATGCATTGGGGCAGGTAGCGTTCTCCTGGCATACAACAACCCAGATTAATCCGTCCGACTGCCATATGGTGTGTGATTCATCACTCCAGAGAACGCGTTTCCACTACTCCAGAGTCCAATGGCGGCGAGCTTTACACCAGTAGCTGTTGATAAAAGGCCTAATTAGCATCATTAATGATTTATGAGATAAAGTACGGTTACATTTCATTTGCTCTGTTAAACCATTTTGAATTACTTTGATAGCAACAGTGAATCTATTTCGTTTTTAAGTGGAGATCTCTCAACAGCACATTGGTAATAGTCAGTGACAAATATCAAAGAGGGGCTTGGTTAAACCCCTGGATCGGAGACCAAAAAATAGCTGTAGATAGATAAATTATCCAGTAGAAGGTGTTGCCCAGCCTATTGTTTTTTTTTCTGATAGTGGCTATACAGTGCCTTCGGAAAGCATTCAGACTCGTTGATATTTCCACATTTTGTTAAATTTCAGCCTTATTCTYAAATGGATTAAATAAACAATTTTCATCGGCAATCTACACACAATACCCCATAATAACAAAGCTAAAACAGGTTCAAAATTTTGCTAATTTATTAAAAATAAAAACAGAAATAGCTTATGTACATAAGGATTCTGATTATTTGCTATGAGACTTGAAATTGAGCTCAGGTGCATCCTGTTTCCATTGATCATCCTTGAGATGTTTCTACAACTTAATTGGAGTCCACCTGTGGTAAATTCATTTGATTGGACATGATTTGGAAAGGCACACACCTGTCTATATAAGGTCCCACAGTTGACAGAGCATGTCAGAGCAAGTGTCATACCCAAGAAGACGTGAGGCTGTAATCGCTGCCAAAGGTGCTTTAACAAAGTACTGAGTAAAGGTCCTGAATACTTATGTAAATGTAATATTTCAGTTTTTTTATTTTTTATAAATGAGCAAAAATGTCTAAAAACACGTTTTTGCTTTGTCATTGTGGGGTTTTGTGTGTAGATTGATGAGGGAGGAATAAAACAATTTAATCAATTTTAGAATAAGGCTATAACATAACAAAATGTGGAAAAATAAAGGGGTCTGAATACTTTCCGAAGGCACTGTATATACAAATTCAATGTAACGTTTATCTATGTTGAAATTTGGTTACCATGATGACATAATCCTGTGTTTGAAATGTCACCCTCAAAACAACAGTTTTAATGACTTTCAAATCCATTGTATTTTCCACATAGATTCCACATCACAATATGATGACAAATTATGTTGAAGCAAACGTATTTGTTCCCAGTGGGCTAGGCCTAGTTAACTAATACCAGGTAAAATGCTAGTTAGGCCAACACAGTAATTTCATAGGTTACATGAGATTCATTAGAACAATTAGGCTAATAAATTCAGTTTGGTAGTAATTAATCAATCAAATTGATTTACAAAGCCATTTTTAAATCAGCCGATGTCACAAAGTGCTATACAGAAACCCAGCCTAAAACCCCAAACAGCAAGCAATGCAGATGACCTAGCCTAATCCCTTGTGGACTGATTCTCGTGGACAGACGAAATGACAAACTTTGAGAGGCAACTTTTTAATCAGAATTAAGATGTTTAAGCTATCTGTCTTACTGTGACTGCCGATAACTTCAGAACAAAGTAGACTACAAATACAAAGTTATTTTTTACCTTTATTTAACTAGGCAAGTCAGTTAAGAATAAATTCTTATTTACAATGACGGCCTACACCGGCCAAACCCGGACGACGCTTGGCCAATTGTGCACTGCCCTATGGAACTCCCAATCCCCACTCGGGAGCTCATCAAAAGTTGCCAAAGTAGCCTATTTTAAATTGTTACAAACAAGTGAAGTTGCTTGGGCCTATATAGCCTATTTCAATCATATTGAAATGAATTTAATGGTCAATCAACTGAGTTCTATTTTGCGACTAGGCTACTCTCTGTCATTTTTGTCTCAAAGTGTTTCATGATGTGTGACAACATGTGCACAATGAAGTGCCCAATCTGTGATTTAGTGCATTGTAATTGGGTAAGCATAATAAGCCGCTTCAATAGCTATTTGCAACCATAGGTAGTAAAATCTCTCTAGTAGCTGATCCATCGTCAGTATTGTGGAATACTTCTAATGCTAAGGTAAGATCTGACAGAAGATATCTGATCCGAGAGCAGCGCTGCTTTTCCTTCGATCCTATCACTATTGTCCATTGTATACCATGGTCTGACGCACTTAGCGAACATTCTCTCCGTGCCCTTGTTTGGGAAACACTTAAAACATTGGCTCCTAAATAACGATGCATCTGGTATGATCATTCTAATGTTTAAGTTACATCACAACTGGGAAACTAGGCCCTAATCAAGACCACCTGTCTGCTGAGTAGCCTATTGGTTCGTCTACATTTTCTAAACTGAGGAGGAAGATTTCCTCGAGCACTAGATCACTTGCCCTTTCTTTATTCAGGAAAGGAGTTGATTAAATCAGCATGACKACAGTGATTAGATGAAGAATGAAGATCCCCTCAACTACCCTATTGGCCTATTGATTGTGGTGTTTAAGTTGATCTGATGTCAATGGTTCAAAGCGAAATCTTTGAACCATTTTGGGGTTTTGAGGCTTGCAGACAGTCATGATTTGTGCTCTGGAAATGTGAAAGGTTGTGCAGTGGGGTCCAAATAGTGATGAACCCTAGCGGTAGGTGAGAGAGGATGGCCCCCAGACCCCAATCCCTGTAAGGACTGCCTAGACTGGACAAGACCAGACAGACCACACCAGAAGGTTCCCACACAACTCACCTTACCCAGTCTTCTCTAACTGTGTTCTGTATGTGTAGTAGCCCTCATCCATACACACTGATGTCTAATTTGCTACTTCCAAATTTGGGAAGAGTAGAGAATGTATGGTTGGCAGTGGATATCTTATTCCTAGTGATCCCTATAGTGCCCTTTAGGAAAGGAGGCTGCTGAAATCCTTTCACAGTGTCTTCCAAAAGGAAAAATGGGCAGGCACCATCTGATAGAACTTCCAAAACATCATTCAGGTAGGGGCTACATCCAACTCATGTCTCAGGTGTTCATAGTTGTCAAGTATGCATGTTGTATTGGCCTATTTATTGCTTACTTGATTGATTMATTTTATTTGCCAGTAAAAAGAAAATGTTTAAACGTGTCAGCTGTATCACAACAAAAGTCCGACTTATTTCCATTTTGATCCCTAGCTTGATAACTGAACACATTTTGTGATGTCTGCAGTGGCATGTCTGCTTTCTCTCTTGATTCAATTATTGACGTCCATTTTGGTACTGTCCWCAGCCAACATTTGTTGTTTGGTCTGTCTGTTCTCTATTTCACAAGCCAATGAACTAAGAGTGAAGGACCAATAGAGAGCAGCAGAGTACATGACGTGGAAAATTATGTCACATAATTAAGGGGGAAATTATGGCAGAAGATACAATCCAGTAAATCGAAATGATGATAAGGAAACCGCGAATTTAAAATGTGCTAGTAATTAATAATATTGTAATTACCAGTAATATTATTATGATACTTATTTTATTATTAATGCAGGAATACACATGTTTGATTTGCTCAATGTCTGACCTACGGCTGCACAGTTCCACTGAGAGCCAGCTGGGGGAAGAGGAAGGCTGTGAAGGAGAGATGGGGAAGAGAAAGGGATCAGGAAGTCGGAATGTGGGTCCCTGTGTGTGATGTGATTGTTAACAGAAATGTGTCAGCCCAGCCCCACCACCCTTGAGCCCAGGGCCCCGTGCGGCCTGCACAACTCAGAGCCAGGCTGGAGGTGTGGGGGACTCTGCCTCTGAACGCTGCAGTGCCGTGCAGCCCCAGATAACTTATCATCCCTGTCTCCAGTGGAACAACCGTAAACCCTCGGGAGGAGGAAGAGGGGGGAGAGAGGAGCCATAGTGGAAGGCTGAGCATAGAGCCATCTTTGGCCATGTAGGGTCCACCCATTCTGAGGAGGGTTCGGTGGGTCACCCCCTTCCTTAGACAGGCCTGGAGCTGGAAGAACCCTGGTGGCAGGAGGAGACTCTGTGATGGGATCTAATCAGGAAGGAAGGAATAAGGCCCACAGACAAATGAGGCATCAATCAGGACACATCACTTTCCAGTCATTATGCAAGACTGAAACAGACTGGAGCGACAGTATGGCCATGAAACTATGTCTAACACATTATTTGGGGTGGTAGGTGGACTAGTGGTTAGAGTGTTGGACTAGTAACCGAAAGGTTGCAAGATTGAATCCCTGAGCTGACAAGGTAAAAATCTGTCGTTCTGCCCCTGAACAAGGCAATTAACCCACTGTTCCTAGGCTGTCATTGAAAATAAGAATTTGTTCTTAACTGACTTGCCTAGTTAAATAAAGGTAAAATAAAAATAATTACATTTCAAAGTGCATTTCATAACATATCCTATAACTATTTACTTAGTGTACCTCCTGAAATGGGTAAGGAAAGATGAATGTTTAAAATGCAAAAACTTGGCAACACCTAAATCCATCTCTATATAATTATGAATGGTGTTCTATTATGTATGTTGTAGATTGTACCTTTAGACAAGCAGCAAATAGTTTTGCCTACTAAGAAGAGAATCACATTTGTGTATATTCACAGAAGGGTCACTCAGTCCTGGACTAGGTTGATTGAACCCAGGCTGATCTCTGACATGTCCTGTATCTCTGCCCCAGACTGACTGCTCTGGCCCTGCCAATGACAAACTCCATTTCACAGTCACATATGAAAAGACTCAATCTGAAAAATGCAATCTCAACAACTTTTGTTCTTGGTGTGTGTGTGTGTGTGTGTGTGGTGTGTGTGTGTGGTGTGTGTGTGTGTGTGTGTGTGTGTGTGTGTGTGTGTGTGTGTGGTGTGTGTGTTGTGTGTGGTTGTGTGTGGTGTGGTGTGTGTGGTGTGGTGTGTGTGTGTGTGTGTGTGTGTGTGTGTGGTGTGTGTGTGTGGATGTGTGTGTGTCTTTTGACTTTTTTTCATGAAATAACGAATGTGAAATAAGACATTCTAAAGACATTTAAATAAAATCAGTTTCACAATTAGTTGTTTTAAATGGAAATACCCTCTGGTCTGTATACGTATTTCAACTGTAACTTTCCTGTAACTGAAACTTCCATTTTCTCCCCATGGTGAATAACATGTAGCCAATCTCCTTGAGTATTTCATTCTGTCTAGACTTTCCATGTACCTATTTGTGCCTTTCAGCACTGGGAAAGCAGATGACAGCCTCTATCTAACAGGATATGAGATTTTGGCCAACCCGTGATAATTGCATGGGTGAATGGCATTTGTAGTTCTGTATTTGGAGGGAACTTGCATTATCGTCATTTGTTATCAATTAAGGAGCTGAGGGACGTTGGTGTTTGAATAATGCTTGGTGCTCTGATGAACAGCTTGATTTAATTCTTTATAATGCAGGGTTATAGTCTAAGGCTGGAGTAGTTGCTGACCTTTGCAGCTATAAAAACATAATTTTGGTATCTCGGATTTGTTTGGTTTTTGTAACTTTTGTATACCTAAATATACCTTATTACAATGTAATTTACATATGTAATTACACTGTAACAAGTATTGTAATTAATTGTAATAATTAATAGTTACACTGTACTAACATCATGTATCTGGTGGTAATTGCAGTCTTTAATTACAGTGGTGTAACAATGAATGCTTGTTACCATACTTGTTACAAATGTTCAAGTTTCCGATAGGATCCGAACGCACCATTTTTCAGCCTGCACAAACCACTTTATAAGTGTTAGCCAATTGAAAACCAACCGCCTCATTGACACAACTCTGCTCTAAAGGGCTCTAAAGTCTGATTCCCAGGGCTTGGTCCAGCTTTTGAAGTTCATGGGAGCTTATGAGCGCTATAGCAAAAACATGTTTTATTGTTAAATCATTTAACAGTGTATTTGACCTGGAAAGCAACAGTAGCTAAGGAGGGCAGGGCTTGACAATGGGTGGATTACTTTATTAAGCATCAATCTCAAAACATTTACAAATTAGTAAACAGTTATGGCTAAAATTGCGAGATAGTCATTCAGTACTTGCCAAATTAGGGGGCCTATAGCTTGGTTAAATAATGGTTTATAAATGCACTTAAAATGGTCATAAGACAACCTCTTATATTGTCATGTAACCTTGCAGAGGTCTACTGGTTGAACAGCATTCTCACTTTTGGATGGGACGCACTGTTGCACTTATTTATTTATCCCAGGCGGCATCACGTCAAGATCTGCCCATCTTTGAAACTCGCTCAAAATAACGAAGACCTTGAACATGCCCACAATTTGTGTTAACACTGACTTGGTGACAGTGAAAGTCGCCCAGTAAAATGCTACTAGAGTAAAAGTCTAAAAGTATTTGATTTTAAATATACTTAAGTCTGAAAAGGAAATGCAATTGCTAAAATATACTTAATTATCAAAAGTATAAATCACTTCAAATTCCCTATATTAAGCAACCCAGACGGCATGATTTTCTTGTGTTTTTAAATTACGGATAGCCAGGGGCACACTACAACATTCAGACATAATTCACAAACAAAGTATTTGTGTTTAGTTAGTKCACCAGATCAAAGGCAGTAGGGATGACCAGGGATGTTCTTTTGATAAGTGCAAGAATTGAACCATTTTCTTGTCCTGCTACGCATTCAAAATGTAACGAGTACTTTTGGGTGTCAGGTAAAATGTATGGAGTAAAATTTTCTTCAGGCATGTAGCGGAGTAAAAGTAAAAGTTGTCAAAAATATAAATGGTCAACTAAAATACAGATACCTCAAAAACCTACTTATTTATTTTTTCCTAAGTACTTTGCACCACTGCATCTACAGTCCAGAATGGACTTTCCATGCCTTGACAGCTAACATTAGCCACCTAGCTACTTAAAGCTGGCAAATAGCTACCTAGCTGGGCTCGATGGTCTTATCTTCTCTGATCCTTGTTCTCAGGGTATCCGTACGGTACCCAAGGGTATTACGTTAGCTAGCTAGCTAATTCTGTCAACAAACCTATGAGTACACTACCATTCAAAAGATTGCGGTCACTTAGAAATGTCCTTGTTTTTGAAAGAAAAGCAAATTTTTTGTCCTTTAAAATAACCTCAAATTGATCAGAAATACAGTGTAGACATTGTTAAAGTTGTAAATGACTATTGCAGCTGGAAAAGGCTGATTTTAATGGAATATCTACATAGGCGTACAGATGCCCATTATCAGCAACCATCACTCCTGTGTTCCAATGGCACGTCTTGTTAGCTAATCCAAGTTTATCATTTTAAAAGGCTAATGGATTGTGAGGAGGAAGGGGAAGATCAAGGGGAAGACCACCCTCCTCTGTGAATTTAGAAAACCTTTTGCAATTATGTGTGCACAGCTGAAAACTGTTGTTCTGATTAAAGAAGCTATAAAACTGGCCTTCTTTAGACTAGTTGAATATCTGGAGCATCAGCATTTGTGGGTTCGATTACAGGCTCAAAATGGCTAGAAACAAAGGACTTTTGTCTGAAACTTGTCAGTCTATTCTTGTTCTGAGAAATGAAGGCTATTCCATGCGAGAAATTGCCAAGAAACTGAAGATCTCGTACAACGCTGTGTACTACTCCCTTCACAGAACAGCGCAAACTGTCTCTAACCAGAATAGAAAGAGGAATGGGAGGCCCCGGTGCACAACTGAGCAAGAGGACAAGTACATTAGAGTGTCTAGTTTGAGAAACAGACGCCTCACAAGTCCTCAACTGGCAGCTTCATTAAATAGTACCTGCAAAACACCAGTCTCAACGTCAACAGTGAAGAGGCGACTCCGGGATGCTGGCCTTCTAGGTAGAGTTCCTCTGTCTAGTGTCTGTGTTATTTTGCCCATCTTAATCTTGTCTTTGTATTGGCCAGTCTGAGATATGGCTTTTTCTTTGCAACTCTGCCTAGAAAGCCAGCATCCAGGAGTCGCCTCTTCACTGTTGACATTGAGATTGGTGTTCTGCGCATTCACAAGTAGGTAATTAAAGCCTATTGAGCCTCCAACCTTTCTAATCTTAGACACCCAGTGCATCTGTCCACGAGAGATTACAACCTTGTGACAGTTGTTACTGATTTGGATGCAGCTGAGAAGAAACAAAACCCTAAATTGGTGAATTTTTGTGGAAACTTTCCCATTTGTAACAAGCACGCTAACAAGCCACCAATTACCACCAGTTAGTTACATGTTGTTATTACAGTGTAACTATGAGGTATTACAATTAACTACAATACTTGTTACAGTGTAATTACACATGTAACAACCTTTTTTGTTCTGACTGTGCTATACATGATTATCTGGAGTTTGGAGCGAATAAGATTACAGTAATAATGTTGTTAATACATGCACATTGAAATGCAATCTGTTGCTTTGCAGAACCGGTACCTCAAAGTGCTTTCTGACCTATCACATTTTACACTTGACTTGTTTCCTTTCTTGACAGTTTTACAGTTATTTTATTAACTCCATCCACCAGTAGATGACCCTATTCCTTTACCATAATGACCAATCCCATAGCCAGTGCGTTAGAAATCATCCATGCATTAGAAAGAACCTTGAAAAGGGAATTTATATAACATTTGCTAATACAACATTCATAAAATACCTAGACATAATGCTTTGATTAAGTTGCGTTTTCAGCTCTTCTGCAGGCAATAACATGGTAAATATACCTGCATTAAACTGTAAAGGGGTTGCTGTGAATTTGACTGCAACTTACAGGCAGCTAGTGCTAAGTAAGTTACTGTATTTCATATTGCACTACTGTAATCTAAACACAGCATTAAAGCAAGTACTTTGTCATGATGACACACAGTAAAATAGCAGAGAATGGACTGTAATATACAGTAAAAAAAAGGCAACGGTACTGTAATTGTAAAAAATGTATTAATTCATGAATGAGCGAATGACATTAATAGAGGGGAGATGGGGTTTGTATTTCACAGTATTTTACCGTAAGGTGATTGGTGCGAGCAGCTTGGTTGCTAGGTAATGTGTTTACACATTGCAGCATATCAATTAATATTTGGTGTTTTTTATCACTTGCACATTTAGAGGCCTTAACAAAGGCTTCCAAACTGTCAGTGACTACAGGGCAAAACAGAACAAAAGGATGTGGCAAAATCCAATCTTGCCTGACAACTCATCCTGAATTTATTTCCGCTGCTATATTGATCACTATGTACAGTACCCAGAAAGACACACTATGTACAGTCCCTTCATAGCCCTTGACTTATTCCACATTCTGTTGTGTTACGGACTGAATTCAAATGATAATTTTTTAAAATCTTATCCATCTACACACAATACCCCATAATGACAACGTGAAGAATTGTTGAAATGTTGGCAAATCTGTTGAAAATGAAACACAGAAATATCTCATTTATGTAAGTATTCACACCCCTGAGTCACTACATATTAGAATCACATTTGGCAGCGATTACAGCTGTGAGTCTTACTGGGTAAGTCTCTAAGAGCTTTGAAAAATTGGATTGTACAATATTTGCCCGTTACTCTTTTCAAAATTATTCAAGCTCTGTCAAACTGGTTGTTGATCCTAGCTAAACAACCATTTTCAGGTCTTGCCATAGATTTTCAAGCAGATTTAAGTCAAAACTGTAACTCGGGCATGCAGGATCTTTCACTGTCTTCTTGGTAAGCAACTCCAGTGTAGAGTTGTTCTTGGGTTTTAAGTTAATGTCCTGCTGAAAGGTTAGTTAATCTCCCAGTGTCTGATGGAAAGCAGACTGAACCAGGTTTTCTCTAGGATTTCGCCTGAGCTTAGCTCCATTCCGTTTATTTTTTATCCCCAAAACTCCCCAGTCCTTAACGATTACAAGCATACCTACAACATGAACTATACTGAAACTACAGTGTAGCCTTCAAGGAACTAAACTGGGCTTTATGCAAACTGGAAACTGCATATCCTGAGGCCGCATTTATTGTAGGAGGGGATTTTTACAAAGCAAATTTGAGGACAATGTGACTGAAGATCTATCAACACATTGACCGTAGTACTCGTTAATAGAAAACACTCATTTAGGGATCACTGCTACTTGCCTTTTCGAGATGCCTACAAGGCCCTCCCCCGCCCTCCCTTTGGCAAATCAGATCATGACTCCATTTTGCTCCTCCCTTCCTATAATCCCTATAAGCAGAAACTCAAACAGGAAGTACCCATGCAAAGGTCTATTCAAAGCTGGTCTGACCAATCGGTATCCATGCTTCGAGATTGTTTTAATCACGCGGACTGGGATATGTTCCGGGTAGCCTCTGAGAATAACATTGACACTTACACGGACACAGTGACTGAGTTCATCAGGAAGTGTAGAGGAGGTTGTTCCAGAGGTGATTATTAAAACCTACCCAAACCAAAAATAGATGGCAGAATAGATAGATGGCAGAATTTGCGCAAAACTGAAACCACGAACCACCGCATTTAACCCTGGCAAGGTGACTGGAATATGGTTGAATGTCAGTAGTGTAGTTATTCCCTCCGTAAGACAATCAAACAGGCAAAACATCAGTGCAGACACAAAGTGGAGTCGCAATTCAACGGCTCAGACACGATACGTCTGTGGCAGGGTCTACAGACAATCACGGATTACAAAGGGAAAACCAGCCATGTCGCGGACACCGAAGTCTTGCTCCCAGACACGCTAAACACCTTCTTCACCCGCTTTGAGGATAACACTGTGCCACAGACGCAGACCGCTCCCAAGGACTGTGGGCTCTCGTTCTCCGTGGCCGACGTGAGTAAGTCATTTCAGCGTGTTAACCCACGCAAGGCTGCCGGCCCAGACGGCATACCTAGCCGCTTCCTCAGAGCTTGCGCAGACCAGCTGGCTGGAGTGTTTACAGACATATTCAATCTCTCCCTATCCCAGTCCCCACTTGTTTCAAGATGTCCACCATAGTTCCTGTACCCAAGAAAGCAAAGATAACTGTAGCACTCACTTCTGTCATCATGACATGCTTTGAGAGGCTAGTTAAGGATCATACCTTACCTACCTTACCTGACACCCTAAACCCACTTCAATTTGCTTACCACCGCAATAGATACACAGACTATGCAATCGCCATTGCACTGCACACGGCACTATCCCATCTGGACAAGAGGAATACCTACGTCAAAATGCTGTTCATTGACTATAGTTCAGCCTTCAACACCATAGTACCCTCCAAACTCATCATTAAGCTCAGGGCCCTGGGTCTGAATGCCGCCCTGTGCAACTGGGTCCTGCACTTCCTGACAGGCTGCCCCCCAGGTGGTGAAGGAAGGAAACAACCCCTCCACCTCGCTGATCCTCAACACAGGGGCCCCACAAGGGTGCATGCTCAGCCCCCTCCTGTACTCCCTGTTCACCCATGACTGCATGGCCACGCACGCATCCAAATCAATCACCAAGTTTGCAGACGACACAACAGTAGTAGGACTGATTACCAACAATGACGAGACAGCGTACAGGGAGGAGGTGAGGGCCCTGGCAGAGTGGGAACAGGAAAATAACCTCTCAATGTCAACAAAATGATGGAGCTGATCATGGACTTCAGGAAACAGCAGAGGGAGCATCGACGGGACCGCAGTGGAGAAGGTGGAAAGCTTAAAGTTCCTCGGCATACACATCACTGACAATCTGAAATGGTCCACCCACACCGATAGTATGGTGTAGAAGACACAATAGCACCTCTTCAACTTCAGGAGGCTGAAGAAATTTGGCTTGGCCCCTAAGACGCTCAAAAACTTTTACAGATGCACAATTGAGAGCATCCTGATGAGCTGTATCACCGCCTGTTACGGCAACTGCACCACCCGCAACCACAGGGCTCTCCAGAGGGTGGTACGGTCTGCCCAACGCATCACCGGGGGCACAATGCCTTCCCTCCAGGACACAAATTGATAGTCAAGGACATCAACCACCCAAGTCATGGCCTGTTCACCCCGCTATCATCCAGAAGACCAGGTTAGTACAGGTGCATCAAAGCAGGGACCGAGAGATTGAAAAACAGCTTCTATCTCAAGGCCATCCGACTGTTAAATAGCAATCACTAGCCGGGTACCACCCGGTTACTCAACCCTGCACCTTAGAGTCTGCTGCCCTATATACATAGACATGAAATCACTGGCCACTTTAATAAGGGAACACTAGTCACTTTAATAATGTTTACGTACTGCTTTACTCATCTCATATGTATATACTGTATTCTATTCTACTGTATTTAGTCAATGCCACTCCGACATTGCTTGTCCTAATATGTATATTTATATATTTCTTAATTCCATTATTTTACTTTTAGATGTATGTCTTGTTTTGAATTGTTAGATACTACTGCACTGTTGGAGCTAGGAACACAAGCATTTCGCTACACCCGCAGTAACATCTTGTCGCGATCGTTCTAATGAATGGACCAAGGCGCAGCGTGCGTAGAGTTCCACATGTTTATTTAAATGAAACTCCCAGAAAACAATCAAGCGCAAAACGAAACGTGACACTAATGTAGTGCTCGCAATGTAGTGCTCGCAGGCAACTATACATAGACAAGATCCCACAAAGCACAATGGAGAAATGGCTGCCTAAATATGATCCCCAATCAGAGACAACGATAAATAGCTGCCTCCGATTGGGAACCACACCAGGTCAACATAGATATATAAAAACTAGAGTACCCACCCTAGTCACACCCTGACCTAACCAAAATAGAGAATAACAAGGCTCTCTAAGGTCAGGGCGTGACACATCTGCTAAATATGTGTATGTAACCGATAAAATTGTATTTTATTTTATTTGATCATGCAGCCACCACTATTCTTAAAAATATGGAGAGTGGTTCTCAGTAATGTGTTGTACTGGATTTGCCACAAACATAACACTGTATTCAGAACAAAAAGTCAATTGCTTTGCCACATTTTTTGCAGTATTACTTTTGTGCCAGGATGCATGTTTTGAAATATTTATATTCTGTACAGACTTCCTTCTTTTCACTCTGTCAATTAGGTTAGAATTGTGGAGCAACTACAATGTTGTTGATCCATCCTCAGTTTTCTCCTATCATAGCCATTAAACTATGTAACTGTTTTAAATTCACCATTGTCCTCATGGTGAACATAATTCCACTTTGACATTATTATTTATTTTTATTTAACTAGTTAAGAACAAATTCTTATTTACAATGACATCCTACACCGGCCAAACACGGACGACACTGGGCCAAATGTGCACCGTGCTATGGGACTGCCAATCACAGGCAGTTGTGATACAGCCTCGATTAGAACCAGGTTGTCTGTAGTGACGCCTCAAGCATTGAGATGCTGTGCCATTCGGGAGCCCCAAGTGTTTGTAAGCCAGTGATAAAACTAATCTCAATTTAATCAATTGTAAATTCAGGAGGTAACACAGCAAAATGTCAAAAGAATCAAGTGGGGTGAATACTTTCTGAAGGCCCTGTCTGAAACTGCCACCCTAGAAGTATTTTGAGTGACTTCAAAATTAGGGATGTGGTGTTACTGATGATTTGTTGCCACAGATGGTTTGTTTACATAGCAGGTTTTGATAATTAACTTGGCAGATTAGGATAACTAACTTGGCAGGTTAGGATAATAACGTGGCAGGTTGGGTGAATTAACACAACAGGTTAGGAGAATGAAGTTAAGGTTAGGAAAAGGATTGAGGTTTAGGCTTAGCTACAATGCTACAGTTGTCAACAACTGTTGTCCCCGACACAACCAATTTATGGAGCTGAAGGCTTACTCCATCTAGTCACAATAGTAGAAATGCAAATAAACCAACTGTGGCGGACAAATCATCAGTATCATAACACCGGAGCCAGTGGTGTATTGCAGGCATTGTGTATTCTCACTTCTTAATCCCCATGATGTGTATCAAAGTAGTGTAGTGGAGGTATATGCTGTATCAATTAATAAGGCTGATGGAACAGATCAAAATATTTAGTTTAAAATGTTGACAAACTATTTTTCTTTACTTTCTAGGCGCAGCAATGTGCACATGGTAAGCCTACACACGGATGTTCCAAAATGCAATTTGCAGGAAAACACCTTTCTAAAATGCACACTGCAAGCAGTTTCATGGACAGAGATGGAAATATCAAATCAAATGTATTTACGTATATAGCCCTTCTTACATCAGCTGATATATCAAAGTGCTGTACAGAAACCCAGCCTAAAACCCCTAACAGCAAGCAATGCAGGTGTAGCAGCACGGTGGCTAGGAAAAACTCCCTAGAAAGGCCAAGACCTAAGAAGAAACCTAGAGAGGAACCAGGCTATGAGGGGTGGCCAGTCCTCTTCTGGCTGTGCCGGGTGGAGATTATAACAGAGCATGGCCAAGATGTTCAAATGTTCATAAATGACCAGCATGGTCAAATAATAATAATCATCGTGGTTGTCGAGGGTGCAACAAGTCAGCACCTCAGGAGTAAATGTCAGTTGGCTTTTCATAGACGTTTAGAAAGGGGGAGATCTAAAGATGCTGCAACCATCATGGGTTGCTAATGTGACTAGGATAATGTCTTTGGCTGCTAGACAATGAAAGAAAGTTGAATGAAAACCAATAGAACAGGAGAACGCATATGAGTCTTTATAAAATAATTGCTTCCATGTTTCTATGGTGGGATTTTGGCTATGGGCTACTTTGAAGCAAGGTAAGACATGCCTCATAATATGAAGTAAAACATCCAGGTGTCAAACAATTAAGGAACAGGAAAAATATAGTGATGCTAATGATAGGCCTAACCTTCCTTTGGTAGATGGAAAGGCTTTCCCAAAAGCCTTCAACAATTAAATGTTAACTCTCTATAAAGTAGCCTTTTCCCACCTAGAAGAACGATATCATGACTACTTGCATCAATCCAGTGGCCATTTGTTTTGCAAACTCAGTTGACAGTCTCATTTATCTGTTTCAGTAGTAGGCCTACTATTAGCTTACTTGCACAGTACAGGGTTGGCTTGACTGTGAAAGACCAATATGGTCAGCGGTCCATTTGCACTACATCTGTCCCCTATGCATTTTACATTAATGGTGCACTGCTACCACATACCAGTTAATTTGGTACAGCATTCTCACTAACGGATGCAAAAAATTAGGCATGACTCAAAATATGTCAATGAAGCAGAAACAACCTTACCATGCACCCACTAGTGACCAATAAGATGGCGCCGATAGACATGGTCACCCTGTTCATGGCTCCTAAGCAACTTTGCAGTATTTTCTTGTTTTGTTCATTCTCACATTATTAGCTCAGAACGTCCTTTGCACTATTAGATACAGCCGGAAATAACTTTTGAATATTAGAGAGGTGGTAACTCACCAGCATTTCGACCAAAAATAAGACTTTCCTGAATTGGACCCTTTGTTTGTACCCCCAAGGCAATTCTACTTATCTCAGAGACTGCTCCAAGATGCCGTCAGTGGAGAAGAGGTATTTGGAGTGCATACCATCCACTGCTTCCGAGTATATTACTTGATAATGTTCGGTCTCTGGACAATAAAGTAGACGAGCTCAAGGCGAGGTTCTCCTTCCAGAGAGACATCGGGGACTGTAACATACTCTGTTTCACGGAATCATGGCTTTCTCCGGATATACTGTCCCTGTCCATACAGCCAGCTGGATTCTCAGTACAAGAACTCAAGTCCTTTTGTTCACCTGACCTAGAATACCTCACAATCAAATGCCGATTGCATTACCTCCTGAGAGAATTCTCTTCAGTCATTGTCACAGCTGTGTATATTCCCTCTTAAGCCGATACCATGATAGCTCTCAAGGAACCACAGTCATGGCGCCGACAGAGATGGTCGCCTCGCTTCGCGTTCTTAGGAAACTATGCAGTATTTAATTTTTTTATGTATTATTTCTTACATTGTTACCCCAGGAAATCTTAAGTCTTATTACATACAGCCGGGAAGAACTATTGGATATAAGAGCAACGTCAACTTACCAACATTACGACCAGGAATATGACTTTCCCAAAGCTCATCCCCTGTTTCAACCACCACCCAGGACAATGGATCTGATCCCAGTAGGCGACCCAAAACAACGGCGCAGCAGAAGGGGCAGAGGGAGCGGTCTTCTGGTCAGGCTCTGTAGACGGGCACATCGCTCACCGCTCCCAAGTATACTACTCGCCAATAAAACCAGCCCCGTCGCGGACACCGACCTCCTGCTCCCAGACAAATTAAACAACTTCTTTGCTCGCTTTGAGGACAATACAGTGCCACTGAGACGGCCGACTATCAAAATCTGTGGGCTCTCCTTCCCCTCGGCCAACGTGAGTAAAACATTTAAACGTGTAAACCCTCGCAAGGCTGCCAGCCAAGACGGCATCCCTAGCCGCATTCTCAGAGCATGTGCAGACCAGCTGGCTGGTGTGTTTACGGACATATTCAATCAATCCCTATCCCAGTCTGCTGTGCCCACATGCTTCAAGAGGGCCACCATTGTTCCTGTTCCCAAGAAAGCTAAGGTAACTGAGCTAAACAACTATCGCCCCGTAGCACTCACTTCTGTCATCATGAAGTGCTTTGAGAGACTAGTCAAGGATCATACCATAGTACCCTCCAAACTCGTCATTAAGCTCGAGACCCTGGGTCTCGACCCCGCCCTGTGCAATTGGGTCCTGGAATTTCTGACGGGCCGCTCTCAGATGTTGAGGGTAGGAAACAACATCTCCACCCCACTGATCCTCAAAACTGGGGCCCCACAAGGGTGCGTTCTCGGCCCTCTCCTGTACTCCCTGTTCACCCATGACTGTGTGGCCATGCACGCCTCCAACTCAATCATCAAGTTGCAGACAACACTACAGTGGTAGGCTTGGTTACCAACAACAAAGAGACGGCCTACAGGGAGGAGCTGAGGGCCCTCGGAGTGTGGTGTCAGGAAAATAACCTCACACTCAACGTCAACAAAACAAATGACATGGTCATCGACGGGACAGTAGTGGAGAAGGTGGACATTTTTCCTCGGCGTACACATCACGGACAAACTGAAATGGTCCACCCACACAGGCAGTGTGGTGAAGAAGGTGCAACAGCGCCTCCTTAACCTCAGGAGGCTGAAGAAATTTGGCTTGGCCCCTAAGACAAACTTTTACAGATTCACCACTGAGAGCATCCTGTATCACCGCCTGGTATGGCAACTGCACCGTCCGCAACCGCAGGGCTCTCCAGAAGGTGGTGCGGCCTGCCCAACGCACCATCAGGGGCACACTGCCTGCCCTCCAGGACATCTACAGCACCCGGTGTCACAGGACTGCCAAGAAGATCATCAAGGACTTCAGTCACCCGAGACACGGCCTGTTCACCCCACTACCATCCAGAAGGCGAGGTCAGTACAGGTGCATCAAACTTGGGACCTAGAGACTGAAAAACAGCTTCTATATCAAGGCCATCAGACTGTTAAATAGTCACCACTAGCCGAACTCCTCCCAGTACCCTGCCCTGAACTTCAGTCACTGTCACTAGCCGGCTATCACCAGGTTACTCTACCATGCACCGAAGAGGCAGCTAGCTGCCCTATGTACATAGTCATGGAATGCTGGTCACTTTAATAATGTTTACATACTGTTTCACCCACTTCATATGTATATACTGTATTCTAGTCAAGGCCTATCCTATTTAACTATTGCTGTAGAAATACTATTCTTCAGATATGCTACATATTCTATACATATACTGTGCATATTGTCTATTCATCCCATCACATACAGTATATATAAAGCTTGCTCCTACAGTGCAGTAATAACTAACAATACACAACAATACACACACATCTAAAAAGTAAAATAATGGAATTTAGAAATATAGAAATATTAGAACGAGCAGAGTATAAATATATACAGTACCATTCAAAAGTTTGGAAACACCTCCTCATTCAAGGGTTTTTCTTTAATTTTACTATTTTCTATATTGTAGAATAATAGTAAAGACATCAAAACTATGAAATAACACATATGGAATCATGTAGTAACCAAAAAAGTGTTAAACAAAACTGGCTGTCATATTCGGAATACAGAGATTCCACAAGTACTTACACGGGAGAACATTCACTATTGTGACCGATCATAAGCCTCTGATCTCTCTGTTCCATGAACAAAAGCCATTACCACAAATGGTCTCTCCAAGAGTTCAACGATGGGCTGTGTGGCTCAGGGCCTACGAGTACAAAATAATTTACAAACCAGGTAGATACCATGGGAATGCTGATGCGTTCCAGAAATCATCATTCAGGAAGAAGAAAATGACCAGGTTTTGATGATCGATGCGTTAGATGATGCACCGGTGAACATAGCACAAATCAGGCAATGGACTTCAAAGGGTGTGACTCTATCACAAGTGCATGAATTTATCCTGAAAGGATGGCCTACAGAGACAGAGCTTCAGATCATGCCTTACTACACTTTGAGTGTTCGAGATGGATGCGTTCTGTGGGGTTCAAGAGTAGTTATCTCACCACAAGGGCGGGGTATGCTACTGAAGTTGTTGCATCAGTCGCATCCAGGTATGTCAAGAATGAAAGGCCTAGCGAGGTCATACGTCTGGTGGCCAAAGATGGACCAGGATGTGGAAAATGAGGTTAGCCGGTGTGCAGAATGTCAGAGTAACAGGAAGTCACCCCCCACCGCGCCATTACATCCATGGGAATGGCCGGGAAAACCATGGACACGACAACATGTGGACTACGCTGGACCTTTCCTAGGAAAAATGTTCCTTGTGCTGATTGACTCTCATTCAAAGTGGATGGATGCTTACCCCATGAACACGTCCACATCGTACGCTACGATTGAGAAGTTGAGACAAAGCTTCAGTGTTATGGGATTGCCTCGAATGGTGGTTAGTGACAATGCTACTTGTTTTACAAGCACTGAATTCACAAGTTTTATGAAACGAAATGGAATTCAACATGTAACGTCGGCCCCTTTTCACCCATCTTCAAACGGATTAGCAGAACGTGTGGTTCAGACCTTGAAGCAGGGGATGAGGAAGATGCAAGGGCCCAGCATTGAAACAAAGGTGTCAATAGTCTTGTTTAGCTACAGGATTACTCCTCAAGCTACAACTGGGTCACCTGCAGAAATGTTGATGTCAAGGAGGTTAAGGTCAACCTTGGATCTCATCAGACCAGACCTGAAAATTAAAATACAACAAAAGCAAGGGAATCAAAAATGTAATCATGACAACCGAACCAAACTCAGAAGTTTCTCACCTGGAGATGATGTCTATACAAGAAACTATGGGTTTGGTCCTAAATGGATTCCAGCTACCATTGAGGATTGCTCAGTACCAGTATCTTATACTGTGATCATCGGAAGTGGACAAAGACTAAGGAGACACGTGGATCAGATCCGAGCTAGAATTACAGTTCCATCCGGGGATCTGGATCAATGCTTAAATGAACCACCCATCCCGGATCCGGGATAATTGTCATCAGCAACGCTGAATAGCATAGCGTAGCATAGCGCCACAGGTAAATAATATTACTAGAAAATATTAATATTCATGAAATCACAAGTGCAATATTGCAAAACACAGCTTAGCCTTTTGTTAATCCACCTGTCGTCTCAGATTTTGAAATTATGCTTTACAGCGAAAGCAATACAAGCGTTTGTGTAAGTTTATCGATCGCTCGACAAAACAATAAGTACACTTAGCATCAGGTAACTTGGTCACGAAAATCAGAAAAGCWATCAAATTAATCGTWTACCTTTGATMATCTTCGGATGTTTTRACTCACGAGACTCCCAGTTAGACAACAAATGTTCCTTTTGTTCCATAAAGATATTTTTTATATCCAAATACCTCAGTTAGTTTGGTGCGTTATGCCCAGGAATCCACTGGAAAGAGCGGTCACGACAACGCAGACAAAAATTCCAAATTATATCCATAATCTCCACAGAAACATGTCAAACGTTTTTTATAATCCATCCTCAGGGTGTTTTTCAAATATCT
Source organism: Salvelinus sp. IW2-2015 (assembly GCF_002910315.2). NCBI lineage: Eukaryota > Metazoa > Chordata > Actinopteri > Salmoniformes > Salmonidae > Salvelinus > Salvelinus sp. IW2-2015. The sequence continues at coordinate 18,738,768 of NC_036844.1, forward strand.
ATTCGATAATATATCAACCGGGACAGTTGGCTTTTCACTAGGACCGGGTGTAACAATGGCTGCCTTTCCCTTTTGCGCACAACTCACTCTGAGAGCCCCCACCTATCCACTTACGCAATGTGGTCGTTCACGCTCATTCTTCAAAATAAAAGCCTGAAACTATGTCTAAAGGCTGTTGACACCTTAGGGAAGCCATAGAAAAAGGAGTCTGGTTGATATCCCTTTAAATGGGCAATAGGGATGCATAGGAACAGAGAGGTTTCAAAAACAGGGGCACTTCCTGATTGGATTTTCCTCAGGTTTTAGCCTGCAATATCAGTTCTGTTTAACTCACAGACAAAATTTTGACCGTTTTGGAAACTTCAGAATGTTTTCTATCCTAATCTGACAATCATGTGCATATTCTAGTTTCGGGGGCTGAGAAACAGGCAGTTTCAAATGGGTACGTTTTTTAGCCAAAAACGAAAATACTGCCCCTAGCCTTAAGAAGTTTTAAATGAGCAGGACAGAACTTTGGAACGTTCCCCAGAGTTGCAGTTGGACAAACCACCTGAGACCAACAATGCTCAACTAATTGTGTACATAAACTTCTGACCCCCTGGGAATGTGATGAAAGAAATAAAAGCTGAAATAAATCCTTCTCTCTACTATTATTCTGACATTTCACAATCTTATAATAAAGTGGTGATCCTAACTGACCTAAAACAGGGAATTTTTACTAGGATTAAATGTCAGGAATTGTGAAAAACTGAGTTCAAATGTATTTCGCTAAGGTGTATGTAAACTTCCGACTTCAACTATATATATATATATATATATACAGTATATATATTTATATATAATTAATTTATTATACTCTGGACTCCAACATTGCTCATTCTAATAGTTCTATATTTCTAAATTCCATTATTTTACTTACTAGATTTGTGTGTATTGTTGTGTATTGTTCGATATTCCTGCACTCTCTTAGCTAGGAACACAAGCATTTCGCTACACCTGCAATCACATCTGCTAAATATGTGTATGCAACCAATAAAATTATATTTAATTTTGATTTAATTTTGATTTCACAAAGTTTTTGGCGCTGCAAAATACAGTACAGCACTGAATTGAATTACAGTGTTATGCTGATGAATGAGGACCCAAAAGCGACGTAATAGCAACAGAGTCTTTATTCCAGTATCAAACAAACAATGATTCTTCTGGATATATCAAAGGTAAATCCAAAACAGGAAACTGAAATCCTCTCGTCAGTAGAGAGGAACGACTGGAGACGCGACCACAGACTGCAGGTCGCTTCAGGAAGGCACAGGCCGTAGCTGACATAGACACCTGCTCACAGCGCAGATCTGAAGAAGGCAAAAACACGACAGGGCGGAACAAGGACACAGGACAGCAAACATCAAACAAGAATCCGACAAGGACAGAAGCGGAAAACAGAGGAGATAGGGACTCTAATCAGAGGGCAAAATAGGGGACAGGTGTGAAAGAGTAAATGAGGTCGTTAGGAGAATGAGAAACAGCTGGGAGCAGGAACGGAACGATAGAGAGAGAGAGCGGGAGAGGGAGAGAGGGAGGAGGAGAGAGGGGATTGAAAGAGGAAAGAACCTAATAAGACCAGCGAGGGAAGCACAGGGACAAGACATGATGATCAAAGACAAAACATGACAGTACCCCCCACTCACGAGCGCTCCTGGCGCACTCAGGAGGAACCCTGGCGGCAACGAAGGAAATCATCAATCAAGAACCGGTCCAGCACGTCCCGAGATGGAACCCAACTCCTTCTCTCAGGACCGTAACCCTCCCAATCCACTAAGTACTGGTGACCACGTCCCGAGAACGCATGTCCATGATTCCGTACTTTGTAAATAGGAGCGCCCTCGACAAGGACGGGGGGGGGAGGAGAACGAACGGGGGCGCGAAGAAAAGGCTTGACACAAGAGACATGGAAGACAGGGTGGACGCGACGAAGATGTCGCGGAAGAAGCAGTCGCACAGCGACAGGATTGACGACCTGAGAGACACGAACGGCCAATGAACCGCGGAGTCAACTTGCGAGAAGCTGTCGTAAGGGGAAGGTTACGAGTGGAAAGCCACACTCTCTGACCGCGACAATACCTAGGACTCTTAATCCTACGTTATATGGCGGCTCTCACATCTGCGCCCTGTAACGGCAAAGTGCAGACCTGACCCTCCTCCAGGTGCGCTCACAACGTTGGACAAAAGCCTGAGCGGAGGGAACGCTGGACTCGGCGAGCTGGGACGAGAACAGAGGAGTGCTGTACCCAAGACTACTCTGAAACGGAGATAGCCCGGTAGCAGACGAAGGAAGCGAGTTGTGAGCGTACTCAGCCCAGGGAGCGTGTTCTGCCCAAGACGCAGGGTTTCGAAACGAAGGCTGCGTAATATGCGACCAATCGACTGATTGGCCCTTTCTGCTTGACCGTTAGACTGGGATGAAACCCGGAAGAGAGACTGACGGAAGCACCAATCAAACGACAGAACTTCCTCCAAACTGTGACGTGAATTGCGGACCTCTGTCTGAAACGGCGTCTAACGGGAGGCCATGAATTCTGAACACATTCTCAATGATGATTGTGCCGTCTCCTTAGCGGAAGGAAGCTTAGCGAGGGGAATGAAATGTGCCGCCTTAGAGAACCTATCGATAACCGTAAGAATCACAGTCTTCCCGCAGACGAAGGCAGACCGGTAATAAAGTCTAAGGCGATGTGAGACCATGGTCGAGAAGGAATGGGAAGCGGTCTGAGACGACCGGCAGGAGGAGAGTTACCTGACTTAGTCTGCGCGCAGTCCGAACAAGCAGCCACGAAACGGCGCGTGTCCCGCTCCTGAGTAGGCCACCAAAACCGCTGGCGATAAAGCAAGCGTACCCGAACGCCGGGGTGGCCAGCTAACTTGGCAGAGTGAGCCCACTGAGAAACAGCCAGACGAGTAGAGACAGGAACGAACAGAAGGTTACTAGGACAAGCGCGCGGCGACGCAGGTGTGAGTGAGTGATTGCTTTACCTGTCTCTCAATCCCCAGACAGTCAACCGACAACACGCCCTTCAGGAGAATCCCCTCGGGTCGGTAGAAGCCACAGAAGAACTAAAGAGACGGGATAAGGCATCAGGCTTGGTGTTCTTATTTCCCGGCGATAGGAAATCACGAACTCGAAACGACGCGAAAAACAACGCCCAACGAGCTTGACGTGCATTAAGTCGTTTGGCAGAACGGATGTACTTAAGGTTCTTATGGTCAGTCAAACGACAAAAGGGACGGTCGCCCCCTCCAACCACTGTCGCCATTCGCCTATGGCTAAGCGGATGGCGAGGACGTTCGCGGTTACCCACATCATAGTTGCGTTCCGATGGCGACAGGCGATGAGAAAAAGTAAGCGCAAGGATGGACCTTATCGTCAGAATGGAAGCGCTGAGACAGAATGGCTCCCACGCCACCTCTGAAGCGTCAACCTCGACAATGAATTGTTTAGTGACGTCAGGAGTAACAAGGATAGGGGCGGATGTAAACGCTTCTTGAGGAGATCAAAAGCTCCCTGGCGGAACCGGACCACTTAAAGCAAGTCTTGCAAGAAGTCAGAGCTGGATGAGGGCAGCCACTTGACCGAAAATACGAATGAAACGCCGATAGAAATTAGCGAAACCGAGAAAGCGCTGCAACTCGACACGTGACTTAGGAACGGGCCAATCGCTGACAGCCTGGACCTTAGCGGGATCCATCTGAATGCCTTCAGCGGAATAACAGAACCCGAGAAATGTGACAGAGGAGACATGAAAGGCGCACTTCTCAGCCTTCACGTAGAGACAATTCTCTAAAAGGCGCTGGGTACACGTCGAACGTGCTGAACATGAATCTCGAGTGACGGTGAAATCAGGATATCGTCAAGGTAAACGAAAACAAAATGTTCACATGTCTCTCAGTACACTCATAACTAATGCCTGAAAGACAGCTGGAGCATTAGCGAGACCGAACGGCAGAACCCGGTATTCAAAATGCCTAACGGAGTGTTAAACGCCGTTTTCCACTCGTCCCCCTCTTGATGCGTACGAGATGGTAAGCGTACGAAGGTCCAACTTAGTAAAGAACCTGGCTCCTGCAAAATCTCGAAGGCTGACGACATAAGGGGAAGCGGATAACGTTCTTACAGTTATGTCATTCAGCCCTCGATAATCCACGCAGAGGGCGCAGAGCCGTCCTTCTTCTTAACAAAGAAAAACCCCGCCTCGGCGGGAGAGGAAAGGCACCACGGTACGGCGTCGAGAGAAACAGACAGATAATTCTCGAGAGCCTTACGTTCGGGACCGACAGAGAGTATAGTCTACCCCGAGGGGGAGTGGTCCCCGGAAGGAGATCAATACAACAATCATACGACGGTGAGGAGGAGGGAGCTGGTCTGGACCGACTGAAGACCGTGCGCAGATCATGATATTCCTCCGGCACTCCTGTCAAATCACCAGGTTCCTCCTGAGTAGAGGGGACAGAAGACACAGGAGGGATAGCAGACATTAAACACTTCACATGACAAGAAACGTTCCAGGATAGGATAGAATTACTAGACCAATTAATGAAGGATTATGACTACTAGCCAGGATGACCCAAACAAACAGGTGTAAAGTGAACGAACAAAATCAAAGGAAATGGTCTCACTGTGGTTACCAGATACTGTGAGGGTTAAAGGTAGTGTCTCACATCTGATACTGGGAGAAGACTACCATCTAAGGGAACATGGGCGTGGGCTTCCCTAACTGTCTGAGAGAATGTCATGTTTCCGAGCCCATGCTTCGTCCATAAACAACCCTCAGCCCAGAGTTATAGGCACTGCAGGAAGCAGCCGAACCGGTCCAGCGTAGATGGACGACAAGGTAGTACAGGATCTTGATGAGAGACCTGAGGTAGTAGCGCTCACCAGTAGCCTCCGCTTACTGATTGATCTGGCTTTTACTGACATGACATGACAAAATGTCCAGCAGAACCGCAATAGAGGCAAAGGCGGTTGGTGATTCTCCGTTCCCTCTCCTTAGTCGAGATGCGAAACCTTCCAGCTGTGGACTCCAGTCTCTGAGCCGGTGGGAGGAGATGGTTGAGATGCGGAGAGGGGAAACACCGTTAACGCGAGCTCTCTTCCACGAGCTCGGTGACGAATATCTACCCGTCGTTCTATGCGGATGGCGAGTGCAATCAAAGAGTCCACGCTGGAGGAACCTCCCGGGAGAGAATCTCATCCTTAACCTCAGCGTGGAGTCCCTCCAGAAAACGAGCGAGCAACGCCGGCTCGTTCCAGTCACTGGATGCAGCAAGAGTGCGAAACTCTATAGAGTAATCCGTTATGGATCGATCACCTTGACATAGGGAAGCCAGGACCCTGGAAGCCTCTTCCCAAAAACTGACGATCAAAAACCGTATCATCTCCTCTTTAAAGTTCTGATAAACGTTAGAACACTCAGCCCTTGGCTCCCAGATAGCTGTGCCCCACTCCCGAGCCCGACAGTAAGGATGATATGACGTAAGCGATCCGAGCTCTCTCTTTGAGTATGTGTTGGGCTGGAGAAGAGAACACAATATCACACTGGGTGAGAAGGAGCGACACTCAGTGGGCTGCCCAGAGTAACATGGTGGGGTTATTACACTAGGTTCCGGAGACTCGGAAGACCAGGAAGTAGCTGGTGGCACGAGACGAAGACTCTGAAACTGTCCTGAGAGATCGGAGACCTGAGCGGACAGGGTCTCAACGGCATGACGAGCAGCCAGACAATTCCTGCTCGTGTCTGCCGAGCATTGCTCCCTGGATCTCGACGGCAGTGTTGCGAGAATCCGTAGTCGCTGGGTCCATTCTTGGTCGATTCTTCTGTTATGCTGATGAATGAGGACCCAAAAGCGACGTAATAGCAACAGAGTCTTTATTCCAGTATCAACAAACAATGATTCTTCTGGATATATCAAAGGTAAATCCAAAACAGGAAACTGAAATCCTCTCGTCAGTAGAGGGAACGACTGGAGACGCGACCACAGACTGCAGGTCGCTTCAGGAAGGCACAGGCCGTAGCTGACATAGACACCTGCTCACACGCAGCATCTGAAGAAGGCAAAAACACGACAGGGCGGAACAAGGACACAGGACAGCAAACATCAAACAAGAATCCGACAAGGACAGAAGCGGAAAACAGAGGGAGAAATAGGGACTCTATCAGAGGGCAAAATAGGGGACAGGTGTGAAAGAGTAAATGAGGTCGTTAGGAGAATGAGAAACAGCTGGGAGCAGGAACGGAACGATAGAGGAGAGAGGCGGGAGAGGGAGAGAGGGAGGAGGAGAGAGAGATAGAAAGAGGGAAAGAACCTATAAGACCAGCAGAGGGAAGCACAGGACAAGACATGATGATCAAAGACAAAACATGACATACAGCACCATTCGATATACAGCAATTCCTTCCCCGCCACAACATTTTCACACAATGCACCATCATTTACAGTATGCTGCAGTAAAACGTTTCACAGTATTTTACTGTTGATAACCATATAAATTACAGTGTATGTATGGCGCTAACTTGGATCTGATCTTAATTTAAACGTTATTATAAATTATATTCTCTCACATCAGGTAAAGATAAATTTTATTTTGAAAATTAATAAAATATTGCCAAATGCTTTACCTTTTTTTTTTTTACTTTTAGTGCTAATGGTGTCTGCATTCTTGAGGACAGACGCTGGGAGAGAGAAGCAAGTACAGGGAGTGATATCCTTTACTTAATACCCATCCCGGATCCGGGAGCATCCTCATCAAAAAAGCTGACTAGCATAGCCTAGCCTAACGGACAGGGATATCATATAATATAATTTTCATGAAATCACAAGTCAATACAGCAAATGGAAGATAAACATCTTGTGAATCCAGCCATCATTTCGATTTTTTAAATGTTTTACAGCGAAAACACAATATGTATTTCTATTAGCTAACCACAATAGCCAAAGACTCAACCGCATATTTTCACCATGTTTTCTACCGCATAGGTAGCTATCACAAAACCGACCAAATAGAGATATAATTAGTCATACAACAAAAACAACTTCATCAGATGACAGTCTTATAACATGTTATACAATAAATTTATGTTCTTGTTCGAAAATGTGCATATTTGAGGTATAAATCATAGTTTTACATTGCAGCTACCATCAAAAATATCACAAAAGCAGCCAGAATAATTACAGAGAGCAACGTGAAATACCTAAATACTCATCATAAAACATTTATGAAAAATACATGGTGTACAGCAAATGAAAGATAAACATCTTGTGAATCCAGCCAATATTTCAGATTTTTTAAGTGTTTTACAGCGAAAACACAATATAGCATTACATTAGCTTACCACAATAGCCACACACACAAACGCATTTATTCACCGCATAGATAGCATTCGCAAAAACCAGCAAAAGATATAAAATTAATCACTAACCTTGAACAACTTCATCAGATGACAGTCTTATAACATCAGGTTATACAATACACTTATGTTTTGTTCGAAAATGTGCATATTTAGAGCTGCAAACCGTGGTTATACATTGTGAAAATGTAGCAACATTTCCCCAGAATGTCAGGAGCTATTTTGGACACTCACCTAATCTGACCAAAGAACTCATCATAAACTTTACATAAAAATACTTGTTGTATGGCAAATGAAAGATACACTGGTTCTTAATGCAACCGCCATGTTAGATTTTTAAAAATAACTTTACCATAACAAACAGCTTGCGTTATTGCGAGACAGCGCCCGCCAAAACGGCGGAGAATAGGAGAACATTTTCCACAGAAATACGAAATAACATCATAAATTGTTCTTACTTTTGCTGAGCTTCCATCAGAATCTTGTACAAGGAGTCCTATTTCCAGAATAAATCGTTGTTTGGTTTTAGAATGTCCTTTTCTCCTGTCGAATTCGCGCCACAATGCTAGCCAATGTTGATGACGTTCCCAGTTTCTCTCGACGCAAAGAACGGAAAACTCCAAAAGTCCCAATAAACGTTGAATAATCTGATAAAACTCGGTTGAAAAAACATGCTTTACGATGTTATTATCACATGTATCAAATAAAATCAGAGCCGGAGATATTAGCCGTGTATACCGAACGCTTATCAGAAGACAATATGGAGGTGCTTCGCGCGCCTAGGTAGAGAAAGGAAATTCCTGACCTTCCACTCCAAAAGCTCTTGTTCAACCTCAGATCAAGCTAGACACCCCATTCCACCTTCCACTGCCTGTTGACATCTAGTGGAAGGCGTATGAAGTGCATGCATATCAATAAATATAAGCCAGTTGAATAGGCAGGCCCTGYAACAGAGKCRCYTTTTCAGAWTTTTCACTTCCTGTRTGGAAGTTTGCTGCKAAATGAGTTCTGTTTTACTCACAGATATAATTCAAACAGTTTTAGAAACTTGAGAGTGTTTTCCATCCAATAGTAATAATAATATGCATATTGTATGATCTAGAATTGAGTACGAGGCAGTTTAATTTGGGCACGATTTTTTCCAAAGTGAAAATAGCGCCCCCCTATTGACAAGAAGTTTTCATTAATAAATAACGAACAAGAAACAAAACAAGGACAGTTTCTGGACAAGTGGAACAAAACTACATCAATGCATACAAGAGGATGAAACTGAGGAAGTGACAGATATAGGGGAGGCAATCAATAAGGTAAAATAGTCCAGGTGGGTCTGATGAAGCGCTGATGCGCGTAAAGATGGTCCCGCAGGCGTGACAAACACTGGCTAGGCATCACTTTGCAATCCACCATAATGTGATTTACAGTTTGGGTTGCAAAAATCTGGTAAATTTCCCAGGTTTTGCAGGAGAGGTTGGGAGAATTGGGAAAGTTTGTGAAATTTTTCAACCCTACTTGCAGGCCTGATGTGGCCTGTAAACTATGAGTTTCAAGCCACTGTTTAAGGCCTTATGATATACACTATATATACAAAAGTATGTTGACATCCCTTCAAATTAGTGGATTCGGCTATTTCAGTCACCTCCGGTGCTGATAGGTGTATAAAATCAAGCACACAGCCATGCAATCTCCATAGTTATTGGCAGTAGAATGGCCTTACTGAAGAGCTCAATGACTTTCAACGTGTCACCGGCATAGGATGCCACCTTTCCAACAAGTAAGCTTGTCAAATTTCTGCCCTGCTAGGGCAGTGTAAGTGCTGTTATTGTGAAGTAGAAACTTCTCGGAGCAACAATGGCTCAGCAGTGAAGTGGTAGGCCACACAAGCTCACAAAATGGGACCGCTGAGTGCTGAAGCGCATAGTCTATCCTCGGTTGCAACACTCCCTAACGAGTTCCAAACTGCTTCTGGAAGCAACGTCAGCACAAGAACTGTTCTTCTGGAGCTTTATGAAATGGGTTTCCAAGGCCGCGCAGCCGCACACAAGCCTAAATTCACCATGCGCAATGCCAAGCGTCCGCTGGAGTGGTGTAAAGCTCACCACCATTGGACTCTAAAGCAGTGGAAACGCGTTCTCTGGAGTGATGAATCTCGCTTCACCATCTGGCAGTCTGACAGATGAATATGGGTTTGGTGGATGCCCTGAGAACGCCACCTGCCCAAATGCATAGTGCCAACTGTAAAGTTTGGTGGATAAATAATGGTCTGGGGCTATTTTTCATGGTTCAGGCTAGGCCGCTTAGTTCCAGTGAAGGGAACACTACATCATACAATAACATTCTAGACGATTCTGTGCTTCCAACTTTGTGGCAACAGTTTGGGGAAGGCCCTTTCCTGTTTCAGTATGACAATGACCCCCTCCCCCCCTGCACAAAGTGAGGTAAATACAGAAATGGTTTGTCGAGATCGGTGTGGAAGAACTTGACTGGACCGCACAGAGCCCCGACCTGAATCCCATCAAACACCGTTTGGGATAAATTGGAACTCCTAATGCGAGCCAGGCCTAATCGCCCAACATCAGTGCCCGACCTCACTAATGCTCTTGTGGCTGAATGGAAGCAAGACCCTGCAGTAATGTTCCAGCATCTAGTGGAAAGCCTTCCCAGAAGATTGTAGGCTATTACAGCAGCAAAGGGGGTCCAACTCCATATAAACACCCATGATTTTGGAATGAGATGTTCAACAAGCAGGTGTCCACATACTTTTGGTCATGTAGTGGATGGTTTGTTTCAATTATGTTGATGATATTTGCCTAAGTACTCACATGGTGAAGGCCACAGTACTGAATATGAACGAATTGAGCAAACAAATCTCTGTCACTAACAAATACAGTCATGGGTGGTAACTGCAATTCAATCGAAAAGACAAGGCACACTGGGAAATTATTGGAGGTGTGGCTTAGTGGGGGAGTTAAATGTAAGTATACCTTACACAAAAAACTGCAGTTGTATTACTCATATCAATGTAATACTGCTCACTTCAACCATTTCAGTTTCTTAACTTAATTTTTTTTAGGTAATCGGTTTCCTCAAAATGTTTGAGAATTTATCCGGTTTTAAAGTGCACAGCTTGTTGGCAAAAGCCTATGGGGAAATGAATGGAGTTTTTGGATAAACGCTGATAGTAAGGTCTGTGGTAAACAGGCGTAGGAGATCGTATATCTTACGTTTTGTTCTATGAAATAATCTTCATGAACTAATGTAGCTTTTTGTGAATTTTGAAGCATTTATGCAATAAAAAAAGCACATAAAGGCTTCATGATTCATAAAGGTCATGTTAACTGACTGATATTATCTCATAGAACAAAAGGTATAAGATCTCCTAAACCTGTGGTAACCTCAGACCTTATTGTTGGCGTTTATCCAAAACCCGATTCTATCCGAACTAACCAGAGGTAACTAATTTCCGGTTTGTATGACTACAAGCTGGCGAGCTCTATAAGGAACGTCCTTGAAAAATGTGATGTTAACATGTGATGCTAATGTTAACATTAAAATGTTTTCCGATCAGTTTTATGAGTAATTACATGTTATATAAAAGTTGTAGGACTATGGCAATATCTATGAACATATAACCACAATTATTGGGCAAAAGAAAGTGCAAATTAGGGGCAGTGCCTCTATTCACTAATGAATACAAATATGTGTTCTCATCGCAGAAGTGAAAGCGCGATGGGAATTGAAAAGCAATGTTTCCATATATGCTGCATGTGTCAGCTCAATCGGAAATTACCTTTACATTTTAACGCAGTCTTTCGCGATACTTCCGCGATAAGAATTTAATCCAGCCATAAATCTTTAAGATTGTGTTATGCACAAAAGCGTTTGATGGCCTATAGCCTCTGATTGACTTTGTCCTACCCACACTTCTGTGCCTTAATTCCCAGTATCCCTATGTGATCTGTCCTGTTTCGCCTGGTCCTGTTTCGCTTGATTTTATACTGCACTATTGATTGATGCACTTGATTTTAAGATGTTATGTACTGCACTACATTTTATGTTAGCCTACTTTTAATGTAAAATGTCCTTGAGTATCTTGAAAGGCGTCTGACAAATAAAATTCATTATTAGTAGTATTGTTATAGTAATTCACGTGTCGTACTTTTCCATTGAACATTGACATAATGTCAATTTTATTTCACACCTACAGTGGCGTAGGCCTAGTGTACAACTCCATCTGGCGATTAATTCATTTGTCAGCTTTGTTCACGTGCACCTTTGGATTGCAAAGGGATTTTAAATGTAAATTAGTAAAAACCCAGACTTCGATGAATACACCGGAATTACAGTGTATTTAAACAAATTCAAAAATATAGCCATATACAAATTCATCATGATAAAATTATCCTAGTGTATGCGACTGTATTAAAACATAATTTCGAAATTAGGATTTATGCTCAGAACTAAGTAGCAAATAGCATACATTTAGTGCTCTTGTTTTTTGTTGTTGTAGATGGCTCCCGAGTGGCGCAGCGGTCTAAAGTGCACTACAGTACCTGGTTCGAATCCAGGCTGTATCACATCCGGCCGCGTTAAATTGGCCCAGCATCGTCCGGGTTTGGCCGGGGTATGCCATCACCATAAATAAGAATGTGTTCTTAACTGACTTGCCTAGTTAAATTAAGGTCAAAATAAAGATGGCTCTCTCATATGCCTAATCCCTTACATATTTGTCTGTTAAAGTTAGAATCCTTAGTTGCTGCATCACTGTTGTTGACGAATGGCTTATAAATTAACGATGACTGTTGAAGAATATAACTTAGAAATAAAGGCTTCATTCACGTAGTTGAACTGTCGTACCCCATCAGCACCAGAATATAAGCTTGTTATATTTCAACATTTGTAAACAAAGTAAATGTTAACAAATAGCCTCAAAACATGGTTAAAACTCGAATGTTTATGTCATGGATGGTCAGTCCTCACGCTTTGAATTTGAGAATGGTTCAATTTCTCCAGGCCCGTCCCTCAGATTTTTTGCGAAACACAGGCAGGGTACTTGTTATTGTTTCAATTAAGGATTACAGCTTTAACATTAAATTGAAAGATAAGCTACAGTGTCATGCGGCTCAATTACTTGTTATAATACCTCGATGCTGTTACATGTAATTACTTAGTAGGACTAACTATAATACGTTTTTTACAGTGTACCTGTATTACAATTCATAATTATTGATTGTAGGCTATCTACACAAGGCCTAGCTGAGTTGCCTAATAACATTATTGTTACAAACGTAGTTAGGCTTTAGAGGAGCCTAACTATAAAGGCAACCTAATAAAGGTTTGACACTTTATCTTTGGTTTTGAACTACTCGACCTTTTTGCGTTTCTGGACTTGGCCGTGAAATGGTGAGACATTTTCACGCAAGTGTTGTTCATGCGTTTGGCTATGGATATGGAACAATCAAGAGAAATGTACATGTTGTTTCAATGTCTATATCATGAATTGCAATAAAATATGAAGTGAATTAATAACAGTTTGACTTTCTAAAGTTCACGTCCAAACGTCATTTTGAAACGAATTACAGAAGGTGTCCCTTTACACAGCTGAGTTGATTGGTGTTTTGTTGTTGTTTTTCGTTTTTACTTCATTACATAGCAGGAATCAAAATGTAGGCAAGTCCATGTTGAAAGTAAATTGGTTTATGTATTAGGCTATAATCTCTGATAATTTGATATTTTCGCAATTGACAATAATTTCCCATTAACATTCAACGAAAACGTTTGGTCTGTAAAACGATTTCAGTCTTCATATTGATAATGGAGCCTCATACGTATTTGGAAAAATTAAGGGTTGAGTCCCGTTACGCAAATGTCTACCTGTTGTTGACGATGATGACGATGATGATGATGATGACGACGATGATGATGATACCGATGATTATGATGAGGAAGACTATGATTATTCTAGTAGATTATGGTTCCACCAGTTGCATCAGATGTCCTCCGGAGAAGTGAACGTTTTGTTGAATATTTTGGAGTGAAAAAACAACATCATGAACATGCTTGTGTATTCGACACCAAACTGGAATGACCCAATTTGTTTTAGGATTAGCCCCATATCACCACCATGCTAAACAATGCATTATGAGAGTTTACATAGTAGGCCTATCCATTTCAGTGACCAGTCGGGTGTAATGTTGACACAATCCAGTGAGCTGCATCACCCTTAAAAGTTATGTAGCCATATACACAATTCAAAAGCTACGTCTCACTTAGGGAGTTGGTAATAATGATTCTTTGTTTTGTCTCACGCACATGCACTTCTGTATAAGAATTTAAATGGGAATATTGTCTTTGACAACAACAAAAAAGTCCACCGCTTTGTGTGATAGGCTATTTGCGCAATTCTTCTAGTATTAGGACAGTCTCTCTTTAACCCTAAATGTTATTTTTCCTAAATGCATTACTCCCGCTGTTACCTGCGTTATATCCATATACATTTTACAGAATAATGCATTGAGCAGACTAGCCTAACGTTATATATCCTCAGGTATGCTAATTTATTTATGATGTATGTTTCGTTCAAGGCTTGAGTCTCACTTCCCCGAAGGTCTTCCGTATTTAGAGTATTATTTGTTTGTGGAAGACTAAAATATTTGATTAGTAGTAGCAATTAGACCTATACAACGATTTACCCAAATGTAGCCTTTGACAATTTATTTATCTTTCGAAGCATACAATCCTTAGCTGTTTTGCTAGGTCAGCCCATCTCACTCACTCAGATTTGCTACTTTATTTTCCTCCTCCAAATTATTGAAAGAGGAATGCCTTTGGTGCGTAGAGTTCAGTGCATATATTGAGGAGCTCTTGTGTGGCCCCCGGGTGCCAAGAATTTGGCAATTCTTTATCATGAGTTTGCTGGATTAGCATGTTATCATTGCAAAGAACCGGTTCCCATGATCTTCAGTGTGAGCCAACGGGTTATTATTTGCTATATAGCGCAGTCCAGTTTGTCATGGTGGTGTATGTGGTATATCTATCTATAGGCTAACATTTCACACACTGAGGAGCAAAATTTCATAGACGCACCATGCACAAACGTCAGACAAGATAAACCGATATTTTGATACCAAATTTGGCACGGACTTGTTTCCCCCTAGGCCTAAAGCTGTTGAGTTCATTTATCCTAAATGTCGTTCATTTATTTATAAACGTTGTCTTTTTGGAGGTATGCCTACTTTCTTCTTTGGTGATGTGTAATATTTTGACACGTGAATAGAAATGCTGTTTGTGATGATGAGTCATAGCGGTCAGTCGTCACATATGTGGTGTGCGTGTGGGGCAGGGTAGGCTACAGGGGTTATGGTAGGGGTTATGGTAATTGGAATAAGAACAACTGACATCTTAGACGTCTAAATATTGACATCGTGCCACTGAATGAACATAGACCAACAGCCTATGGAGTCATACCACGCCGTGTGAGGTGTCTTTAGTACAAGCTCTGTATAGTTTCTGTCACACGGTTCTTCCCGTTCGACGTGTCACACCTCACTGAATTAAATCATATAGGAAATGGCCTGAAAACCAAATGTGGTTTTATCAGAGGTAAGGCGCCTGCGTACTGGAACAATAGCCTCGGGTGAAACAAACCTAATGTAGTGTGCACGGTGGAGGATTCCCACCATGATGAAGCCGTAAAACAGAAATGTCTGCGTTGTCCACATAAGAAGAACGTCTGTTTAATACTAGATTTGAGGATTATTCAGTTATTTTGTGTTCCCTATATACAGTAGACAGCCAGATTCTTCGACGACCAAGCTCAGTATGTCAACCTCCCTGCGCGCAATGGAGAATCTTCCATGTGGTGTGATTTTGTATTCACGCGTAAATACAGATATGTACGATATCTGGCCTTCAATTTACATTGCAGGCCTATCGTCATGGAAATGATGGCCTAAACAATTGTGTTGTGCTATCTTGTCATGGTTATTCACTCATTGTAAAGTTATGCGCCCGTGGCCCACACTTAATGCTCCAAATAATGTTGACGATGCGAAATGAAGGGTCAGACGCAGCTCATTCACACATTGCATGGATATTTTCTGTAGGCTACAATTTACTTATTGTTGCCTACTATGCACATGCACTCCTATTTTCTTATATGCTTTTGTTGACTATTGTTCTCAGATCTGCCCATATAATCCCATTCAAGGGTTTATTTGTTCAGTTCTCTGATGCATGACGCTTATAGCCTAGGCTAAATTTGTAAATATACATATTTTTTAAATAGGATGAATGTATTCTAACACATGCCTTTATCTGTGTTTGTCTCTTAATTGATCGTGACGAGTTATTTCTGTAAACAAAATCACAATTGCAAACGTTACTGAGTTTGCGCAATAGGAAAATATCTCCAGCAGATTTAGCAGTAAATGAGAGGTTTTATAGGGGGTTGAGGGACGTGGGAGGGTGGACATGAAGAAGACTATACTTGAGGGTGACCATTCCTGTTCAGGCACTGGATAGGCAGAGAGGACACCCCAAACTAGCCTAAGCTGCTCGTCACAGACTCAGCGCTTCCGCTTCGTAACGCGTACTACTGTGGACTGTTGGTGTGTGAGAGGGAGGGAGAGAGAGAGAGAGGAGGGAGGAAAGAAGCTCGTTGACGGACTTGCTCCTCTGGAACACTGCTATACTGCTATGTGCTATCACCAGGGAAGGCTTCCCGAACATCTCGACTATAAAATGTACAATAAAGTAACGCCACGCGCGTTATTTTAGCCATCTTTGCAAGAGTCTTGAATGGTCTTGGTCGCTAGGTTGCAGTCAATCTGAAGATAGAGACAATCCATGGAGATACTGGATAGCCTTTTCGGGCTACACATTGGGATTATACATTGAATTGGGTGGAAACTCTTAGCAAACATTTTTTGAAGAAACTACCTCGGCTGTGGCATAGCTTCACGATATTGAAAGTGACGTTTCTGGTTACAAGGTAAATCCGTTTTTACTGTACGGAGTAGGCTACCCGGTGTCATCGTGGTTAGTGGTTCATTATAGTAATTGTTATCGCAGGTCATGTCAGTTTAGGCCCTCGTATTGGGGAAAACATCAGGTCTGTTTTTGCAAGGAGCTGGGGACGCGTTTAGATACAGAAGCCGTACATTAGACCATTTTGGCTATACGTCGTGCTCTCTGTTTATACAAATACATATATCTTACTATTTGCAGTGGTGGTAGTTGTTACCATCACCATCTAGCATCCAAGGAATATATAGCCGGGCGGCTTTGTCCCGAATTTAAGGTTTTTGTAATAATTTGTCTAGATTCCCTACAAAAAACATCACGCCGGCAGGTAGCCTAGTGTTTAGAGCTTTGGGCCACTAACCGAAAGGTTGCTGGATCGAATCCCCGAGCTGACAAGGTAGAAATCTGTCGTTCTGCCCCTGAGCAAGGCACCCACTGTTCCCCAGCAGGCTGTCATTGTAAATAATAATTTTTTCTTAACTGACTTCCCTAGTTTAAAAAAATAGTCTACTAGATATTTTCCTATTGCGCAATAATTTCTGCTACAATTATTGCTGTCTTTATTTTCTTCGTTATTATATCAATTATAATGAAAGCCATAGACGTATAGCAGTTGCGAATCACTACGACTCACGCTCAACCTTTGTTCAATGAAAGAGTCGCAGACTGAAATGTATTAGAAGTATGAGGACTGCGTGTGTTGAGCATGTCATGGTTATTTTATTTTGACCTACAAGTCATTTCAGTCGAACTGGAATTTCAATTGGCTAATGTCACATCAAAAATGTATTGAAAAAAGTTATGCGCATGGGTCTATTCAGGACTGAGATTGTGACGTTAAAATGTGCTTTTGTTTCGATCTGACAGTTGAGGCCTTGGTCTCCGGAGCTCCAGACATGGCGGACCAGGATGAAACCGTTGGGCTCCAAAATTCGCCAAGCGGTTCAGAGTCAAAGGAATTACACTCCGAGAGTAAAGCAGATAAACAAAATGGAACTTCGGGCAAATCTCCATCCTCCCAGACGACATATATTCAACAGGTCAGCGTTACTAACTATTTTGAACCTATGCACTTCAGGTCGACAGCCTCAGGTCACTGCCGAGAGGTTGCTCTGGACCTATATGCCTATCTATAGTATTGCTTCAGAGTAGCCACATGTGAATAGTAGGTTAATATGAAATGCTATTGTATCTATAGGTTTTTGTTGAACTATAGTGGAATGTATACTACAGTGCAACATTGTCCCGGTATGAATGACATGACATAGAGAAGTATATATTAGTTGTATAATGATTGGGCTAATTAAGCTTACAGAATGATGTCAACTGCAAGGAAAAGTGATATTGATATTCGTTTGACTTGTCTAATTGTGAAGGGAATGGAGGGGATAAAAGTGTACCTGCACGAGAGGGAACTGTGGGAGAAGTTTCACGAGGTGGGGACAGAGATGATTATCACCAAAGCAGGAAGGTAAGAGAGCAACGCCTGCATACACTGGCATTATGGGCTATGCAGATACATTTTTAGGAACATGCAATTATTTAAATATTGTTGCCATGGTCAATATATACATACATATACCAATATATTACTGAAATTAGTTGTGTCATGTGTGTATGCTTTAATTTGATGAATTATCCATGTTTGCAATACGCTTAGGCCTACGTGTGAGGTTATGTTTGAATAATTATTTGTTGAAAAAAATTGTCAACCTTTAGTGGTACTAATTTTGGCAGCTCTGTGTCTGAAAAAGTGAATCCGTCCATGTTACGTTTGATGTATGAGCACAGAGATGAGAGGTTTTACTTTTCAAAAATGTGATAGTGAAATTAATGCTGTATTCGTTCCTGGAAGGAGGCCTTCTTTCACTTTTTTCAATAGGCCAAGAGATAGCGCCATAAATACATCTATATAGGCAGGGTCTTCTTAAGACAGACCCTTGGCTAGATACAAGTCAAATAAACAACACGTGGCATATATTACGCGTTATATCACCTCCATTCTTGTAATCCTCTCTCACTTTCTCCATCCATTTTATTTTTGACGTGTATTTTTCCAAATTGAATAGGTGATATTCTTTTCATTCTACCCTAGTGTTCGTCACGTTTGCCATATTGAAAACATTGTCGACATTGACTTTTCAAGACAAAAAGTAGGGGGGCGGAGTGTAAATCCGTTTAGCAATTCCGTCTAACTGGCCTGTTTAGAAACTCTCAAGGAATATGGTTGAGATATTCTTGTACCTGTGAACTTCAATATGCATGATGGTCGGTGGTCTCTGCTCATGTTCACAAATCGTCTTGTGGCTTTTAGGTATTTATTATTAATTTCAGTGATGTCTCAATAGCCTTCTTAGGGTGCATTAGGTTCATGTTTTTTCTCATAGCTACATAAAGCCGTCTTTATATTATGCCCATTCATTCCCCCTCTTTGGCTTAAGACTTTATTAACCATCAGCCCTTACTCCTTCCCATCACCCGGGGCGGCAGGTAGCCTAGTTGTTAGAGTTTTTGGCCAGTAACCGAAAGGTTGATACCTCGAATCCCTGTCAAGGTAAACATCTGTCGTTCTGCCCCTGAACAAGGCAAACCCACTGTTCCTAGGCCGTCATTGTAAATAAGAATTTGTTCTTAAGTGACTTGCCTAGTTAAATAAAGGATTAGTAAAACAAATCGCCACTTCAGCGTACGACTTATTTTCTTTAGCAATTTCTATACCATTGCTGACGTTTTACTTGTGGAAATTGGCACATCTGGAAATATATGTGCACACATCACACATCTGGTTTTAGTGGGGCATTTGATGCAAAATAAGCTTCCTTAAACCGAGAAACAATAGGCCCATTCCTTCATAGAATAGCCTATTTTATTTTGTTGAAGTACATTCGCTTCTTTTGTTGCATGCGTAAAAGTATGCAGTCGCTTCCAAACGAACAAATATATATTTGGCTACTTTAATTCCCATTTATTTTCTTTTGTTTTATTGATTAATGTTCTAAGCTTCATTTGGTTGTATGTGTCTGACGTTGATATTCATTTTGAACCAGTGGGGTTTACACCCACCCCTAAAGACGTGGAGTTGTAGGTCATTCGTAGATTTGTTTAAGCTTGCTAAATTTGGATCAAGTTGTGGGCTTCTATGCAAGGCCTGTGTCAAGGTTGTAGAAGTTCATTGATTTTAACAGTATGATTTCGGAACTGTAATCAATTTATATGACAGGCAGGACATCATGTAGAGTTGAACAATATCGACTATTCCATAAATGTGTCAATAATCCTACATTCCCTTAAGCAAATGGTCACTTCAATCAATGATAGCAGTCATACTTTATTCATGGAAAACATTTGCACTTGCATTGTGTAACTATTTCATCGTGCTTCATTTGCAGAAGAATGTTTCCCAGCTTCAAAGTGAAGGTCACTGGATTGAACCCTAAAACGAAATACATACTCCTGATGGATGTCGTGCCTGCGGACGACCATCGCTACAAATTCGCTGATAATAAATGGTATGTAGGACTTTTGCAAAACAAGTGCCTCTTGGATCGTTCCAGGCAATTTCCAAAGCCGTATCACAACTACCTGTATGCAACATGATCACGTGAACACATTATGATACGTATTTTCAGCTCCAGGATGTTTCACAACCCTATAATGAGGCGTTTTCTGTTTGCGAGTTTTAATAGCATTACAGTGCAGTTCAGTAGCATATGGGCCTATGCTCTCAGGCTACTACTATTGCATACATCGATATATGGAAACTGTAGTCAATGTGCAATAAATTACCATAGTAGGCCTATAAGAATGTATCCAGTTTATGTCAATAAATTGCCTTATACTTCACGCTATGGAATGAGATTCATAATCAGTCTTGGGACTAAAAAACTTTTTTATTGAATTTGTAAGGTTAGGCCTACGGTTTATGCCTCAAATTCTTTTCCCATGCATTTCGTAGGCCTAGTAGGCAATCTTTAGCAAACTATTCCTTATGTCTCAAATGTATAAACATGTTGCTGTAGGCTGTGCAGCCTAATGTAGTTTAAAATACAATTTTACCAAATCCGAAGAAGAAGAAATGGCTTTCGGGTGGAGTAGGGCAATTGAGTAGGGGGATCCTTGGAAAGTGCTGTGGAGTTGTGCTGACTACCGACTGGAGGCTTAGGCTATTTTTGTGTTTTATGCGACTTTAATATAGTGTTGATGTTTCGTATGGTGAGGGTGTAGCTCTCTTCTGACACCTCTGAGACATTCTCTTTACCGTCAGTGAAACGTAGCTTAAACACTATTTGTCATGTCCATCTGGTCAACAATGCCTTTTTGGGGTCAGTGGTTCTCTATTGAGAGTTTTTAAAGAGTATAATCACATGCAAATAACGCTGATAATGACCTGTTCAGCGCATGTTGTGGAACTAATCGGCTCTTGGTCAACTAAGAAAATAATGTTCGCCCGTGCCAAATTGCAGGTTATTTGTTGTTGGTCAACGTATAGCACGCCATAGGACACAAGACTATAGGCTTAATGTAGGATATTATATAAAAACATGTGTTCAGTTTGCATTTATTGTCACACAATAGCCTTTTTTACAAAAATGTGCCATTCGCATTCCTTTGGGGTGAGAGTAGGCTAAACAAAAATAGGCTATACGTGGACAGTATTAAAAACTACAAACTAAAGGCATTTGTCGAACCTTCAATTTCATGAACTATTGGCCTATAATGGTATAACCTTGGTAAAGTCTCCAGTTTTGGAACAAACCCTAGGCCTACTTCCAAATAGCTTAAATTAATTTATTTCGAAGAAGCCTTGGCTACAAATTAGGCTAAACCTGTATTTCTGATGAAAAGTTAACTATGCCTGAGGCATTTTCATAAACAGCAGTGGGAAACAGTGGGGAAGTAGGAAAAGTATTTTTTTAAACGCTGACTTTGGTGGTGTGATTCTCAGGTCTGTGACCGGGAAGGCCGAACCTGCCATGCCCGGGAGGCTCTACGTTCACCCGGACTCTCCTGCGACTGGGGCGCATTGGATGAGGCAGCTAGTCTCTTTCCAGAAGCTGAAACTGACGAACAACCACCTGGATCCTTTTGGACATGTATGTTTACGGCTCTTCATATATTATGGGTTGGTCTGTAAGACGCATAATGATTTTCGTAAAGGAATACTGTGGCTTATAATTATCAACACAACATCTGCATGCATTAGTAAAGATTAGAAGTCAGATGGCATCCGTTTCTTTCCTTTTAACGACGCTCTCATTATGAACTCCCAAGACCCTAGATTTTGTGATCCATGTCTGAAACAATATAGCAAACATCACTTACATAATCGATTTGCTTCGATGTTAAAAATTGTGCTCTTGGCTAGAGATGTGGTTCCAGGTTCGGGTGACATTGTGTCCAAATTAGACATCTAAACAGAGAATACAGGATAGGACTGATTACGATACAATAGTTATATCCTTTATTGGACATAAAAACTGCCCTATGCGATTATTAATATTTTGTTAATTGACAATCACAAGAACAATATTGGTTGTTAAAGTAATTGAAATAAGGAAGTGGATTATGCACAAAATAGCCAATAAGAAAAAAGTTAGAAAACTATAACAATTCTAGAAAGTTAAGTGATAAACTTACTCTATCCATCTCTTGAATTATGGCATGAAGTGTCAATATTGGTCACCTGCTTGTTGCTTCTACATGTATGAAGCTGATTAGAATTGCAGTTGGTTGAGCCTATTCTTTCTGCTCAGAGTGGAGCAACATTATTTTAATGATTTAAGCAAATAACAAACTGGATGCAAACCATAACACTATAAAGGTCAGCACATAATCATATGGTCACAGATTTAACAGCAATTTGCCATCATTGATGATAGCTGTAGTAGGGAGTATGTTGATTGGAAATCATTTCGCATTGTTTGCATGTGTAAAAGTATGGGCTCACTGCAAATCTACAGCACAATGCGTGTGATTTTGAAGTCAGCAATAGGACAGATTGTACTCTCTTTAACCATTGACCAAAGCACCTACAGCACACACAGCACTATCTATCTTCTGCTCGGTCACATGACTCCTTTGGCGGTGTGTGAGAATTTATAGTGATTGTTGCCTTGCCAAAACCCAGCTGGTAGAATGAAATTGGAGCTCAGTTCAGTTGGATTGTGAGCAGTGTTGTAAATTTCGGGCCAGAATGCATTTTTAATTGGTTGCAGTGGTTCCTGGCATGCCCTCTTTCGTGCTCAAAAAGTTCCATAGGATTCATAAATGAAATACTGGTGCTGGGCCAAAAAACGATTCTATCAGCTTGTTTGTCCAGCTGGTTGAAATAACTTTGAGACAATTTATAATTACTAGCGTCAGACATGGAGTTGAAACATGTCAGTGAGGTAGGTTGGAGACAGTTAGGAGGGACCTGAAACAGAACTTTACATTACAATAGTTTGGTAATTAGGCAGAACAGAGCAGGACCTCCCCTCCCCAGCCAGAGAGCATGCTGGGATAAACCAGTGGCTCCTGTAGGTTTCAGAAGGTTGAAATGAATGCTTTTATGACTGTATATGTTTGTAATTGAGTGTGAATGTGAGTTTATTGAAGGGATTTCTGATATTTGGTTTGATTTTCACAGTTCATTTTGCTATTGTTAAAGTTTACAATACATCTTATTGACAATATTTATATATTTGATGTTTGTTGACTCTCAATCATATAGATGGTATAATCTCAGTTATTTGGGTTAGGTTGCTAATTGAGGCGTTAGTTTCTATCTGATACCAATAGTATGCATATAAACATATGATTACACATTTTCAGTTTAGGGCCTACGTTTTATCACAAGCCTCAGCTAGGGCTTTGATCTCCCTCTCAACTTGCGAAACATTTCTCAATGTTATGCATCTTCTCCCCCAATTTGCTGGTGCTGGTGCACTCGTCCAGTCCTCCCCACACATGTTTTAGCCAGGAGGGTGGAGTGTGGATATCCCACTGTTTATGTTCCAATGGCAGTGTGAGATGAGCAATAGATGATGGTGTACAAAGCCTGTTAATCCAAAGGCTTCAGAAAGCCCTCTGATGTGGAGGAACTTGAAAGCAGAGGGCAGCCGCTGGGGACCCAGGTTGATCCCTCACTATCATTAAATACTATCATACAGAGTCGGGGAGAATGGAGATGCAGAGAGCCAGGGCAACTGGGCAGGGAGACAAGGCGTGTGTTGGAGGCCTAGTGGGTGGTCTGCTATGCTCTGTGGTCACCCGTTCACAGACTGACAGACACGAAGGGAACCCCAACCCTGTCTGTGGTTCATGTTGTTGTCTGTAGAAAATTAACACCAGACTCCTGGTGTAGGTCACATGACACATAGATGTCTCCAGGAGTTAGAAAACAAGGTTGCAGCCATCTAAATGTGTTAAATCAAAGCATACCAATGGTTTGTATCATAGTGAATCTGTAAGACAGATAACTTTTACATTTGCGGTGATATAGGCTGTTGTTCATAAATTATTTACAAGTCCCTAACCAACCTCCTCTGAAGGCTTTGTGGTGGGATTGGTGAATGTGAGCATACATTCTGTTTTCTCCCACAGCGTTTATCTAATTTAGTGTTTTAAATACTTAAAAAATACTTCAGCTTTGACCCCATTGTATTTTTAATGGGTAACATCAATGTGAGTCATAATGCATTTCCAGTGTTGGCTGTTGAAATACATTCACCCATTTTTGGTTTCGAAGACAATCAAATGCATTGTACACTAACCTACTATCAAAGTGCTTTTGGAAATGGATAACTATTTACTCTCTATTCTGAGGTTGAACTGTTCCATCAGCTGTGAGAATCCACTGAGTTCGTGTCTTTGTAATGCCCCAGCAGTCTAGGAGGTCAGGGCATCCTCTCCCTTTTCTCTGCAGCATGGCAATTGAAAGGAAAGTACTAAAACAACCCTACAGATAAGAAATAGGTGGAATGCCCAGGGGCAGGGGTGCAGGGGGTTCCTTAGGGGGCAAAGGAGAAAAAACCCTGTTTTGTTATCTGCAAATGTAAGTGGATTTAATGAAATTAAAAATCATTAGATTGTTCATGGCTGATGCCCATGACTCCACAGTATGTCAGACCAATTAGACTAAAGCCTGCGGATGAGATGGCCTCATGAGAAGAGTTCAGGGCTCAAGTTCAACTGGGTGGACCGCGTCTTAATGTCGCCAATGGTAGTAGTCATCACTTAGCGTTACTAGACCAGAGGGGTCAGGGCAAATGCAGGGAAAGAGAAGATGTTCACGTGTTACAATGGGAACTCATCTTTTCTGACATATGTGCATTATCATGGGATGTAAAGAGCATTGTAATGTATTACTGAATGTATTACTGTCATGCCCTTCAGTGATGTGTTTGTAGAGTTACATACAAGCTATGCTCACATTTAGATTTTGACTGTACTTTAAATTATATTGTCAAATAAATGTACAAATACTGTATCTTGGGCTCCTGATTGGCGCAGTGGTCTAAGGCACTGAATCTTAGTGCAAGAGGTGTTGCTGCAGTCGCTGGTTCATATCCAGACTGCATCACATCCGGCTGTGATTGGGAGTCCCATAGGGCGGCACACAATTGGCCAGGGTAGGCCGTCATTGTAAATAAGAATGTGTTCTTAACTGACTTGCCTAGTTAAATAAAGGTAAAATAAAAAGTCAATTGCTATATGAGTATTCTTGGTTTTAATGTATGTTTTATATACACTGAACAAAAATATAAATGCAACATGTAAAGTGTTGGTCTCATGTTTCATGAGCTGGAATAAAAGATCCCAGAAATGTTCCATACGCACAAAAATCTGATTTCTATCATTCTGTGTACAAATGTGTTTACATCCCTATTAGTGAGCATTTCTCTTTTGCCAAAAAAACCTGTCTAGGACAGGGGTTCCGCTAGCGGAACTCCGCCCACATTCCACTGAAAAGGCAGAGCGCGAAATTCAAAAAATATTTTGTAGAAATATTAAACTTTCACACATTAACAAGTCCAATACAGCAAATGAAAGATAAACATCTTGTGAATACAGCCAACATGTCCGATTTTTAAAATGTTTTACAGCGAAAACACCACGTATATTT
This sequence comes from Salvelinus sp. IW2-2015, assembly GCF_002910315.2. Classification (NCBI taxonomy): domain Eukaryota; kingdom Metazoa; phylum Chordata; class Actinopteri; order Salmoniformes; family Salmonidae; genus Salvelinus; species Salvelinus sp. IW2-2015. The sequence continues at coordinate 18,764,292 of NC_036844.1, forward strand.
ATGTTAGCTCACCACCAAATACAAAAAAGCACAGACATTTCTTTCACAGCACAGGTAGCTTGCACAAAACCAACCAAACTAACCAAGAACCAACCAAACTAACCAAGAAACAACTTCATCAGATGACAGTCTTATAACATGTTATACAATAAATCTATGTTTTGTTCGAAAAATGTGCATATTTGAGGTATAAATCATAGTTTTACATTGCAGCTACCATCACAAATAGCACCGAAGCAACCAGAGTAATTACAGAGACCAACGTGAAATACCTAAATACTCATCATATAACATTTATGAAAAATACATGGTGTACAGCAAATGAAAGACAAACATCTTGTGAATCCAGCCAATATTTCAGATTTTTTAAGTGTTTTACAGCGAAAACACAATATAGCATTATATTAGCTTACCACAATAGCCAAAAACACAACCCATTTATCAGCAGCAAAAGTTAGCGATCGTAAAAAACCAGCAAAAGATATATAATTTTTCACTAACCTTGATAAGCTTCATCAGATGACAGTCCTATAACATCAGGTTATACAATACACTTATGTTTTGTTCGAAAATGTGCATATTTAGAGCTGCAAACCGTGGTTATACATTGTGAATATGTAGCATCGATTCACCAAATTGTCCGGAGATATTTTGGACACTCACCTATTCTGACCAAATAACTCATAATAAACTTTACTAAAAAATACATGTTGTACAGCAAATGATAGATACACTAGTTCTTAATGCAATCGCCGTGTTAGAATTCTAAAAATAACTTTAGTACGACATACAGCTTACGTTATAGCGAGACAGCGCCCAAAATCTGGGCGGAAATAATAGTAAACATTTTCGACAGAAATACGAAATAACATCATAAATGGGTCCTACTTTTGGTGAGCTTCCATCAGAATCTTGTACAAGGGGTCCTTTGTCCAGAATAATCGTTGTTTGGATTMAGAATGTCCTCTTCGTCTGTWGAWTTWGCAACCAAAACTAGCMWWGTGGCGCGAAGCTGTCCATCGTCACCAAACGCAGAGAACGGAACACGCCAAAACTCCCGAAAAAAATTCAATAATCTGATAAAACTATATTGAAAAAACATACTTTACGATGATATTATCACATTTATCAAATAAAATCAAAGCCGGAGATATTAGCCGTCTATAAGGAAAGCTTTTCAGAAGCCAAAGCTGATGTCCTTCCCGCGTCTTCCTGAACAAAGGAAATTGGGGTCATGTCATTCCAAGACCTCTCTTTTGACCATAGATATAGCTAGACTCCCCATTTCACCTCTCACTGCCTATTGACATGTAGTGGAAGGCGTATGAAGTGCATGTATAGTCATAAATTTCAAGCAAATTAATAGGGAGGCCCTGGAACAGAGCCTCGATTTCAGATTTTTCACTTTCTGACAGGAAGTTTGCTGCAAAATGAGTTCTGTTTTACTCACAGATATAATTCAAACGGTTTTAGAAACTTGAGAGTGTTTTCTATTCAATAGTAATAATAATATGCATATTGTACGAGCAAGAATAGAGTACGAGGCCATTTAAATTGGGCACGATTTTTCCCCAAAGTGAAAATAGCGCCCTCTATTCTCAACAGGATAATCCATCCACCTGATATTTGTGGCATATCAAGAAGCTGCTTAAACAGTATGATCATTATACAGGTGCACCTTGTGCTGGGACAATAAAAGTCCACTCTAAAATGTGTGTGCAATTGGCATGCTGACTGCAGAAATGTCCACCAGAGCGTTTGCCAGAGAATTTTATGTTAATTTCTCTACCATAAGCCGCCTCCAACGTCATTTTAGAGAATTTGGCAGTACATCCAAACAGCCATTAAACCGCATACCACGTGTATGGCATCGTGTGGGTGAGCAGTTTGCTGATGTCAACGTTGTGAACCGGGTGCCCCATGGTGGTGGTGGGGTTATGGTATGGGCAGGCATAAACTATGGACAATGAACACAATTGTATTTTATCGATGTCAATTTGAATGCACAGAGATAACGTGATCAGATCCTGAGGCCCATTGTTGTGCCATTCATCCGCCACCATCACCTCATGTTTCAGCATGATAATGCACATCCCCATATCGCAAGGATCTGTACACAATTCCTGGAAGCTGAAAATGTCCCAATTCTTCCAAGGTCTGCATCCTCACTAGACATGTCACCCATTGAGCATGTTTGGGATGCTCTGGATCGACCTGTACGTCAGCATGTTCCAGTTTACACCAAATATCCATCAACTTCGCACAGCTGTTGAAGAGCAGTGGGACAACTTTCCACAGGTCAAAATCAACAGCCTGATCAACTCTATATGAAGGAGATGTGTCACGCTGCATAAGACAAATAGTGATCACACCAAATACCGACTGGTTTTCTGATCCACGCACCTACCTTTTTTTTAAGGTATCCGTGACCAACAGATGCATATCTGTATTCTCAGTCATGTGAAATCCATAGATTAGTGCCTAATGAATTATTTAAATTGGCTGATTTCCTTATATGAACTGTAACTCAGTCATTGAGTTTATATTTTTGTTCAGTATATTTGTATGTTTTATTCAAAGCACTAGCAATAGTATTTTGAGTTTATCAGAATTTCCTGAATGGGTTTAGAACTATGTTTCTTATTCTTGGTGCTGGGGACCCAAATGGTTACACATTTGCCCCAGCACTACACACCTGGTTGATTCCACTAATCAAAGGTTTGTTGATGAGTTGATTTGTAGAATCAGTTGTGTAGTACTAGGGCAAACTCAACTGAAAAACACTGGTTTAGATTTATCTGAATGTGATTTTGATAATATCAGACTTTGTGTTTAGGTGAGATTATACGTCAGGGTGGCCTATTTGTCAGGAGAAAACAGAAATTGTCAAAATACAAATAGGCATACATTTCTCTCTTCAGATTATCCTCAACTCCATGCATAAATACCAACCCAGGATTCACATCGTGAAAGCAGATGAAAATAACGGCTTTGGCTCCAAGAACACTGCGTTTTGTACCCACGTCTTTCCAGAGACCGCCTTCATTGCGGTTACGTCCTACCAGAACCATAAGGTAAGTCTTCGATTTTGGACATATTTAAGTCATTGTATTGTGTGTGTGTGTGTGTGAATAGCCTAAATTGTTATGAATTTGTCAGTGTATCATAGATTGGTAATTAATTACACATAGTTTATAACTAATACAAACTTTTTGACTTATAGGCATAGAGTAAAACCGCCTTTTTGCATCGCCTTGTCAATTGAAAGTGACACAAAACGTCACAACACGTAGAAAATAATTTCATGGAATAATCGAAAACAGTTCATTAGCATCAGAAAGTTGCTCATGCTGCAGGCTTTATTGCTGCTAAAGACCTGACGGTAAGACGTACAGCCGACGAATGAGCTCATTATCAAAGCTAGAATAATAAAACGGATAGGGTGTATCCTTTCGCAAGAAATGGAGTCCGATGTAATTATATGTCCCCATGAGCAGTGGCAGAACATTAGGCCCACGTCTGATAATCACCGATATCATATTCAGTCATTGGCAGATGTAAGTAAGCTGTCCTATGGGCCGGGGAAACCGCATGTCCAAAATATTGGATAAGGCACGACCTCAAGAGACTTTTGGTAATTTCAATGACTGGTCCCGTTTCATTAAACTTTAAACTCAACGATACGAATTACAGATACTCCTCATACATTTTGAAAGTTGTATTACTGGCCTATGAGTGTATGTTCTTTATTATGTTTGCGCTTTATTGATATGCTATTGTATATTACTAGAGAAAATGTAGTAGCCTATAGCCTGTAAGAAATAAAGCAACAGCTTGTTTTATTGTCACCAATGTGCCCAACTCCATAGGATACTGAAGCTGCAGTAAATGTCGAAATAGTCCATATTGGGATTATTTTAATCATAAACAATTAATTAATGTATGCATTTATTTTTGTTTCTTATTGAAATGTGATAATTCACAGGCACATAGACTATTACGCATGGACTCGAGCTTGCAAGTATTATAATTTTAGTTCTACTTAAATAAGTCAATTCTAGATTAAAACATGAGTATATTTTCTTTCATGTACACTACCATACCTAGGCATACATATATTTATTGTGATATTTTCCTATATGAACTTGAAAACATTTACATCCACTTGTTGAATGCACTTTATTTTGGTTGCGATTTGGAGCGTTTAGAGAAGACATCGAAATAATATTAAAGAATTCGTTTTCCTCAATTCTGACGACTCATAATCTTAGGAGTGCTGTCCTATCGTTTCTGCGTCTGTTTAACATCCGTTTTTAACTATGTCGGAGTCAGATTTTAGTGTGGAACAGAGGGAATATGCAAGGGGGCGAGGACCCTTAATGTGTCCTGAGCCAATCCGAATTCCCAAAGACTCTGAGAAACAGGAAATTCAAATGACTGAAACTCTGGAGAAACCATTAATTATATTCAGGGAGTTTATTGAGGGGACCTGAGAATGCAACATGGGCTAATTATTATTACCAGAGCCTGCCAGACTTCCAGATAGATGTCTGATTACCGTAACCTTTTCCACGAATACATAATCCAAGAAGGTTACATCTGCCAATTAAACAAGAGAAAGTTATCATCCCATGCATTTTGGGGAAAGGGCACTAACGCGCATGAGCAGACGCAGCCATTTGCCGTCAAAACGGTCAAACTTGACCATACTATAGGCTTGTATTCAACAAATATAGCAATTTCCTTCTTAGTAAGCTATTTTGAAAACAACTCGCGTTTTCACATCTTCTGTTCTCAAATCAATAGGCAAATAGCACACAGAAAAGCATTGGTCCTAGGCATGTTGAATCTGAACGTATACTTGTACCAGCTAATTGACTACCTCTAACGAATTATAATTGCATTATAGTAAATACCATAGCCAAATATCACATGCAATACATGATATAAACAAATGCAGTATCCTACTGTATTATGAATGAATGTTTGTCATGGTTGCTATCTGTGGTAAAGACAAGTATATCTAACGAGTTGGTAACAACTTGCTTTGTATTTAACGGGGTGTATAAGCCTATAAATGTTTCCAGAATTGTTAGGAAACTCTGTTACCCCAGGCTTGTCTAATTCTTTCATACTATCAATGTTAATTCACGGCGCTTTCTTTGATACACCCAACAGCACACTATTCAATATTTATAATATACGTTTGGAAATAGTCTTACATTTGTATAGTCCGGTAGGAATTCGTCCAAGTGATAATTGATTCAACATGATTGACGCTCAGTAATATAAACTTTTCATCAAAGTTTCATTAGTGAATTAGGGTTCGTTTCATTAACATTTGCATTTACTATGCTATTCTTGCCTGCCTTTATAATGTAATATTTCACCTGAATTATCCTGCATATTAGGCTTGCAATTAAACAGGCATGGTAGGCCTAAGCGATTACTTCGGCGTTTGGGTATGCTATTTTGTTGAGGGTGTGTTACAAGTTATTTTTGCGAACATTTTGTACCACCAACAGTTATTTTCAAAAGTATTGCTTTTTTAAATAGATAACTAACATTGAGAATCATTATGTTGTTGGAAAACGATCAAAAAAATGATTGAATTCCCTTAAAACTTCTTTATTATCCACACTTTATTTTCTACATTTGCTTCTCAATGAAAATCTACATGGTGCCAAAAGGCACCATACATTAACGAGAAGCTAAAAACGTGTTTTTTCTCAACAAGAGATGTTGTACAAGGTTTCGTAGAAAATGAGAGCCAGTGCGAGGACAAAAATCCATTCTTGTTGTGAGGCGGTAAGCACTAGACCCGCCAACTAATTAGGGCCTACCTGCCAGAAACAGCGCGCCATTGGGAGAGGGCGATCCCTGCATTCTGTTTAACCTCGGAGTCGTTACTACACTTAGAAAAAAAGGTGCAATCTAGAACCTAAAATGGTTCTTCGGCTGTCCCCTTATGATAACCGTTCGTAGAACCCTTTTGGGTTCCAGGTAGAACCCTTTCCACAGGGGGTTATACATGGAACACAGAAGTTTTCTACTTGGAACCCTTAAAGGGGGACAGTCCATGGAAAATTACATTTTTGGCGTCAACTTTAGAACTGTAGCCTGATCCACTCTAATATTTATAGAGCTGTGTGGTCCAGCTATACTTTTATGATAGAAAGTGTTCATATTTAGAATTAATGAATTAATCTTGTTTTTCGGGATTCAATTGTGTGTTTACACTGAGCACATGTTCAATTCATCTAAATGGTCATAGGTGAGGTAGGCAATACTTTGCATTCTTTTTTTGCCATCAGACCTGCCTAATTATCACTTGAAACATTGGTTTGTGTTTAATAGGCTAAATTCCACATTTTGTGAACATATGACCCCAAAGTGACTGGTCCTTGCAATTTGTAGTATATGGCATTTCAGATGTTTTTCACCAAGTAGTTTGGATGTAGTGAACTACTTTTTCAAAGTAACTTTAGTTCAACTGTATTTTCTTAAGGGTAGCTTTAGTGTAGTTTAACTTCTTCCAGTGTGAAGTAATTGGTAGCTTGGTAAACTAGATTTCCAGAGTAGCTTCCCCAGCACTGTTAAATAGCAGACTTCAAACCACAGGTTTTGTGAGGTTTCTCCCCAGGTGCTTATTTGAAAGGTTCAGTTTGTCACGAGACTGACCACAGCGCATGTGGACCTATGGAAAGTGTCTCATCCCAAAAGCATCATGAGGCTGATGTTCCACACGGGAGGGTAAACACGCTAGTTTTAAGTGAACATATACTGCTATAGGCCTCAAAGGATACAACAAGTCCTCACATAATATAGAGGAAAGGAAACACAAGTAGAGCATTGTGATATTAAGTTTTCTTTTTACATATTGTTGTAACTGACGGTTGAATTATGTAACAACTTACAAATGTGCATGCTGTTTTACAGATAACCCAGCTGAAGATAGAGAACAACCCATTTGCAAAAGGCTTCCGTGGGAGTGATGACATGGAGCTCCATCGGATGTCCAGAATGCAAAGGTACAGATGTAGGATCTTAATTTGATCACTCTTTTGTTACTGAGAAGTTTCCTGCACCACAGGAAATGCATATGAGCTTTGTGATTTACGTAAATTCACTGAAAACCTGCACTAACACAGTTATATTAACAGTATTGCACTTGTCATATAGCCTATTTTATCCAGCTAATAGCCCAACCACCGATCAAGCAACTTTATGGACTAAACGTTCAAATCCTCTTGCTGCACGATTCTTTTTCTATGACAATACTGGTCAAATTAAGAACCTACATCTGTAGAAACCTATCACAGTCTCAAACAGACACATAGCCAATGGCCAAGCTTTGGTTCAATGCTTAAATTGCCTAACTTTTCTATCTCAGCCTACTAGAAATAATCCAAAATTACCATCATTAGCAGTTGTTTAGCACACTATACTGTAAGATGATAAACTGGAAACAGACATTAGACAATGTAACCGCTATTACAGTAGATAAGGATTACTAACATTGTAATCAGTGTCACTTCACAAGCACCGTTGTAATCCTTCAGTCAGTGAAATGCAAACCAGATATGAGTGTTATTTTCAGTGAGCCCCACCGCTCCCTGCTCCTCTCTCCCCAGCTGGGATTTAAGTGTAGTTCTTGAGCAGAGGCCAGTCTTTGTGTCCCAGGGCTTTTATGGCTTATCTGGCAGGGCCTTCTGAACCAATGACATCCATCTTTACCCAATACTCCTACCACTCATCTGTGCATTGATGATATGGCTGGTCCAGCAGTGGCATCGACCACATGCCCCTCCCCTTTATTCATTCCAGATGAGTGCTTTACGCATGCGTCCACACAGTGTGGAAAACACATTTTCAAAGGAGAAAATCTGGTTTGAGACTTCCCCAGATCGCCAACTAAGGTGTTGCATGGCCTTTCAAACAGAGCATTCCGAAATCAGAGAAAAATGGGAAAGGAGCCTTGTTTTCCAATGCTGCAGTGAAACTTTGCCTCCCATTAATTTTTGGAATGGGAGAACAGAACATTCTCTCTAGTAAGCCACTGCAGGTGAGTCATTTTTGGTTGACTGATTTTCCCCATCAGTAGGTGATAGGACACATTAAATGCAAATCTTGTAGTGAAATTATACTTAAGAAACTATTGGGGTGTTTTTCCTTTTTCTTACCTGCAGTAATGTTTTAACAAATTGATATTGCAAATTTAATTTGGGATTATCTAAGTCAGACGTTGATTAAGTTGGTTCATGTCACAAGATAATACTGCTGTAAGTGAAATAGTTATTTTTTATAGACATTTGTAAATTGATTTTAATTGGCCAAAGGCCAAACCAGACTATCACTCCTAAATGCCACTGTCCTGTCTTGCCAAGTACAGTAAGCTCAGCACGTCTGGTCTTGGTTAGTATTTCCAAGAGAGAGCTTATTGCAAAACCAGGTCACTGGTTCAAAAGTAACAGTCAAAGAAATCAAAGAAACGGAAGAGGCAAGAATGGTCCATTCATGGATCCTGTAGATTAATGTGACTGGAATAAATCCCTGTCTTTCCACTAGAAACTGATCCTCTGGAACATCGTCTCCCTGGGAATCCTAAGTGGGTTTGTCTCATTGATGGTCAGTGTGGTTTGTTAGCATTGAGAAGGGTATAGTGTCCGATCATTGGATGCAAGAGAGTGTGTATATAAGTCAGCCATGGTTAATGACTGAGGTCAGGCGCAGTCCTCAAGTTGATACCAGGCTGTCAAGTAATATATTTTTCTTCTTCTTTTGCATGCGAAAATGTATTATGAATGCAAATAAATGAACAAATACTATAACGAGGATAATTAGGATTATTGATCTAGGATACTTAGGTGATGATTAAATACTAATGGCAATGATAGTAGTAGTAGTAGTGGTGGTAATATTAGTTGAAGAAGCATACAGTACAGTAAATGTTATCATCATTCCCTCACTCCCTCACGACGCCAGGTCAGCGGAGTCAATCACCACCTTCCGGAGACACCTGAAACCCCACCTCTTTAAGGAATACCTAGGATAGGATAAAGTAATCCTTCTAACCCCCCCCCCCTTAAAAGAGTTAGATGCACTATTGTAAAGTGGTTGTTCCACTGGATATCATAAGGTGAATGCACCAATTTGTAAGTCGCTCTGGATAAGAGCGTCTGCTAAATGACTTAAATGTAATGTAAATGTAAATCATTTCCTAACCCTGTCTCTGTATGTATGTCTGCAGCACTAAGGAGTACCCGGTGGTCCCTCGCAGTACGGTGCGCCAGAGGGTGGGCACCAGCCAGAGCCCGTTCAGTGGGGAGGTGCAGGGTATTGCCAACCCCAGTGGCCTGGCCTCCCAGTACACCCAGTGTGAGAACGGGGCCACCAGCACCTCACAGGATCTCCTGCCCCAGTCTGGCTCCTACCCTCTCCCACACGAGCACAGCCAGGACTACCACTGCATCAAGAGAAAAGGTGGGCCAGGCTATCATGATATATGAGCCATACATGCTAATGGGATGGGTTGTTAGGAAGCATAAAAAAGGGAAACATAGTTGATTACTAAAGTAAAAATATGTACAATGTTTTGTTCAGCTGATAGGAGTCTACAGTATGTGTACATACTGTAACTGTAACTGTTTCATGTCGGTCCGTAGTGGAGGATGACTGTCACTCAGGGGAGCACACCTACAAGAAGGCTTACCTGGAGAGCTCCTCCAGCGAGGACGACCATTACTACCGTCCCGTCAGCTACCCACAGAGCCTGGGCCTGCCCGGGGGGCCCTACAGGACCGAGTCRGGCCAGAGGCAGGCCTGTATGTACGCTAGCGCCTCCCAGGGGGCCGAGCCCGTCCCCAGCTTGGAGGACATCAGCTGTAACACCTGGGCCGGCATCTCGCCCTACGGCAGCTGCTCCGTCACCACCATGCAGCCAATGGAGCGGCTGCCCTACCAGCACTTCTCCGCCCACTTCACCTCGGGGCCCCTGGTGTCCAGACTGAGTGGGGTGGCAGGCCACGCCTCTCCGCAGCTGGGTGACGCCCACCACGCCATGTACCAGGGCCCCATGGCCCATCAGACTCTGGGCCGCCAGTGCAGCCCCGGGGCAGGCATCCAGTCACCCACTGCAGGTCTCCAAGGCAACGAGTACCTGTACTCACATGGGATCCCGCGCACACTGTCGCCTCATCAGTACCACGCGGTGCACAGCGTCAGCATCATGCCAGAGTGGAATGAGAGCAGCTAAAAGGGTTTTCTTCATAGGAAAGATGAAGACGTTATAGAAAATAGGACAGTGATAAGGTGGGACTTTAGATACATCTATATTTATATTTTTTAAGCTATATACAGTATGGCAGTGCAGTCTCGTGAGATTAGTGGGTGATCCATGAATGCCTCGAGCATTGGACTTTGGTGCTCAGAGGAAGTGGGAATGTCTTTGCAGTTGACTTGTTACTGCGCCTACGGGCAAACATCACGAGGATGAGCAAAACAAGGTGGAGACAAGCATTAACCATTGAGTTTTAAGGAGTCTTATTAGGACAACTAAATACGAGTTTAAAAGCCAATGCTTTTGCATGAGGGACAGAAGTGACTTTATCAAGAGACTCCCATTTTTTAAATGTCCTGTTTTGATAGTGTATTATACATCTTGGTGCTTGAAGGATATGTTTTCTTCTTTTTCTGCTTCAAGTAGAAATCTTGTTGACCTTTATTCTGTAGATCTTTACATACTTTAGATTTTGTGCAAAAAAAAGTTTCCATTTTGTTTGGTGCTTTTGTAGTGAAACGCTTACTTTCTAAAACCATTCTACAGAAATTCAGAAGATGTGATAATTTTTTCTGTGGCTATTTTGAAAACATACTCGGTGAGTTGCTGGCCAGATTTGTCAATCAAAATGACAAAGGGCAGAAAACATTAGATACTTATATGAAAGACATTGTATTGCTCTGCTTTACTTTGAATACATGACCACCATATCCATGGATACGGGTGTGCATAACGGTGAGGTCATAGGCAGTTGACAGGTCAATAAGATGACAGTGTGTTCTGTAGAGGAAGTGTGTATTGATATCCTCTCTAACTCTGGCATGTACAACACACACTTTGACCTGGAAATATTTGGATGTGGTTTGCCGTTTGTCTGGGGAAGGTGTGTGAAAAATGTACCTGGTATTCGCTTGCAACAAAAGCTAAGAAACAAGAAACCTTCTGACATAGTGGTTCTCATTCAGACACTGCCCTTATAAGAGATATAAGCTAGAACCGGTGAAAAGGTGATTGCATATTTTTATTTTGGTCATTGAAAATACAATTTTTATTAGTCTATGTTGTACCCAGTAAATGTGTGTTGTTTCTCAATCTTTTCATTTATGCTCCTACAATTGGCACTTCTCCCACGAATACAGTCATGAACTCAACTGGAGCAAACAAAGATATGTATGGTGTATGACGCCTTTAACAATGTAGAATGCAAAGAACCAGAGGCAAAGATTGATAGAGACAAATAATCATAATATGAAATCATGGTCACTTCAGAGATTTTAAGAGACATCAGTCAAAATACACGTAATTTCTGCCAATATATGGAAGTCATGTTATATGTTAAAGGTCAGTTTTATGTATGGACAAAGACTTATTTTTAAAATGCTTGTAGTTGATAGAATGTTACTTGTCGATAGTATTTATTTTTTTCCTGTATTGTAAATCAACTTGTTCCTGTTGTATCGACAATGAAATGTGTTAGTCGGTCCGGTTCTTTTTGTTAATTTGTTATTTAGGCTAAATGTATTTTCTTTTTTAATCATCCTGCTTTAGAAATCAGGACATTCATTTACAGTTGTCAAATGTCTAAGAAAGACAGAGATTGATTACTGTGGTGTAAATAAACACACATGTATATAGAATACGGAATACTTGCAATAAATTTAAAAGAGGATTCTGTATTTTCTGATTTGACCTGTGTTTTATTTTGATGACGCTTACTGTTGAATTGTGACACCTAACAAAACTACTTAAACATAAAACATTGAATTCATAATTTGGGATCTATAGGACTCTGTACAGAGATAAGATGTTTGACTACAACTCTACATAGATACAGACAGCTATGCAAAACCATAAGAGACAATAATGTGATACACCCAAGTGTGGGGTAATGGACAAAAACTCTGACCATAGACTTTTTGCTCCTTTGTTTGTATACACATAATTTTTGTTAATGCAACAAATGTTAAATCTTGTCATCCCAATGTAGGCAGCAGCAGTAACTAATTATACATACTTGTCCCCAGCTTCTCTTTATTCAATAGATAATCCTGAGGATTAAAGGTCTGCTGTCTGGCCAACCCCTCTGAAGCCCCTCATAAATCTTCTGTCTGTCTGTCTACATGTGTTGTGCTGGTTTTGCCCCTTGGTGCAGTTGATTGGTTACCTTGGAAGACATATTGACCAGAGTTGACCACTCCTTGATCACTGTTTCCAACCACAGCCTGATGCTCACATTGTGCTCTTTTACAGAAGAGCTTGTTGTTGATCAGCCTAATGAAGCTTAGAAGGTCCTCAGAATCTCATATGAATCACTTCATGATCGGGACCATTTATGATGAAGTGTTCTCCCTAACATAACACACCATTTTTTAAATTATCTAATGGGAAGCTACAGTTGGGTCCAGAATTATTGGATGCCTTGATAAAGTTGAGAAAAAAGACTGTATAAAATAAATAATTCAAATTCTGAGCTATATATATATATATACAGTATATTATATATATATACAGTATATACAGTGGGGAGAACAAGTATTTGATACACTGCCGATTTTGCAGGTTTTCCTACTTACAAAGCATGTAGAGGTCTGTCATTTTTATCATAGGTACACTTCAACTGTGAGAGACGGAATCTAAAACAAAAGTCCAGAAAATCACATTGTATGATTTTTAAGTAATTAATTTGCATTTTATTGCATGACATAAGTATTTGATCACCTACCAACCAGTAAGAATTCCGGCTCTCACAGACCTGTTAGTTTTTCTTTAAGAAGCCCTCCTGTTCTCCACTCATTACCTGTATTAACTGCACCTGTTTGAACTCGTTACCTGTATAAAAGACACCTGTCCACACACTCAATCAAACAGACTCCAACCTCTCCACAATGGCCAAGACCAGAGAGCTGTGTAAGGACATCAGGGATAAATTGTAGACCTGTACAAGGCTGGGATAGGCTACAGGACAATAGGCAAGCAGCTTGGTGAGAAGGCAACAACTGTTGGCACAATTATTAGAAAATGGAAGAAGTTCAAGATGACGGTCAATCACCCTCGGTCTGGGGCTCCATGTAAGATCTCACCTCGTGGGGCATCAATGATCATGAGGAATGTGAGGGATCAGCCCAGAACTACACGGCAGGACRTGGTCAATGACCTGAAGAGAGCTGGGACCACAGTCTCAAAGAAAACCATTAGTAACACACTACGCCGTCATGGATTAAAATCCTGCAGCGCACGCAAGGTCCCCCTGCTCAAGCCAGCGCATGTCCAGGCCCGTCTGAAGTTTGCCAATGACCATCTGGATGATCCAGAGGAGGAATGGGAGAAGGTCATGTGGTCTGATGAGACAAAAATAGAGCTTTTTGCTCTAAACTCCACTCGCCGTGTTTGGAGGAATAGAAGGATGAGTACAACCCCAAGAACACCATCCCAACCGTGAAGCATGGAGGTGGAAACATCATTCTTTGGGGATGCTTTTCTGCAAAGGGGACAGGACGACTGCACCGTATTAAGGGGAGGATGGATGGGGCCATGTATTGCGAGATCTTAGCCAACAACCTCCTTCCCTCAGTAAGAGCATTGATGATGGGTCGTGGCTGGGTCTTCCAGCATGACAACGACCCGAAACACACAGCCAGGGCAACTAAGGAGTGGCTCCGTAAGAAGTATCTCAAGGTCCTGGAGTGGCCTAGCCAGTCTCCAGACCTGAACCCAATAGAAAATCTTTGGAGGGAGCTGAAAGTCCGTATTGCCCAGCGACAGCCCCGAAACCTGAAGGATCTGGAGAAGGTTTGTATGGAGGAGTGGGCCAAAATCCCTGCTGCAGTGTGTGCAAACCTGGTCAAGAACTACAGGAAACGTATGATCTCTGTAATTGCAAACAAAGGATTCTGTACCAAATATTAAGTTCTGCTTTTCTGATGTATCAAACACTTATGTCATGCAATAAAATGCAAATTAATTACTTAAAAATCATACAATGTGATTTTCTGGATTTTTGTTTTAGATTCCGTCTCTCACAGTTGAAGTGTACCTATGATAAAAATTACAGACCTCTACATGCTTTGTAAGTAGGAAAACCTGCAAAATCATCAGTGTATCAAATACTTGTTCTCCCCACTGTATATACATACATACATACATACATACATACATACATACATACATACCTACCTACCTACCTACCTACCTACCTACCTACCTACATACATACATACACACACACATTGAACAAAATATAAACGCAACATGCAACAATTTCAAAGATTTTACTGAGTTAGAGTTCATTTAAGGAAATCAGTCAATTGAAATAATTTCATTAGGCCCTAATCTATGTATTTCACATGACTGGGAATACAGATATGCATCTGTTGGTCACAGATACCTTAAAAAAAGATAGGGGCATGGATCAGAAAACCAGTCAGTATTTGCTTCATGCAGCACAACACATCTCCTTCGCATAGAGTTGATCAGGTTGTTGATTGTGGCCTTTGGAATGTTGTCCCACTCCTGTTCAATGGCTGTGCGAAGATGCTGGATATTGGCGGGAACTGGAATATGCTGTTGTACATGTTTATCCATAGCATCCCAAACATTCTCAATGGGTGACATGTCTGGTGACTATGAAGGCCATGGAAGATCTGGTACATTTTCAGATTCCAGGAATTGTGTACAGATCCTTGCGACATCGGGACGTGCATTATCATACTGAAACATTAGGTGACGGAGGCGGATGAATGGCACAACAATGGGCCTCAGGATCTTGTCACGGTACCTCTGTGCATTCAAATTGCCATCAATAAAATGCAATTGTGTTTGTTGTCCGTAGCTTATGCCTGCCCATACCATAACCCCACCGCCACCATGGGGCACTCTGTTCACAACATTGACATCAGCAAACCGCTCGCCCACACAACACCATACACTCTGTTTGCCCGGTACAACTGAAACTGGGATTCATCCGTGAAGAGCACACTTTTCTAGCGTGCCAGTGGCCATCGAAGGTGAGCATTTGTCAGTTACGCCACCGAACTGCAGTCAGGTCAAGACCCTGGTGAGAGAGACGAGCATGCAGATGAGCTTCCCTGAGACGGTTCCTAACAGTTTGTGCAGAAATTCTTCGGTTGTGCAAACCCACAGTTTCATCAGCTGTCCGGGTCACTGGTCTCAGACAATCCCCCATGTGAAGAATCCCGATGTGAGGTCCTGGGCTGGCGTGGGTACACGTGGTCTGTGGTTGTGAGGACATTTGGACGTACTGCCAAATTCTCCAAAACAACATTGGAGACGGCTTATGGTAGGGATATTAACATTCCATTTTCTGGCAACAGCTCTGGTGGACATTAATGCAGTCGGCATGACAATTGCACACTCCCTCAAAACTTGAGACATCTGTGGCATTATGCTGTGTGACAAAATTGCTAATTTTAGAATGGCCTTTTATTGTCCCCAGCACAAGGTGCACCTGTGTAAGGATAATTTGGTTTGTTCAGCTTCTTGATATGCCACACCTGTCAGGTGGATGGATTATCATGGCAAAGGAGAAATGCTCACTAACAGGGATGTAAACAAATTTGTGCACAAAATTTTATAGAAATAAGATTTTTGTGCGTATGGAACATTTCTGGCATCTTTTATTTCAGCTCATGAAACATGTGACCAATACTTTAGATGTTGCGTTTATATTTTTGATCAGTAAATATATAATTTCATACTACTAGAATTCCTAAGAGAAAGAGATTTTTTTAAACAAGTAATAAAATATTGTTTCCCCTGTTTCAATACTCCAGCACCCTCCCCAAAAAGAGATTGGAGCATACATTTTAGACCATTCCTCCATACAGAATCTTTCCATATCCTTGATATCCACCACCATATTTTACAGTAGGGATTGGGTGTAAGCACTGTTCTTTCGAAGGCCAAATCCACCGCTGGTGCGGCAGCCAAAGTCCTCTATTTTCGCGTCATATTACCATAACATCGATTCGAATCCAAGTGCCAATGCTGTTTAACAAACTCCAGGCGGTGCTATGGTCAGATGACATGAAAATAGAGCTCTTTGGCCACGCACAACAATGGTGGCTTTGGCCATTCAAAAGAACAATGCATATGCAGAAAATACCTCATCACTACTGTAAAATATGGTAGTGGATCTTTGATGATACGGGGCTATTTACCTTTCACTTCTCCTGGGGCTGTTGTTAAGGTAAATGGCATCATGCATTTTACCAAGTACCAGGACATTTTTGCCAAAAACCTGATTGCCTCTGCCAGAAAGCTGTAACAGAAGACAGCAAGTGAATCTTCCAACAGGACAATAACTAATAGTGTCATTTAAAAAAGAAAATAATGTAAAATACAATATAACTCATTATTTGTATTATTTATTTTATAGTCTTTTTTGTTCATCTTTATCAAGGGATCCAATAATTCCGGACCCCACTGTATATCAATTCACTCTGCTACGAACTAACGGTTTCTGTAAGAATGTGGATGGGCATGTGGACAAGTTGGATGTTGCAACGCATAAAGAATGAGATGCAGCGCAGGGAGTGGTAAAGCTCCATCAACCAATATGAAATGGTTTTCTTGGAGGGTTAGTGGAAATATAACAGTTAATTTCACATTCCAACACACATATGTGTCATTCAGTACCACAGGATATCACAAGATGATATGTGATCTCTTGAACTCACACACATGCAGGCAGACAGTGTGAGAACTGAAATTTCAGTGACGAAAACAGTCTAGACCCATTATCTTAGCCTGGAATTCATTTTTCTGCTTCCTGTAATTCCATTGATTGGTGCAACTCCTGTGAATGTGAATGTGTAAACACAGGACACTGATAGACACAGAGTATTTTCCCTTGACAGTCCACAGGAGCTCAGAGCAGATATTTTCCGCCACTGTGGGAGATTAATTCATATGTTCAAACGAAGTGGAAAGTATAGACGCTGCACTCTTTCCCTCCCCTCTCCCTGACCCTGTCTCAGTCTCTCTCCACCCTCACTCTCTCTTTCTCTGCCCCCCCCATCCCTCATATACCTCTCCCCTCTTTCTTTCTCCTTCCTCCCTGTCTCCCTGAGGGCAGTCCAATGGCCAACCACCCTGACCCTGGCCTCCTTTGATGTGAGTGATGTGACCCCTGCTCACTACCTGCCCCTACATAGCCAGCCTTATCCTCCCTGAGAGCCGCAGCGCGTCCCACTGCAACACAGAGTCATTAACCCCGCAGCCCCTGGCCTCCACTCTGCTGCATCCACATGATGCATCGGGATGCCCACCCGCCACCCAACGGCCCACGCATCATCCTCTCATTCACCCAAACATGCACGAGTGGGCGAGCCCAGCCAGAGAGGATGATGCAAGAGGTTTTTTAAACATTTGTAGGAGGTCAGCTTCAAAGGGGGAGCCAGAACCTTTGGCCACTGGTTCAGTTATCATAGGTCAGTGGTTGAAAGGAGAGAGATACGTTGGAGGGAGAAGGAATGAATGTCTAATGAACTGAAAGACTGAATGATTCATGTATCCTAACACTGGAACGTATCTGGTTTACTTAGATGATAAACATATAGGTTTGGAGATAAGGGAGTGAAAGTATAAAGAAAAGGAAAGAGAAAACAATGCTCACGGATCTCCACTGGTTGTTCAGGCGTACATGCTGAGCAGACCGGACACGTCGCGTGCGCGTGCAGCGTCGCAAAATAAATTTAGAAATCCATGTTATTCAATTATTGCACCCACACTGCTCGAGCGCGCCAACGAGCGTCTGCGTTGCCATGGGTTAAAATAGAACTGCCTCTCCCATCTCCTCATTGGTTTATAGAAGCAGGTGCCCACGTGTCATCTCCTCATTGGTTATACCCACGTGGGTGATTGAAAGACGAACTGTGTTGCCGGTAATACAAGGAAAGTTTAGATGCCAATCACCATACAAGTTCAAAGATGATAAAGCCTGGAAGGAGGAGAGATGACTAGAAACGATTCGGTTCGCCGTTTTATGTGTGGATTAATTGTCGGAGTAGAGGAACTTGTGCATTTCAGGTAAAATAACAACTCAATTTCAGTTTATATCAGTTTATATCAGTTTATATCCCAGGACAAATTAGCTAGCAAGAGCAAGCTAGCTAAATAGCACAAATTAGCTAGAAAGTGCAAGCTAACTAGCTAAATTGCCATACATGTTTAATGCTTTTCGACCTGTCCCCAAATTAATGTCATTGGTTCAGAGTTTGTTTTGATATTTTAACCTGCGTGTCGTGACCGCGTTTGGTGTGGGGTGACAAAATACATTTATGCACGATAGCACACAATGGCGCACGCACGCAGCCGGTTTGGGTGCCGTGTTAGCGTCTCTTCAATACGCTCAGGTAGTTATACTGGTATTGGTCGTAGAATTACAGAAATGCAGTACAGTAAAGAAATTCCACAACACTGCCCGATCAAGCAGAGTCCACATAGAGTCATGATGAGTCACTGCCTCAGCCAAGGCAGCAGGTAGCATCATGGTTAAGACCATTGGGCCAGTAAATGAAAAGTCACTGGTTCAGAGCCAACTAGGCAAAAAATCTGTCAATATGCCCTTGAGCAAGGCACCTAAGCCTAATTAGTCCTGTAAGTTCTTTGGATAAGAGTGTCTGCTACATGATGTGAAACCAAAATCATAGTTGGGGTGCTCCACATGACAAAGCAGAGGAGCACAAGAGCATTCCTACTGGGGAAAAAATGAGGGATAAGATGACTTTTTTAGAATGTACTGAGATGCTGCTCACCAAAGATGGATGGAGCAGTTAAAAAAGAAATCCATCTCGTTCTAGAGTCACACATCTGCTTTGAAAAGGCAGCCTGAACCACAATGTTGCAGTCTTCAGAGGAATCATTAGAAACTGGGAGCTATTCCTTGTCTGACCACAGTATCAAAAGGGCTCTCCCTGCCAGTGAAGAGAGAGAAGCATTCTCACACCTAGGGGCTGTGCCTTTATTTGTACCTGAATCTGGGCTTCATGAAGGCGAGGCCTCGTTCTGTTCTATTCTACTCCACTCTGAGCAGGCAGGTAAGAGAGAGGCGAGTTGCGAGCTCTCCTTGGCAGGATCCCAGGGCACATGTTGGGTGGGAGTGGGGTCTGGAGAGAGCCCTATATCAGATAACATATTTTCTGGTTCATGTAAAGACGTCGGGCGTATCAACAGAGACATGCATCACCCTGATGGGGCTTCATCATCTGCACAGGGCCTTGGGCTCTGGCTCTGTGGCCAGCCAGTGCTGAGATGGGAGCGGAGGCCCTCCAGCTCCCACCATTCAGTCTTTCAGCACCTGCCCTGGCCAGAGTCCTTCTCTGGGGGAGACAGGGAATGGAGGTGGGGTGTTGATAGGGTGAGAACCAGAGAGTGTCACAGCGCTAAGAAAGTGGGATAAAGCTGCTAAGCCTGCCCGTACAGTAGCGTAGAGCTTTCAATTAAACTCCTGTCAGGGTGTTTTCCTCCAGGACATGGCAGAATCTGAACACTAACACATTGCAATACAGTACTGACAGAATACAGAATGTAGGTACAGTAGCGGGAGTGGTTAGAAAAAGGGGAAGGTGAAGTGAATTCTATTCTACTTTTATATCTATGTTGGAAATGTGTTGTTATCACTCAAATTCATATTTGAAAGACCATATTATGGGAATCTGAACATGAATCTATTTAACCCTTTACACTCGTGGGAATTGGCCTATATGAATAGGTTTAAATTGAAATGTTTCTTACAGAAGAAATATGAAAAGCATATGCATAACAATGCTAGAAATTGAAAAGGAACAGTTTGGAGATTATGTGAAAATGATTAGACCAAAGGTAAGGACAATATTTCACCTGACACAAGACTGAATCCAAACATTACACTGTTGATTTTATGTGTATTTTACATTTACTGTACTTTTCGCTGCATTTGTTCATAATGAAATCTGAAAATACTCTGGATACATTCTGTCACATGATAACAATATTGGAAAATGTGTGTTAGGTGCAGCATAACACAAAGGAATTACAAGGGTTTGAGTGGGAGGACTAACTATGCAATCCAAACACTGTCCATTTTAAGTCACAATCTGGGTCAGGTGGGCATCATTTGAAAGTATGTTATATTGCCAACATGACTAGCTACGTTCTAAAATATGATATTACACTGTTAGGCTTTCACAATGCAATTCAGGGAAACAGATCATCATTTTGGTGCACATAGAAAGGAGTCAGGTGTGTGTGCCGCAGTGAAATTTCTTCACAATAGACCAACATAGGCTCATTCTGTTCAGAACAACTCAGGGTATGACGACATGTCATATTGTAACTAACTGTACATCAAACATAGTGATTGTAAACATTGATGCTGTCTATGACATTAGTTGTATTATATGGAAATGTGAAGTGCACATATGGACTCACGGGTGTTTGGCTTGATTGTATGACAGACATCAAAGCCGTATTTATTGTAATCTTCAATGTTTCAAATATCTCATCAATATTTGCTAAAGTTGCCCAATTAGCGGGAGGGATGGGTGCTCAGGGTCAGAACGTCCGTCAGTCAAAACCCATAGAACTGTGAAGCGCAGAGACAGAGCTCTGATGTCATGTATAGCATGTTACTTTACAGCCACTGCGTTCCAATTTAGGCATTTATCAGTGCCCAAATCTGTCATTTTCAACCCCTATACAGGTACTAGTATAAAAGGCTACCTAAGCATCTAAGCCTTGGGAATTGTTTTAAGATGGTCATACTGTTCCTTGGATCATTTAGCTATTTGATTTTGAATTTTAGGACCCTTGAGACAAGTCTTGTCAAGCTTGTGGGAATCATAGAGCAAACAGAGAACCCATTCGTGTTTGTGAGAGTCTCAGCTTTCGATCGTGGGGTCATATTCATTTGTAGCTCAAACCATTAAGACTTGACAGATGTTTTTGTGAGAAGACCTGTTCAGAGTTGTGAGAGCGTCAGCTACTTGAAACAAGTCTGTGAAGCTTGTGGTCCCTTGAGAGCTTTTTTCTTTACTTTGCTATTCACGCAACTTAGCTATTTATTATCGTAATCAGCCACATCAGTGGAATGCCCAACTGTAGTATTATATAAAATCTCATTTGAACTGTAAAACGTTTGGTTGAAAAAAGAAAAAGGGACATATCGATTTATCATTTACTCAGTGGCATCATACTAAGGATTTATTTTTCCACTAATATCACAATAGATGTTTATTTAATTTGACCATGATGCTTTTATCATACAAAAAGGATTTTCAAAGACTTGCCATGACAGACCATTTTTTTTAAACGGGCAGCGCTTGGCTCCGACAGTGAAAGCTCTGTCTACAACAAAGAGATAACCAAGAATGAGTGAAATAATGGCATTTGCGCATAAAGGAAATCATATCAGATTTTAATGTATGGCTAATGTCAGAGCGGTCTCATCCATCCTTGTCATGGGGAGAGTAGGTAGGCTAGGCCATGGGGGTTTCAAAGCCTAATCTGGCCCAGGCTGTAAAATGGCTTCCAGCTGTCTCATCATTAGAGCTGATAAGGCACCCTGGCTCCCTCCACTCTCTCTGTCAGAGGTAGGAATTAAAGGTAGAATCCTGAGGTAAGGGGCCCCACACAGCACAGCACAGCCCACTGTCGGTCTGTTGGGAAGTAAAGGAAGGTCTACAATCGTGAGGTAAGGGGCCCCACACAAGATAGCACAGCACAGCCCACTGTCAGTCTGTTGGGAAGTAAAGGAAGGTCTACAATCGTGAGGTAAGGGGCCCCACACAAGATAGCACAGCACAGCCCACTGTCAGTCTGTTGGGAAGTAAAGGTAGAGACTCCTGAGGTAAGGGACAACACACAGCAGAGTACAGCCCCATGTAAGTCTGTTGGAAATTAAAAGGCCTAGAGTCCTGACGTTTTTGATTATTTTATTTTACCAGGCAGGTCAATTAAGAACTAATTCTTATTTACAATGACAGCCTGGCAAGAGGCCTCCTGTGGGGCAGGTGGTGGGGGGATTAAGGGCTAAGATTCAATTAAGAGTCTTTACATAAGTGCCAACATTGAGCACATAACAGTACGTTCCGTAAATCTATGGGATTTGAGGTGAAGTCCTAAGGGCCACATACAGCACAATAGATTATATCTCTCCACCAGCCTATCGAGCCCATATTGAACACATTCCACTGCCCCATTGAGTTTTTGAGGATGCTGCTTTGTTTTGTTGAGAATTACTTACTCATTACTTTCTGGCAGTGTCACTTTTCCTACTTTTCCTCCAGGTTTTTAAATTTTCCTGGTAAAGACTGAGGTAAAAATATATGTTCACTACTTTTTACATTATCATCTATTTTCTTCAAGCCTTTTGATACTGGGTCTGTTTTGTCTGGAAGTGACTGTTTAGTCTCAGAACAAGTAAACAAACAGGGGTCAACTGGGGCCAAATAATTGTCTGCTGTGGGAATCAGCCTTATCACTGATGCCTATCATTTCCATTCAAATGTACTCATCCTTTTTTCTCGTCGGATTCCGTGTGCATTTATGACAACAGCAGTTCAATAACCACTATTGACAAAGGTACAACATATGAACTTCCATTGTATTTTGATTAAGGGGCACTGATTTCATGTCATTTGAATTGACAGAATTAATTCAAGGGGCCTGTTTCGAAAAAGCTGTCAATACACATGTACATAGGTATAACGATCAGGCCACTGATCACATCTAATACGATGCCAGCAGGACACACTGGATGCAAGTAATCTGGTCACGTAAAGCTGTCTGTTGATGGGGCACAATTGTGACAGGTGTGGACGGTGCCCTCCTGCAAAGGTCAAAAAGGGGCCACCAGGCTATTGGAAAAGCCCAGCTGAGGATAGGGGAGCTCTACAGGGAGCCCCATAACCCCCGCCTGGGGATCAATAGAGTGGAGTTGCCCAGGGGAGGGCACAATCTCACCTGACCCTCTAATCCTACACAGACAATGCCCCAGTTCAATGAGTAAATGTATGGCATCACATTTGATTAAAACATTTTTTTTTTTTTTTTTTTCATGAGTCAAACTTTTCATTTTTAAATGAAATAATGAATATATACTAGTCCAAAAAATACTGAGAGGAAACAAATACTGTAAACAAAAACGAATCAAAAGTATAACAAGCCAAAAATAAATAATATCATTGCTAAAAAAGGAAATCTTAAAGATTTCGAATCACAGTCGTTGAAGTCTCACTCCAAATGTATTGACCAATAGTAAGCAATATCGCCCCCCCTTCTAAACCCCACATCCATATTGGCTCAAAGTAGACTGCCCTGAGCCCTAAACCCTCAGCCCTTGAATTACGTTTTATATCGTCACAGCTGAGTGTACCAAATGTCACTTGCCCAAGCGAGGGAGAGTGATGATCGGAGGCGCAACTTCCTTGGTGGAAATCTTGAAGTTGAGCTTAAAAACAACCAGCCTAAAGCTATTAATGTACCTGGTAAGCTAACGTATCTAGCTAGCACTCCTGTCAAGTAGCTAGCTACAGTTACCCATAGCTGGCTAGCTAGTTTTATAGTTTGGCTAATTTACATTTCAGAATTGCAAAAAATTTGTGCTTCCAATATAAATGTTTTCCTTTCAAGACTTTTTGGACTTTTCGTAAAAAATCACAACATTTTAGGACTCATAAAAAGAACCCACGATTATTTTTGAATCAAATGTGATCCATAAAAGTTTTTATTTTCAAGTATTTATTTTCAAGAAATCTGTTTAAGTGTGAAAATGATTAACATTTAATATTGAACACTGAATAAAATGCGGTACAAAAAGCTATAATCTTTACCCATTTTACTAGCTGCTGTTTTATTTAGAATTTAAAAAATGTATTGGGTTGGAGGTATTAAACCAAAGAACCTACAGAGTGGACTATATCAGGTCATGCTCATTCTATTAACACCAGTGCTCAGTCGACCCGGGCCGGTCTCCTGGGAGGCCCTGAGCTGTTAGTTGAGGGGTATTGATCTCCGTAAATGCAGGGGCCTCCATGCAGGCCTCTGAGGGGGAACAACGCTTAGCTCTGGCTACCTCTGCCTCTCTCCTTCTCTTTCCCTCTGCCCCAGCACACAACCAGGGCCAGCCAGAGCCTCCTCCACCTCCACAGAGGCCAACGTGTGACTTGATGCCATCGATAAAACTACAGCCTGAGCTGGACCTCGGTCACGTCCCTGCACAGTAAGACAGGCTCTCTGTTGCGGCTCACCTCAATGGAGGCCCGCCCTCTAGGATACAAACACTCAATATCTCACCGGCAGGTCTGTCCTCCCAGATCCATACAAGTTCATGTCTCTGTTTTTCCCTCCTTGTGTTCTGGGTCTTCAGGGTTTGGGTTAGTGCTTGGCGGCACTTAGATAGGATGAACACTGGAACTGGAACTATGTGGGTCCAAGTTGAGCTATGGGAGGTAGGAGAGACAGGGCAAGAGAGGTACGGGATGGAGAGAAATAGCCAGGAAAAAGTCTAAAGAGAGGTACAACAGACTTAGAAATATCTCACTATACACTCCCCTACATATTTATTTGGATGGCACTGCAGTAGATGGCAGCCGTTTTATGGGGCCCTGACCAATTCTGCTATTTTATGTTGTTTTTACACTGATTTAAACTTTTTTTGTATGTAATGTCTCCGCCATCATTTCCTATGCCCGAAAACAGCTTCTAGACATCAGAACAGCGATCACTAACCTCGATTTGAATGAGAAATTCTACTTTAATGAGTGAGCTCTGGACATTCTGCTTACTCTGGACTAGGCCCTAATCCCCAGGACCCGAAAAAGGAAAAAACGGAACCAAAGAGGCTAACGAGCCGGCATCCCAACGTTACTACGTCGGCAAGCAAATAAACCGCCTCCACTCTCCATTCTATTGGCGAAGGTACAAGCACTAGAGAACAAACTTGACAAGCTCCGCTTGAGACTCTCCTATCAACGGGACCTGAAGAACTGTAATATTCTATGTTTCTCTGAGATGTGGCTGAACAAGGATAATATACAGTATATCTTGCTGGTTTTTCCATACATTGTCTAGACCGGACAGCACCCTCGGGTAAGGCGAGGGGGGAAGGTTGTGTCTCTAATGTTAAGGAAGTCTCAAGTTTTTGCTTGCCTGAGTTAGAATACCTCGTGATAAGCTGCAGACCATACTAGTTACCAAGAGAATTTTAATTTAAAAAATTCGTAGCTGTCTATTTACCACCACACACTGATGCTGGCACTGAGGCCACACTCTGTATAGGGCCATATATCCGCTTTCCTCATTTTTACCAGCATGTCACCTTTGTAACTAGAGGCAACAAAACTCTGGATCACCTTTCCTCCATACACAGAAACTCACACAAGGCTCTCCCTCACCCTCCCTTCTGACCATAATTCCACCTGATTCCGGCACACAAGCAAAAACTTAAACAAGAGTCAGATGAAGCGGATGCTAAGCTACAGGACTGTTTAGCTAGCACAGACTGGAATATGTTTCGGGATTCATACGATAACATTGAGGAGTTTACCACATCAGTCACCGGCTTCATTAATAAGTGCATCAACGATGACATTTCCACAGTGACCGTATGTAAATGTCTTAACCAGAAGCCATGGATTACAGGCAACAACCGCACTGAACTAAAGGCTAGCGCTGCCGTTTCAAGGAGCGGGACACTAATCTGGACGCTAATAAGAAATCCCGCAACGACCTCCGACGTGACAGGGGTTGCAAACTATCATGAACTACAAAAGGAAACCCAGTCGCGAGCTGTCCAGTGATGCGAGCCTACCTAACGAGCTAAATTCCTTCTATGCTCGCTTCAAGGCAAGCAACACTGAACCAGCATGAGAGCATCAGTTATTCCGGATGACTGTGTGATCTCGCTTTTCGTAGCCAATGTGAGTAAGACCTTTAAACAGATTAACATTCATAAGGATGCGGGGCCAGACGGATTACCAGGACTCAAACATTTTCCACCTCTCCCTGACCCAGTATGTAATACCTACATATTTCAAGCAGGCCACCATTGTCACTGTGCCCAAGAACACCAAGGTAACCTATCTAAATGACTCACATCTATAGTCATGAAATGCTTTGAAAGGCTGGTCATGGCTCACGTCAACACCATCATCTCAGACACCCTGGACCCATTCCAATTCGCATACCAACCCAACAGATCCACAGATGACACAATCTCTATTGGACTCCACACTGCCTTCTCCCACCTGGACAAGAGGAACATGTACAGCACCAGTCAAATGTTTGGATACACCTACTCAGTTCTTTATTTTTCTTTATTTTTGAATAATAGTGAAGACATCAAAACTATGAAATAACACATATGGAATCATGTAGTAACCAAAAGAGTGTTAAACAAATCAAAAATATATTTTAGAATCTTCAAAGTAACCATCCTTTGCCTTTATGGGAGCTTTGCACATGCTTGGTATTCTCTCAACCAGCTTCACCTGGAATGCTTTTCCAACAGTCTTGAAGGAGTTCCCACATATGCTGAGCACTTGTTGGCTGCTTTTCCTTCACTCTGCAATCCAACTCATCCCAAACCATCTCAATTGAGTTGAGGTCGGGTGATTGTGGAGGCTAGGTCATCTGATGCAGCACTCCATCACTCTCCTTCTTGGTCAAATAGCCCTTACACAGCCTGGAGGTGTGGTCTTGTCCTTTGAAAACAAATGATCGTGGGACTAAGCACAAACCAGATGAGATGGCTGTTGCTGCCAGAATGCTGGGGTAGCCATGCTGGGTTAAGTGTGCCATGAATTGTAAATAAATCACAGACCGTGTCACCAGCAAAGCACCCCACACCTCCTCCACACCTCCTCCTCAAAGCACCCCCACACCCCCACACCTCCTCCTCTCTCACACTCCTCCATGCTTCACTGGGAACCACACTGTGGGAGATCATCCATTCACCTACTCTGCGTCTCACAAAAGCACGGCGAGTTGGAACCAGAAATCTCAAATTTGAGTATCAGACCAATGTCTATTGTTCGGTTTCTTGCGCCAAACAAGTCTATTCTTCTTATTGGTTGCCTTCAGTAGTGTTCTTTTCAGCAATTGAACCATGAAGGCCTGATTCACGTAGTCTCCTCTGAACAGTTGATGTTAAGATGTGTCTGTTACTTGAACTCTGTGAAGCATTTATTTGGACTGCAATTTCTGAGGCTGGTAACTCTAATGAACTTATCCTCTGCAGCAGAGGTAACCCGGTCTTCCTTTCCTGTGGCGGTCCATGAGAGCCAGTTTCATCATAGAGCTTCAGGTTTTTGAGACAGCACTAGAAGAAACATTCAAAGTTCTTGAACATTTCCGTATTGACTGACCTTCATGGCTTAAAGTAATGATGGACTGTCCTTCTCTTTAGCTTTTTAGCTGTTTTGTCATAATATTTCAATTCTTGGACCGACTCTCTTCTCTGTATACATCAATGATGTCGCTCTTGCTGCTGGTGATTCTCTGATCCACCTCTACGCAGAAGACACTTTCTGTATACTTCTGGCCCTTCTTTTTCACATGTGTTAACAACCTCCAGGCGAGCTTCAATGCCATACAACTCTCCTTCCGTGGCCTCCATTGCTCTTAAACAAGTAAAACTAAATGCATGCTCTTCAACCGATCGCTGCCTGCACCTCCCGCCTGTCCAACATCACTACTCTGGACGGCTCTGACTTAGAATATGTGGACAACTACAAATACCTAGTGTCTGGTTAGACTGTAAACTCTCTTCCAGACTCACATCAAACATCTCCAATCCAAAGTCAAATCTAGAATTGGCTTCCTATCCGCAACAAAGCATCTTTACTCATGCTGCCAAAAATACCCTTGTAAAACTGACCATCCTACCAATCCTCGACTTCGGGTATGTCATTTACAAAATAGCCTCCAAAACCTACTCAATAAATTGGATGCAGTCTATCACTAGCCATCCGTTTTTGTCACCAAAGCCCCATATACTACCCACCACTGTGACCTGTACACTCTCGTTGGCTGGCCCTCGCTTCATACCGTCGCCAAACCCACTGGTCCAGGTCATCTACAAGACCCTGCTAGGTAAAGCCCCCCTTATCTCAGCTCGCTGGTCACCATAGCAGCACCTACCTGTAGCACGCGCTCCAGCAGTATTCTCTCTAGTCACCCCAAAACCAATTCTTCCTTTGGACGCCTCCCTTCCAGTTCTCTGCTGCCAATGACTGGAACGAACTACAAAAATCTCTGAAACTGGAAACACTTATCTCCCTCACTAGCTTTAAGCACCAGCTGTCAGAGCAGCTCATAGATTACTGCACCTGTACATAGCCCTCTATAATTAGCCCAAACAACTACCCTCTACCTACTGTATTTATTTATTTATTTATTTTGCTCCTTTGCACCCCATTATTTCTGTCTCTACTTTGCGCTTTCTTCCACTGCAAACCAACCATTCCAGTTTTTTTAGTTTTTATTTTACTTGCTGTGTTGTATTCACTTCGCCTCCATGGCCTTTTATTATTTTATTTATTTATACATATATTTGTTTGCCTTCACCTCCCTATCTCACCTCACTTGCTCAACTTGTATATAGACTTATTTTTTTCACTGTATTATTGACTATATGTTTGTTTTACTCCATGTGTAACTATGTGTTGTATGAGTGTGTCACACTGCTTGCTTTAATCTTGGCCAGGTCGCAATTGTAAATGAGAACGTGTTCTCAATTTGCCTACCTGGTTAAATAAAGGTTAAATAAAATAAAATAAAAATATGGGCATGGTTTTTAACCAAATAGGGCTATCTTCTGTATACCACCCCTACCTTGTCACAACACAACTGATTGGCTCAAACGCATTAAGAAGGAAAGAAATTCCACAAATTAACTTTTAACAAGGCACACCTGTTAATTTAAATGCATTCCAGGTGACTACCTCGTGAAGCTGGTTGAGAGAATGCCAAGTGTGCAAAGCTGTCATCAAGATAAAGGGTGGCTAATCTCAAGTATACAATCTATTTAGTTTGTTTAACACTTTTTTGGTTACTACGTGATTCAATCTGTGTCATTTCATAGTTTCGATGTCTTCACTATTATTATACAATGTAGAAAATAGTAAAAAAATAAAAAAATAAAAACCCTGAAATTAGTAGGTGTGTCCAAACTTTTGACTGGTACTGTATATGAGAATTCTGTTAATTGACTACAGCTCAGCGTTCAACACCATAGTGGCCTCCAAGTTCATCACTAAGATCAGGTCCCTGGGACTGAACACCTCCCTATGCAACTGGGTCCTAGACTTCCTGATAGGCCACCCCCAGGTGGTGACGGTAGGCAACAACACATTCACCACACTAACCCTCAACACGCGGGCCCGTCGGGGGTACTTTGGTGCGGAAAGTGCAAATCAATCGCAGAACAACAGCAAAGGACCTTGTGAAGATGCTGGAGGAAACAGGTACAAAAGTATCTATATCCACAGTAAAACGAGTACTATATCGACATAACCTGAAAGGCCGCTCAGCAAGGAAGAAGCCACTGCTCCAAAACCGCCATAAAAAAGCCAGACTATGGGACAAAGATCGTACTTTTTGGAGAAATGTCCTCTGGTCTGATGAAACAAAAATGGAACTGTTTGGCCATAATGACCATCGTTATATTTGGAGGAAAAAGGGGGATCCTTGCAAGCCGAAGAACACCATCCCAACCGTGAAGCACAGGGGTGGCAGCATCATGTTTTGGGGGTGCTTTACTGCAGGAGGGACTGGTGCACTTCACAAAATAGATGGCATCATGAGGACGGAAAATGATGTAGATATATTGACGCAACATCTCAAGACATCAGTCAGGAAGTTAAAGCTTGGTCGCAAATGGGTCTTCCAAATGGACAATGACCCCAAGCATACTTCCAAAGTTGTGGCAAAATGTCTTAAGGACAACAAAGTCAAGATATTGGAGTGGCCATCACAAAGCCCTGACCTCAATCCTAAAGAAAATCTGTGGGCAGAACTGAAAAAACATGTGCGAGCAAGGAGACCTACAAACCTGACTCAGTTACACCAGCTCTGTCAGGAGGAATGGGCCCAAATGTACCCAACTTATTGTGGGAAGCTTGTGGAAGGCTACCCGAAACGTTTGACCCAAGTTAAACAATTTAAAGGCAATGCTACAAAATACTAATTGAGTGTATGTAAACTTCGGGAATGTGATGAAAGAAATAAAAGTTGAAATAAATTATTCTCTCGTATTATTCTGACATTTCACATTCTTACAATAAAGTGGTGATCCTAACTGACCTAAGACAAGGATTTTTTACTAGGATTATATGTCAGGAATTGTGAAAAACTGAGTTTAAATGTATTTTGCTAAGGTGTATGTAAACCTCCGTCTTCAACTGTATCTTTTTCAGTTGTGAGGAGCAGGTAGGCAAGTGGTTAAAGTGTTGGACTAACAACCGAAAGGTTGCAAGATCAAATCCCCAAACTGACAAGGTAAAAATCTGTCCTTCTGCCCCTGAACAAGACACTTAACCCACTGTTCCTAGGCTGTCATTGAAAATAAGAATTTGTTCTTAACTGACTTGCCTAGTTAAATAAAGGTAAAAAAAAGTGTATCTTGTTTCTCTACACATCGACTTGGTATTGGTATCCCTGTGTATATAGCCAAGTTATTGTCTTATTATTTTTCTATTTTTCTCTGCACTCTTGTGAAGAGCCCGTAAGTAAGCATTTCACTGTTAGTCTACACCTGTTGTTTACAAATCATGTGACCCCCAGGGGTACGCGCAATACTGTCGTGGGTACGCCAATAAAAATGTGATACACATTTGAGATTTTCCAACAGGGCTATACATTTGGGTGATGTTTTTTCTCGCCTGAGTAGCCTTGTTTCACTGCCAAAAATAAAATTAAACCATCTAGTATTCAGCGAAATGACAGGACAAATACAAGTAGCCTAGTAGTCAAATAATTAACATTCAATCACATTAACCGTTACCCTCTCGCGGGAATTCCACTAACTGTCTGTATGTAGCCAAACGTAGCTGCTGCCCATTTGCCTGAAAATGGATACATTGTTATTTTGAGCCTGTAATCGAACCCCCAAATGCTGATGCTCCAGATACTCAACTAGTCTAAAGAAGGCCAGTTTTGTTGCTTCTTTAATTAGAAAACAGTTTTCAGCTGTGCTAACACAATTGCAAAAGGATTTCTATTGATCAATTAGCCTTTTATAATGATCAACTTGGATTAGCTACCACAACGTGCCATTGGAACACAGGAGTGATGGTTGCTGATAATGGGCCTCTGTACTCCTATGTAGATATTCCATAAAAAATCTGCCGTTTCCAGCTACAATAGTCATTTACAACATTAACAATGTCTACACTGTATTTCTGATCAATTTGATGTTATTTTAATGGACAAAAAAATGTGCTTTTCTTTCAAAAACAAATACATTTCTAAGTGACCACAAACTTTTGAACTCCCGTACGGACTCGGGATAGGCGAAGGTCGAGAGCCGTGTGTCCTCCGAAACACAACCTAGCCAAGCCGCACTGCTTCTTGACACAATGCCAACTTAACCCTGAAGCCAGCCGCACCAATGTGTCGGAGGAAACACTGTACACCTGGCGACCGTGTGGCGGGCCAGGTGCCACTCGAGATCCTGGTTCGAGTCCAGGTTCTGTCGCAGCCGGCCACAACCGGGAGACCCATGGGGCAGCGCACAATTGGCCCTGTGTCGTCCAGGTTAGGGGAGGGTTTGGCCGGCAGTGGTGTTCTTGTCCCATCGTGCTCTAGCGACTCTTGTCAGCGTGCATTGCACCCGGCCCGCCACACGGTCGCCAGGTGTACAGTGAAGCTAAAGTTGGTAAATTTGGCCCTATACTCCAGCATTTCAGATTTGAGATTAAATGTTTCATAAGGGGTGACAGTACAAGATGTCACTTTTATGCGAGGGTAAATTCATATGGAGGGACTAGATACATAAAGTGCTCTCATTTCTAAATGGTAGAACAGATATGTATGAAAATACCCTCAAATAAAAGGTGACATTATGTACTGTCGCCTCATATGAAACATTCAATCTCAAATCCAAAATGCTGGAGTATAGAACCAAATTAAACGTTTTAGCTTCACTGGCCAAATGCAAATACATAGGGGAGTGTTTATTTCAAAATATTAGCTCTGCACTCCACAGATAAAGGTGTTTGCTACAGTGTGCTTCATAGTATCACAAAGATCATTAGTGGGAATCTCCAAAGCAGGGCAGTGAATCAGCTGCTCCTTTTATCTCATCTGTGACAGGTTGTTTGACTTTTCTAACAGCTTAGCTATCGCCTCGAACAGAAAAGTCATTTTCTTCTTCTCAGTCTCAATGTGTATAGACTAGGTGTGCGTGTGCGCGTGTGTGTGTGTGTGTGTGTGTGTGTGTGTGTGTGTGNTGTGTGTGTGTGTGTGTGTGTGTGTGTGTGTGTGTGTGTGTGTGTGTGTGTGTGTGTGTGTGTATAACATTCTCTGGAGAGGGGTTGAAGGGTCTATTTTATCTTGTTAGTGGTCTGATTCTTCCATGCAATTCGACAACAAATGGGCCCTGAGTCAAGATCAATGATTGTTCTGTGTAAAACAAATGGGCCCTGAGTCAAGATCAATGATTGTTCTGTGTAAAACAAATGGGCCCTGAGTCAAGATCAATGACTGTTCTGTGTAAAACAAATGGGCCCTGAGTCAAGATCAATGACTGTTCTGTGTAAAACAAATGGGCCCTGAGTCAAGATCAATGATTGTTCTGTGTAAAACAAATGATCATCATCGTAACAATAGCTTTTGAAACCTATGCATTACTTTGACTGTTTTTTCTTTCTTATAAAAGATAGCGGTTTAAGAGGCCCTATTTGTCTCACTGACAGCTAACTCACATCTTGTTCTCTCACTGTACTGTAGTATGTCTAGGTTGATCCTACTTCTATAATCCTATTAGTTAGCAGCATTGACTGATAGCTAGCGTTATTAAACTAACACTTGACAGGTGACAATAACAATGTGCAACAGAGCCCACAGCCCCATATCTTAACTGAGAGCCCTAGATAGGCTTGGCTGGATAGTGGATTGCTAGAATGTGATTGATAGGAAAACAAACAGACAGACAGACATCAGCAATGATAGGCAGGACTCTGGATACCACCCATACACACATCACCGTTATGCCAATCATATTGTCTCAATGTGTACATATTCAAGATCCTACCAAGAGTAGCTCCTATTCCTCATTATGGCAAAAGGGCATTTTAATGGAAACTGTATGTTCATCTTTTTCCCTCCAATCTCACTATCATTTAAGTGTCAACAGAGTCAATTCCTAAACCTTATCATTTTATTTATTTTACATACAGCTGTTAGAGTTATAATATAACAAAATGTCAGCTATAACATGATCACAAAGAGAAAAGGGTCTGTTCAAACATCTCCACTTGCACATAGACAACACATCCACTTGCTGGAGTTTATACAGGCTTTCTAGCTCAGCTTCCAGCTCTTCCAGCCCTTAGACTCCAGGTAACTTACTTCTGCAGTGTTTGAGTCTTGGAGAAGGCCAGTCCGCTCTGCTCTGCTCGAACCGGTGCTGCTGGCCCAGAATGCAGATGGATGAGTGTGTGACAGCGCTCTCCCCTCTCTTTCCCAGGGAGGCTCCGTCTGCGCCTGGCCCGGCCAGCAGTGTGTTCGCTATGTAAACTCACCCAGAGGGACCCCAGGCCCAGGGGAGATAAAGACTTCTCCCAGAATGTAAACACTGTGTAAAGTGGTGAGGGGGGCAGCTGTAGTCACACACAGACACATTGGAGAACCCCCCCATCCCCCCACCCCCCCAGACGGGTCAAGGTTAAGCAGTGCTTTCTTTCAGGGCCCCCTTTCCCTCTTAACCCTTCTCTCCGTGGTGCATGCATCTGCTGGGGAGTTATTGTGATGACGTGAGGGGTGCCGAGATCATGGAAAGAAAAGTGGAATGTTCAAAGTATGGTTTGTCTTTTATGTCTATGGAAGAGCAGTTATTGGGGTGGGGGGGGAAGACTTCTTAAGGAACTTGTTATCAGATCAAAGTGTGGGGGCGATGATCTTCGTCATAGCCATTATCATCAGCAGCAGCTTTATTGTCTCTACATCATCTTTGGTGGCAAATGTTTGATGTCTTCTGGACAGGTAGATATCTGAGGAGATACATTCCCCTCTGACCCCATTCTTGTGTACAGAAGAAGGTTCTCAGCACAGCTTGTACAAAGATCTTCCACCATCAGTCTGGTTCAATGAGCCTTTGAAGATAGACTTCAGTGACATGTTTACAATGAAAGAAGTAAACAAGCTAAATATGTTATTGGAACCGAAAGAGTTCCCATCCAGTTGTGTGGAGATATTACAAAAGATGAATCCTGAGTGAAAACATTGCTGTAGACATGTTCAAATGGGTTTATAGTCATATCCCAAGACAAGGGAATTTGTTTCATTCATCATGCATCCATATGCACACATCCGTTCCAGCTAGAGTACATGACCGAGACCGTATCTTAACTACACATCCCACTGAGAAGTGTCTCTGGCTGTTCACACTTGTCCTAAGTGAAGTGTTGGCACGTCAGGGGTTAAATGAGTAGTAATCAAATAGATATGTTCATAATGAGAACCTTGGCTCTCATTGTAATACACAAGGCCTCTTGAGGGAAGGTTAATGTTCCCTTGTGATCAAAGTGACCAAGTGGTGAATTATGTTGTCTGGTCTGATCTGGTCTCCTCCCACACGTTCTCCTTCAGTCCTCCTCCACCGGACATGACAGGCACACTTAGAATGGACCATCACCAGGGCGATGGTTGTGTGTACATAACACACTTAACAAGTACTTAACCAAGTAGCTTCTGCCCGAATAAAGTGCTGTGAAAAATGAGGGGGGCTGGCATGGATCGGTGGTAATCTTTGCTCTGGGACCATCTTTATTATCTGAGCCCATGGACAGAAGTGGATCCTTGGGTAAAAATACCCAGGCCTGCTTCTCGTCTCCGTGAAGGGCTTATCTCAGCATTTGAAAATCAGTTCGAGAGAGAGACATCAGAGACAATAATGGATGGCTCCCATGCTGCCATTGTGTTTCAGCATCTCTCTGTTTGAGTGTGTTTAGTATTGTGAACTCACTTCCAAAATTCTTGTCACCCTTGATAAAGATGAGCAAAAGAGACTATATAAAATAAATCATGCAAATATTGAGCTACAGTATATTGTAGGCTCAAAAAATGGGGAAATACTTTTATACGAATACAATTGCTCACAGAAAAATATATAGTTTAACAAGTAATACAAACAAATGTAAAAAAGATAGGTGTCAAAATGATTGGCACCCCCGTTTTCAATACTCTCACCCTAGCCTTGCGAGGACACCGTCACTTAGCCTTTTTCTATAATGTTTTATGAAATGGGAGAACACATTGGGAGGGATATTAGACCATTCCTCCATACAGAATCTTTTCAGATCCTTGATATTATTTGGTCTACTCTGCTCTTATGAACTGCCCTCTTCAAACTACAGGGTTTCAATGTTGTTCATGTCCGGAGACTGAGATGGCCATTGCAAAGTTTTCAATTAACCATTTCTTTTTAGATTTTGATGTGTGATGGGGGTCATTGTCTTGCTGGAAGATACACTTGCGGCCAAGTTTCAGCCTCCTGGCAGAGGCAACAAGGTTTTTGTAAAAAAATTCCTGGTACTTGGTAAAGTTCATGATGCCATTGACCTCAACAAGGGCCCCAGGACCAGCGGCCCCATTTTACCAGGAGCTCTTATCCAGAGCAACTTACAGTAGTGAGTGCCTACATTTTCTTACTTGTCCCCCGTGGGAATCAAACTCACAACCCTGCCGTTGCAAGCACCATGCTCTAACAACTGAGCCACACAAGACCGTATAACATCAACCACCACCATATTTTACAGCAGTTATGAGGTTATTTTCTGCATATGCATCCTTCTTTCGAGGCCAAACCCACCAATGCTGTGTGTGTAGCCAAAGAGCTTTATTTTCATGTCATCTGACCATAGCACTAGTTCGAATCCAAGTACCAATGCTGTTTAGCAAACTCCAGACATTTACATTTGTTGGTTGCTCTCAATAAAGGCTTTTTAATCAAATCAAGTTTATTTTATATAGCCCTTCGTACATCAGCTAATATCTCGAAGTGCTGTACAGAAACCCAGCCTAAAACCCCAAACAGCAAGCAATGCAGGTGTAGAAGCACGGCGGCTAGGAAAAACTCCCTAGAAAGGCCAAAACCGAGGAAGAAACCTAAGAGAGGAACCAGGCTATTAGGGGTGGCCAGTCCTCTTCTGGCTGTGCCGGGTGGAGATTATAACAGAACATGCCAAGATATTCAAATGTTCATAAATGACCAGCATGGTCAAATAATAATCAGGAGTAAATGTCAGTTGGCTTTTCATAGCCGATCATTAAGAGTAACTCTACCGCTCCTGCGGTCTCTAGAGAGTTGAAAACAGCAGGTCTGGGACAGGTAGCACGTCCGGGACAGGTCAGGGTTCCATAGCCGCAGGCAGAACAGTTGAAACTGGAACAGCAGCAAGGCCAGGTGGACTGGGGACAGCAAGGAGTCATCATGCCCGGTAGTCCTGACGCATGGTCCTAGGGCTCAGGTCCTCCGAGAGAGAGAAAGAAAGAGAGAAGGAGAGAATTAGAGAGAGCATACTTAAATTCACACAGGACACCGGATAAGACAGGAGAAGTACTCCAGATATAACCAACTAACCCTAGCCCCCCGACACATAAACTACTGCAGCATAATGGCATCCTTTTAATGGCAACCAATACAAATAGCCTATTGGCATGGAGGTGGAGTCTAATTGTAGATTTGGAAATGTAATTCTGCAATTCTGTTCTGTAATTTTCCAACTGTGACCATTGGACTTTTCTTTGCCTCTTGAACCATCTTCCTCACTGTGAGTGGGGACAAGATACACAAAATCCTCTACCAGGCAAGTTTGCCACTGTTCCAGTGGTTTTAAACTTCTTAATTGTTTCCCTAATAGTGGCAAGTGGTATACTGTATTAGATGTTTCTATTGTTTTTGTACCCATTGCCTGTCTCTTTTTATTTGTGAGTTCTTTGCCTTTTGCCATGGTGATGGATGACAAAGGGATTTTACATGCGTGTTACCTCATTTTTATACCCCAGTGAAACAGGAAGCCATGGAAGGCCACAATACAGTTCCTTAAACTGAGACTAACTTAAAAAAGTAGAATGTTGATGCAGATTTTATTTTGTTTGTTTTTATTTATAATAATCTTGTAATTTTTTTAACTTGTTAAACAAAATCTATTTCTCTAAGCAATTGTATTAGTACAAAATAATCAAATTTTCACTAAAAAATGGAGTGTACAATATAGCTTGGTATTTGTATAATACATTTTTTGCTCATCTTTATCAAGGGTACCAATAATTTGGGAGGTGACTGTATATCATTTCTATTTTGTTATTTCAAAGATCTGCATATCAAAAAAATATTAAATGGGGGACGTACACAAGCATCTTAGAAAGATTGTTGTTCACGCAACTAGAAGCTTTAAACAATAGCTACAAGTTGATCTACACAATAGTTAGGTATAAACTGTAAGGTGACTAGGGCCAGTATATTCTTGCTATCGACAAACCTGA
Source organism: Salvelinus sp. IW2-2015 (assembly GCF_002910315.2). Classification (NCBI taxonomy): domain Eukaryota; kingdom Metazoa; phylum Chordata; class Actinopteri; order Salmoniformes; family Salmonidae; genus Salvelinus; species Salvelinus sp. IW2-2015. The sequence continues at coordinate 18,802,276 of NC_036844.1, forward strand.
GAGGTTAACTATGACAACAGCCTCGAGCCTTAAAGCGCAACAGATATCAATCCAGCACGCAGAGACATGGCGAAACATTAGCTGGGTTTCACCGTGACAAGGTGACAAATGGAAGCTCACAGCCCAGCCCACTATGGTTCCACTTTAGTAAGCTATTGATTGTGTTCCCGGCTTCTGGAAGGCACAGGACACTCTGCGGCCTTGGTGGCACTCTCTGGACTCCTCCGGGAGGCAGGGGAAAAGGATGTTGTCTTTTGACAAGGACCTCAAATGTGTGGCGAGCCAGTCAAAGAACACCTCTAGAGATTCTGTCGCTGTTATTAAACTGAGACAATCGTCTAGTCCGGCTGTGGCCATGTCCCTAGATGACAAACGCTACTGAGGGTCAGTCAGGGGTGCAAAGAAAAAGAGAGGGAAAGAGAAAAAGGAGGGATTAAGAGTATGAGCGGAGAAAGGAGATAGTCCTTCATACACGTACACACACTAGGTCAGGCTGAGTTAGCGACATGGAATGAGAGGTGGAGGGGGAAAGGGGCACTCAAGCAGTAAGACCACAGCAGCCACCAACATATCAGAAATCAATAGCCAGACAGTTTTGCTTAACAATGCAGGGTGCAATTCTCCAACCATCACTAGCCAACTGAACCATAGGCTGACGTGTTATCCTCATGTTGTCTGTTTTTATGTTGACATGCTCAAATGCAAAACACTCTGAGATATCGCTATAAGGTCAAGAAAGTGATCTCGATTTGGTTGACGAAGTTTAGCAGCTGGTTAGGAGAACATCAGTGGGTATGATTCCTTAGTACTGGACCATACATTGAACTTATGTAATCCCTTTAAGTTGCTTATGAAGCATCTGCTTAATGACCATATACAATCACAATCCTCTCGTAGATTACAGATAAATTAAATGAGTATGCCACTAATAATGATCAGTCCTGACAGTCCTGTGTGTGTGTGTGTGTGTGTGTGTGTGTGTGTGCATACAACCAGACCATCTGCAGTATGGCTGTGTGGCGGTAGTAGGCCAGGTTAAATCAGACAGGCGGATAAAGACTCTTCATTAGTCTCGGCTCATTGTGCCACTCTGATCTCCGTCTGGGCCCTAATTGGCTGGCTATTGCTGACTTGGAGGCCATATTTTACGTTAAAGAGGAAGGCTCAACAGGTCAGCGGAATAAAATAACCCATTGAACAGGTCAGCAGGCCGCTGTCTAGAGCAAAGCACAGGGTCAAAGGTCAAACTAACATCAAGATAGGCGGTGGCAGCGCAGGTTAGCCTCCCCGGACCAGCAGGGTGACTGGCTAGACCCACAGACTGGCTGTTATAACACCACATCATTATATTATATTACGGTATGTGATACAGTTTTATGGTATAGTTGTAGTAGCATTAGCAGGTAGTTAGTTTACACTATGTTGTGTTGACGAATGTAAAAACTAGCCTTACTTGACTTTTTAGAAGAGTCAAGTTATTTAAATTATACTATTGTTGAAGTCGTATCCATTTTGAAGTCTTATCCATTTGGTTCATATTGATATCTTGCCTTCATGTGAGGAATAGCAGTTTGCTTATTCAATAATCCTATTGACTCAGTCTGTATACAGTACAATTCAAATCAACAACAGATACAGTAAGTTAAATGAATACTTGAGACACAATGTCTGCACAAATCAAAACCTGGGATTAATGAATTAGCGAGCAGCTATCTAGCCCTCGTCTCATCTTCCCAGTCTTTAGTCAACGCAATTAATCCATGCCCGATTCCCACTCCTCTATAAACGACGCACGCACGCACGCACGCACGCACGCACGCACGCACGCACGCACGCACGCACGCACACACACACACACACACACACACACACACAGAGAGAACAGTCTGCCTGGCACCAGACAGCAGCACACAGCCAAGTGAGATGTGTGAGAGCCCCCTGCTGCCAAGAGGCGGACAGGAAGAAGAAACAAACCCTTTCAAATGGAGACATGACATGCTCGCCAGGGTGGAAACTCAAACAAACGATTAATGGGCCATGGACCCTTCAGTATAGCATTCCCCCCTCCCCCCCATTTCACTCCCCTCTCTCTTTCCCCCCTCTATCCTCTACCCTCTCCCTCCAGTCCACATACTCCCATGCTGGTCAGGGCACAGAGGCTGGCATTTCAAGACCCAGGACACTGCACAGAAACAACATATTTCTGCCAACTCCTCCCCCTCCCATCCCCTCCGCTTTGTGTTTTGTGGAGCCCCCTGAACAAGCAGGGTAAATACAGAGGAGTGGGCGACACTACCATGCCACAGCAGCCATTTCCCAAGGACATTATGTACTATGGGACTAATTTCGGGACAGCGCTGTTTCAGATAGATACCATACGATACCATAAAGCGGTTCAATTCACCGCCATGGAGCTCGAGCTTTGTGAAGCTGTTTTCAGTAGCCAATATTTTGCATAATGGACTTGATAATATGTAAAAACATGATGTCAAACCAGATTAAAATGGTTTCACACAAAGAAATAGCATGAGCATGCTGAAAGTCCTTGTATTGAGCTGTAGCCTGTGTGAAGCCCATGTCAACCAAATGCGTTGTCATGGCCTCTCAAGACCAGATTGAATGCATGTGTGTGTGTGTGTGTGTGTGTGTGTGTGTGTGTGTGTGTGTGTGTGTGTGTGTGTGTGTGTGTGTGTGTGTGTGTGTGTGTGTGTGTGTGTGTGTGTGTGTATGTAGTCATCCTGGCATCCTTTTTTTTAAAGGATCCCCATTAGCTGACACCATACATTAAGACTTTACAGACAATTTAAATATCTGACGAGTAAAACATGCAACATTAAGTAGGATTAGTATCTGTCCAGTCATATGGTCGAACGCATTACATGTTATTATATTGTTTTCTTGAAGGTGGATTTACTTTTTGCCTAAGAAATGTGATTTGGTAAAGAATTCCATTCAGTGATGGCTCTGTATATTACTGGAGATTTGAGGAGATTTGTCCTTGGTCTGGGGGTATCAGATGACCTGAACTTGCCTGTCTGGTTTGGTGTTTATGTTCATTGCTAGTATACATTAATTGGTCTGAAAAATTACTATATTCCTAAAGAGAATCTAAAGGCTGTGTTGCAGCCGGCCGCGACCGGGAGACCCATGGGGCGGCGCACAATTGGCCCAGCGTTGTCCAGGTTAGGGGAGGGTTTGGGCGCCCGCGATGTCCTTGTCCCATCGCGCTCTAGCGACTCCTGTGGCTGGTCGAGCACATGCACACTGACACGGTCGCCAGGTGTAGAGTGTTTCCTCCAACACATTGGTGCGGCTGGCTTCCGTGTTAAGCGGGCATTGTGTCAAGAAGCAGTGCGGCTTGGCTGGGTCGTGTTTCGAAGGACGCACGTTTCTCGACCTTCGCTTCTCCCGAGTCCATATGGGAGTTGCAGCGATGGGACAAGACTAACTACCAATTGGATATGACAAAATTGGGGAGAAAAAAGGGGTAAAGAAAATGTACTATTATATGATGATGCAGTACTATACATTGTAGAGTCATCAACACACATAACCACAATTGCTTTATTCATTACTGAGTGCAAATCATTAGTAAAGAAGATAAGAGTAGAGGAGGGGACCTAGGCAGCTGCCTTGAGGAACACTACAGTGTGAATATTTACTGTCCGAAAAGCTACCATTAAATAAAATAGCTTTCCATCCAGGAAAGTGCAGCAGACATAAAACAATTACATTTGAGCTTAGCTAGCAACAGTTCATGATCAATTACATTAAAAGCAGCACTAAAGTCTAAAAACACTGCACCCACTAACTTCCCGTCAACCATACTCTTTAGCCAATTATCTGTCATTTGCGCTTAGGCCATACTTGTAGAATGGAAAAAATGGTAACTCCAACACTTTTCAACCTTATTTTAATTATCTCCAGCACAATACCAGTGTCAACATGTGAAAATGACACATTTCTACAAAATATATACATTTTAAACATTTTAAAAACAATTATTTTCAAGCACTATGGGATTCGCAGTGATGTGGAGAGCAAGAAAAAAAACTCACTTGGGCTAGAAAACTCATTGCAGGTTTTGAAAATCACAGTTGTTTACTATTAAATCCTACCCTGTGGTGTCACAGAGAAGCATTGTTTAGGACCTTCTTATTTTTTTCAACCACAGATAACAGAAATGTGCTGTTGTCAAATATGTAAACACTGGTTTGGTGATGGAGATTATGAATATGAGGTTGAAAAGTGGCAGAATTGCACTTTAATACAGGCAGCAGGCTTATAGGACGACTATTAGGACCAGTGAAGGCAGATTTTTTTTTCCTTAATGGAATGACCTTTGACTCTTTCCAGACTTCTGGGCACACCCCACACATTAAGCACTTATTAATATATGTGGTTGGCTGTAACTCTAAGCAATTTTCCGTCAAGATTATCTGTACCTGGTGACTTATCATCAGAAAGCGACAGCAGCATTCTTTCAACCTGTTTTTTACCAGGACAATGACCCACACACCTTCAGGCTGTGTACGGTCTATTTGACTGAGAAGGAGAGTGATGGAGTGCTGTGTCAGATGACCTAGCCTCCACAATCACCCGACCTCAACTCAATTGAGATGGTTTGGGATGCGTTGGACCACAGAGTGAAGGAAAAGCAGCCAACAAATGCCCAGCATATGTGGGAACTCCTTCAAGACTGTTGGAAAAGCATTCCAGGTGAAGCTGGTTGAGAGAATGCAAAGAGTGTGCAAAACTGTCATCAAGGCAAAGGGTGGCTACTTTGAAGAGTCTAAAATCTAAAATATATTTTGATTTGTTTAACACTTTTTTGGGTTTCTACATGATTCCATGTGTTCTTTCATAGTTTTGATGTCTTCACTATTATTCTACAATGTAGAAAAATAGTAAAAAATTAAGAAAAACCCTTGAATGAGTAGGTGTGCCAAACTTTTGACTGGTACCGTGTATTAATAAATATACCCTCTGATTAAACAAGAGACAGACAGGTTTGAATTCCTACACATAACATTCAAAGTTCTTCATCGTTCCCCCCCCGCCCCCCCTCCCCATCACTCTTGACTTCATCGAGTATGTGATGATAATATCCTTTCTTTATCTTGGTCACTAGATTTCTTAATTTACAATAACTTAGCTTATCAGACTGAGTGCCAGATCTGTCTGATGCTTTTTGGCATCATTAATATGAACCATTAGATTTCTTAGCTCATCATCGATCCATGGGGCACACATGACCACACAGTACATTTTCTTAATGGGGCATGCTTATCAAAAATACATTCATAAACACAGTGCCATTTCAGGATCATCACTACATACTTCCTGCCATTGCACATTATTAACCTCATCCACAAATGATGGTCCAGATGGGTGTCCTGACATCAATGCGCCGTTGTCTGGTCACCGGTCGGAACAGAAGAGGATAAAAGGTCTCCCTCATCCAGCCAGTCTCCATCCAGCCTTAAGAGCGTCGTCTCCATCCCTCGTGGAGCGCAGGAGCTCAACGTTGTTTGACCACGCTCGGGTGGAGGATGTGACCTAACGTGGTGCAGCACAAAATGGGATTAGAGAGGGGTTATTAGACCATGGCTCTGCTGGACCTAGCTGGCCTGGCCCTTGGCTCTGGGCTCTGGGGAGAGACGCTGCACAACAACACAGTTGCTCCCATGTCTATTACATAGACACAATGTAGCAGTATTAAACATAGTCGACCATATAGAAGACGGGGTAGCCTTGAAACTCTCTTTATAAAGACAAATGTAAAAAATAGAAAGGGCTATTAGTATTTGACTGATCAGACTGTGGAGTCATTTCAGACAAGCTAAAGCAACAACAGCTGAAATACTATTCTCAAGCTAGCAGTAGTCTCCCATCACAAGGGAGGGAAACAGGGCGGGTGGGATGGGTGAGTGGAGGGCTTCCTCCAGTTCTCAGGGAGGCCGTGGAGGTTTGTCCGTCCAATCCGGTAGCTGCCTCCTGTAAAGCCGGACTAAGCCCAGAATAGAGTAGCGAAGCCAAGGGAAGGGAACAGAAACCCTCACGCTCATGTGTTGTGATTAACAGGTAATGATCTTTGATCTAATGCGCTGACTGGGAAAGTGCGGCTCCCATTGAAATCCGGTGGATGCTTGGCCGACCTGGAGCCAGTGTCACTTCTCGTTAGGGCCCCGGGCTCCGTGACCTCCCCATCGCCCGGCTAGGCCCCCGCCTCTCAGCATGAGCACCCTGCGTAATGATATCAATAGCAACAGGGGTGCAATGAATACAAATCCGCGTGCAGAATGTTTGGACAAGAATTCGCTCCCAGCCTCCTCCTCTACCCCCCAACCCTCCTCCATCCCCCTGTCACCCCTCTCTCCCTACTCACCCCGCTCACCCTCTCTCCCTCACACAAAGGGTTGTGTTGGACGTAATCCGGGAAGTTGATTCGACAACATGAATGATTGAGCCACAATGGCATAACTCTCCTCAGTGGCTGTTTGGTTCAAAATATCTGTCTCTGCCTCCGATACATGAACAGATTATTGGTGACCATCATTTATACAACAAGAAGCTACTGGAAAGTCTCTTACAATCCTGCTCCAACACTTTACCTGAAGCAATTCAATTATATCAGATTCCATAACATGATTATTTTCTCATTTAGAGAAGGACATGACTATGCTTGGGCTATAACGTATCACCTGCTACCTACTATAACATTCAAACCAAACATTGACTTTTAATCTAAATCTCTTACATAACTATTAGCTAGCTGCTCAACAAACATAAAAGACACATAAAGTATGGAACTTCCACACATCATCTTTAAAATATATAGCTCTATCACCAAGTGGCTGATGGGAAATTAAAAGACATAGTTCTGGTCCTGAGCAAACTGTCAGCCCCCAGCCATCCCCAATCAGACACACTGTCCAGTGTTAGGCCAAGCACGGCAGGAATTTGATTTCCGTCTCTGGTATTAACAGAGCCATGAGGGGGCCCAACCGACGGTGCCCATAACAAAAGCATGTTCATGGAGCAGCCAGCGAGCCCCGCAATTAAATCATGGTGGAAAGAGGCTATGGGTTTCTGTGTCCGAATTAACAAGGCTGGAAAAAGCTGTAAAACACGCCACTATGAGACCTGTTTACTATCAATTACAGGGGTACAATGCAGCCACACTGTGAACATACGTGTGATGCAGCCATGTACGACTTCTTTAAGGATCACATGCCAGCACACACTGACTGGACCGCTAGCTCTAACTGCAACACTTGTTGTTTCACTGCTGCCCAGAACATGGCTCCAGGCTTTTTGGATTATACAAAGATGTCAATTATTGGTCCAATATGTAATGTGTATGTACTGTGTTAAAATATTTTAATGTCAGCCATAACCAAGACGAAACTGATAATGAAATGTATTCCATTATCATATTTAGCAGGCATCTTCATGGAGGGATATTATTTACATAATTATGAATCATGTATTTAGTTATCAAACACACAACAGTTTATATATACTTTATAGACAATCAATCAATGGGGCACTAGACGAATGATCCATTCAATCATGGGGGCAAATTAGTCGGCTGTTGTGTGTGTGTGGTGTGTTGTGTGGTGTGTGTGTGTGTGTGTGTGTGTGTGTGTGTGTGTGTGTGTGTGTGTGTGTGTGTGTGTGTGTGTGTGTGTGTGGTCGGTTTTCTAGATGTGTGTGTGTGTGTACGTGTGGTGAATGCTGGTGTGTGATCTAGAAAGAGAGACGGATGGCATATGCAGCAGGCAAGAGAGAGAGAAGACGAGGGCTAAAAACAAAAAGATAAGGCATATACGTGTAAATTATTTTACACACACATTTCCGCTGATTACTTCATCACCCCAGACAGTTATCCGATAAGGGTTTCATTCTTCTTTGGGTATTTTCAATTCCTATTTTACTGGACTGTTTGTCATTCAGTGTATGTTAAACTCTTCTAAAAATAATGTGTTTTGACAAGACGTCACACTCGACTTATAATTGTATCGCTATGATTGTGCCCTCGAAGGGGACCAATTGAATTCCTCATTGCCCTTTTTTTCTAATTTTGTACATATTGGCCTTCCAACCTTGTTGGTCAAACAGGCCGGCAGCATGTCTTCGTGGCCGAGAGCAGTTTAAAAAAATTTATGTGGCTGGCTAGCTGCAAAGCTAATCATAGAGAGGTTAGAGATTCCGAAAGTGTGAGATATAAGTGGGGGTTGGGGGTGGGGGTTAATCCTCCAGCAGAACTGAAAAAAATGCCCTTTGTGGACAGTACTTACGCAGCGTCACGAGCAGAGGAGAGCTAGGAAACGCGTAAGTGGAAGAAATAGTAGTTGCAGTGTGTGTTGTTTGTGTCGTGATGGTCGCTCGCTCGTGTGAGTGAGTGTGAGTTTCTTGTCTTTACAGTGGGAATGCCCGTGGTAATTATCCCTTGTTTGTTTCATGTTGAGAGCAGAAAACATCTGTGCCCGATTCCTTTGTCATAAAGCGATGCTATTTGGGCGGCAGGACAATCAGGGAACATTTCAATAAACATTAAGCATACTTTATTTTTCTCTGTTTTGAGACGAGTCGCTACAGGCCCCTATTGGGGGGTTTGGGCGATCCAGGCTTATTAAAGGCAATCCGTCTCTCCCAATTAATCTCAAACAATGTTTTCTGTTAGCCCAGAGTTTACGAGGAGCGGTGCCCGGTGTATCCAAAATTCCTTCAAGAATGCAGGAAAAGCCCTCTCTGGCGTATATCAGTAGATTTTTTAATAACCACAGCAGGGCTGGCGTCTGTGTGTTTTTCAGACTCAAAACCTGAATATGATGAGAAATCTTTCACTGGGACAGTTTTAGTTGGATATTGCAGACGAGACAGGGTGTGTGTGTTTGTTGTGTGTGGTCAGGGGTTCTTGCCTTGCCTGTGTGAGGTGGAGGTGTGCGAGAGTGTGTGTGGTGTGTGTGTGTGGTGTGTGGTGTGTGTGTTTTGTGTGTGACTGGGAACTACTCAAAGCTCCCTACCCATTATGTATTACAGTCTGAGGGCTGTTCCATCTGCTGCAGCATGTCAGAGCAAGAGGCCCCATACACACATCAGCTCCTTCAAAACTGGGGTGGGACTGAAATAAATTAAAAACTCCCAAAGCCATGCCATTCTTATAATTAGCATTGACTCTCTTTGGGTTCAATGTCTGGCATGACATGGGAGTAAAACTTAACCTTTTCCTCAACTAACCTTAACTTTCCTCACCTCAAGGCATTGCAAAGTCATTCCCCACTAAACCACACACCAAAGTCAATGTGTGAACCAAAAACATGAGACCTATGTTGCATTACTGCCATTCTAGCTATAAAGGTTGATAAAATTCATAAAAATGAAACCAGCTATCATCGAGGGGGCCCAACTGAGTGAATCACTTGTTTACTTATCAGTCATGATTATCAGATGTCGGGCCTACTTGATGTGCTGAAAGCAGATGCGTCATGCCATATGGGGCATGTGCGCTCGTCAGAATTAGTCTTGCTTTTTTTATTTTACTTGCCTGTTAATAATTAAACTAAAAACTAATTTTAGCCACATGTTTATCAACACTTTGATAAAAGATCTGTCCAGGCAACAAGTACAA
>NC_036844.1:18811937-19041446 GCF_002910315.2 Salvelinus sp. IW2-2015
ACCAAGCTCGCTCGTTCTCTAATTAACGTCTGCAGGCCGCCATGTGTTCTTAGGTCCACACGGCAGACCCGAGCGTGTTGAACCCACAGAGCAGCAGGACATTATTTGACCTTACCCAACCCAAAAGAGGACCACCCCAGAGGACATTTAGCCTCTTCGCCACCACTTCTATGATGGAATTGATTTTTTAGAGGCCTGTGTGGCTTAGGTCATCGGTTGTTTTGACTTTGAAGGAAGGATACTTTTCTCAAACGGTTAAAGGGTCGTGCAATATTAAAACAAACAATTAGGCCGATCCCGTTGATAGATCTCTCCTCTCTCTCTCTTCTTCTCTCTCTCTCTCTCATCTCTCTCTCTCTCTCCTCTCTCTCTCTCTCGTCTTCTCTACTCTCGTCTTCTCGTTCTCTCTCTCTTCTCTCTCTCTACTGTCATCTCTCTGCGCTCTGCCTCTCTCTCTTACCTCTCCTCTCCTCTCTCTCTCTGCCTCTCTCTCTCTCTCTCCTCTCTCTCTTTCCTCGTCTCTCTCTCTCTCTTCTCTTCTCTTCTCTCTCTTCTCTCTCTCCTCTCCTCCTCTTCTGTCTTGAGTTTTTTTTTACATCTCTCTCTCTCTCTCTCCTCTCTCTCTCTCCTCTCTCTCTCTGGCTCTCCTCTCTCTCTCCTCGTCTCTCTCTCTCTCTCTGCTTCTCTCTCTCTCTCTCTCTCTCTCTCTACTCTCTTCTCTCTCTCTCTCTCCTCTCTCTCTCTCTCTCTCCTCTCTCGGTCTCTCTCTCTCTCTCTTCTCTAACTCTCTCTCTCTCGCAAAGTCGCGCGCTCTCTCTCTCTCACTCTCGCCATTCAAGGACTGTAGGCTTATTGTGTCACATGCTATGCTTGTAGGCCTCCTAGAAGATGAAACTCATATCCTTGAGACAAAGAAGAATTACTGGATATATCCAAGAATCAATAATGTGTCAATTCCATCCCTAATTATTCTCATCCTTCATGACATGGTTTTTGAGTAACAAATTTGTCGTTCATGAGAAATAAACAAAAGAAAAAACAAAACCAACAGCAAACTTTTAGAGACCTTTCAACACATTAACTGTTCTTTTTAACAAAATGATAAAATACCCTGTTTTTAACTCAAGTTATTTATTCATATGAAGAATGTGAAATTGTTTAGTCATTTTATTTTTACTATTTTTTTTAACAGAATACTCCAAAAGCAAGAGAAATGCCTTAAAACCTAGGAATTCATCCAAGCAGATGGATAATAAAATCTGGATGGTTTTAAAAAATGTATTAGCCACTGTGTAGCCGTTTTAAATGGCCTGTTTGACACTTACAGCAGTGCAAGGACTCCCATCTCCATTGAGTTCACACTCAGACCCTCCTCCAGTCCATTTTATTTTATTCAAGTACATATTCAAGAACATCTCAAGTGCATTAGCATTCGTAGGCTACGGCTCATATAAATTAACCCTTTATCCTCGCATGGAGAAAGTAGCCAGGAGAATCTGATGAAAGTTTTTTCAGTGCAGTGATGCTATATGGCTTGTATTTTGTATTGTGTATTATTTGTGTATGTAATGAGGGGATGCGCTGTACAATCTCCATTGTTGAGCATACCTAGCCTATAAAAACTGTGTAACACATCACAAGCCTTTCGTATGTCAGTGTTTTCACAAAAATAAAAACCCTTTCAAATGTTTCATCTGTGTTGAAAAGTGATCTGGTGTCCAACTCAATCTGAACTCAAAGAGAGGACAGATGAAGATGGATAGATGCATCTGTGTCTCAGTGAAACTCAAAGGGAAGTCTAGATAACCAGAGAAGGCCTGGTTATTCATCAGCAGATAGACAGACTGCCCATACAGAGCTGTCACGCACCAGAAAAACAGAGGGAGCAAGGTAACTCACCAGCAACACATTACAGCACCTGCCTACAATGAACAGGACATAGACTGCACATTTGGCAAGTGTGTGTGTGACTGCTCTTCTGTCTGCCTGTCAGTTTATGTGTTTGTGTGTGTATCTCTGTAGTATTTGTGTGGCATGTTGGGGTCATTGAAATAACTGCCGCTGATCCCCCTCCTCCTCAGAGAAAGACAAATTAATAGTATTGTTATCTGTGATGCATTGTGTCTTTGATGTGGCCAGCACCGAGCCCTGATTCATTGGAGAGAGGGAAGAGGGGAGAGAGGTAGGAAAGGTAAGAGGGGAGAGAGTTAGGAGCGAAGGAGTGGAGAGGAGGAGGGTATGGATTGACAGCTCGGCTAGGAACGTCTGGGCAATGTCTCCTATCATCCAGACCCACAGTACCCTACACATCCCTCCATCCCTCTCTCCTCTCCTCTCCTCTCCTCTCCACTGCTTTCCTCATGGGAGCAGCTTTTCCCTGGGCCCTCCCTGACATAAACCGCAGAGCCTGTACTGTAGGTGACTCACAGCAGAACCCAAACCTTGTTTTCAGTCTATACGTTTATCTCTTTCTTTCTTCCACCAATTCCGTCTCCATCGCTCCCTTTGTTCTTGCTGCATGCGGTCGATGGTCCATAACTCAACTGTCTCCTGGTGTTTGATGTTTCTGCTCTGGATATCATTCCATCCTGTTATTCCAACACTGACAATACCTGCTGCCTCTCACACACACACACACACACACACACACACACACACACACACACACACACACACACACACACACACACACACACACACACACNACACACACACACACACACACACACACACACACACGTACACACTCACACACACACACTCTCACAGTAGAAATCTACTACTGCTGATCAATCTATAGCTGGAATGGTGATAAATGCATAAAGGTACTGTATACAGCCCATATTGAGCTTCTAGACTGGAGCAATGTACCACCAAATGTCTATGGATGGATACCTCATGCTCTTAGGGAAGTACAGGTTCAAACACCATCCCTGCAAGAGATTGCCCTTGGCCTATTACAGTATGTCAAGAGGCAAGGCTGGGTCGGAGAGCAGAGAGCTCAGAGAGCTTAAAGAGAGCTCAGTGGTAGTGTGGTTGTCATGTTCCCTAACGTGTAGCAGGATCTATTGCCAACAGATTCATGCAGGGGAGATAGTGAATCTTTACCGAACACTCATTGCCTCATGAATGAATGATGCAGGATTACCTGTAGGAGACGAGGTGGGCCCAGGATGGCACTTTAACAATGCCACTAAAGACTGGGCTCCCCTAAGTGTCAGTAGCCAAGGTGACAGAAACAAAGGGAAAGAGAAAATCCCTCTCGCTTCCTTTCTTTGTCTCCTGTTGTTTCAGCTGGACATTTTTTCAAACTGACTGAACAGAGAGCAGATCTCACCACACTTCTATTTGCTATGCAGACACCTACTGTGAATATCTGATCTGATTTGTGCATCATGCATTTATGTAGACTTCAATTTGAAATTACAGTCAGGGTTATATCTTGATGGGACTTTAACCAGATTTTAGGTCTAAACTGGCATCATAGAATTTCCTGCTAGGAACACTAACCAAGATACCCAGTCCCATTTGTACCCCATCTGTACCACACCCCCCATTGTACCCCAGCCCTATTTGTACCCTACCCCACCAGCCCTATTTGTACCCGATCCCTATTTGTACGTACCCCACCAGCCCTATTCGTAACGCTAGCCTTATTTGCACCCAAGCCCCATTTGTACTGTGCCCCAGTCCTCTTCATACCCCAACCCTATTCGTACCCCAGCCAGCCCTCTTCATACCCCAACTCTATTCGTACCCAAGCCATATTCGTACCCCAGCCCACTCCTATTCGTACCCCAGCCCTATTCGTACCCCAGCCAGCCCTCTTCATTACCCCAACTCTATTCGTACCAAGCCATATTCGTACCCCAGCACTCCTACGTACCCCCAGCCCTATTCGTACCCCAGCCAGCCCTCTTCATACCCCAACCCTATTCGTACCTCAGCCATATTCGTACCCAGCCTCTCTTATTCACACCCAAGTCCTATTCGTTACCCCAGCCTGCATCTATAAATACCCCAATTCCTTATTCAACCCCAATTCCTTATTTGTACCCCAGCCAGCCCTAATTGCTACCCCAGCACAGTTCGTACCCCAGCCACCCTATATGTACCGCCAGCCAGCCCTATTCGTACCCCAGCCAGCCCCTATTCATACCCCAGCCCAGTTCGTAACCCAGCCAGCCCTATTCATACCCCAGCCCAGTTCTTACACCAGCCAGCCGTTATTCGCAGGCACGGTGCAACACCGGGGCTAGGGGAGCTATAGCCACGTCCACAAATCTGCACAGCCCCAGTTAAGCCCCCTCAAGCATTTTTTGTGTTTTTTCTTCTTTTAAAGAAATATGTAAAAGTTAATAACCAGCCATTCTTTCCCAATCCAATCCCTGGCTGCATGCTCTGTGCCGTGTGTGTACCCTTTGAAGTGTTATGTATGGTGTGTGTTGTGTGTTGTTGGTGTGTGGTGGTGGTGTGTGTTATTGTTGTGTGTGGTTGTGTGTGGTGTGTGTGTGTGGTTGTGTGTGTTGTCTGTTGTGTGTGTGTGTGTGTGTGTGTGTGCTGTGTGTGTGGTGTGTGTGTGTGTGTGTTGTGTGTGTGTGTGTGATTGTGTGTGTGTGTGTGTGTACGTGTGTGTGGGGGGTCTGATGTATGTGCTCACGCACGTTAGGCTACGTTATGTGAGCTAACTCCTAGCTAGCTAGTCGCCCATCTCACCCGTTGCGTTGGACTGTTTTCTGATCAAGAGAAGAGCGCGGGTAGAACATAAAAATCCAGACCCAGACCCTGTTTCCGAGGGGGCCAAAGAAGAAGAGGGAGAGGAAAGATGAGTCGGAGAGAGAAAATCGTGAGCCATGACGTGAGGGAGCACCAGAGCAGTTTGTCGCTGCTAGCTGCCCCACAGCCATAGTTAGCTGCACTGTTAGCACAGCCACCTCTCCCTCTGATTTAAGCCAGTCACCTGTTGAAGAACCAAGGCGCCTTTTTCTTCGCCGTTATCCAGCCACAAAAGTTGGACAGCAAGATCGCTACTTCAATCGTAGATAGTATGAGGATTACAAATGGCTGGAATATTCTATTTCAAAGGACCGTGCTTTCTGCTTTGCATGTCGCCACTTTCAACGTCCAGGAAACCATGGTGGAGAGAAGGCGGCATTTACCCACGATGGCTACCAGAACTGGAAGAAGGCCACAAGTTCCTTCAAGACACACAATGCTAGTGTGGAGCATAAATATGCAATGACAGCGTGGAATGAGTGTACTGTTCAGAAAGAGTCTGGCTTAATAATATGCAGTGCTCTAAGTGATAAACATTTGAAAATAGTCAAAGAGAACAGAGAGTATATGAGAGCAGTTGTGGAGTCATTGTGTTACTCTGCATACCAGGGACTTTCGCAGAGAGGAGACATAGAAAACGACATGGCTGTCAACCAGGGAAACTTCCTTGAACTTTTACAGGTCATACGCAAAATCGACAAACAGTTGCACAGAAAATCTCAGATAATCCTAGAAATGCTAAATTCACGCATCATGATATACAGAATGAAATACTGGGCAAACCCTCGACTCAGCAACCTTGCCTGCCTGTCTATACACACAGAAAGAACCAAGGCCCTGGATGTCCAGAAGATTATAGACTAATTTGCACTGAACCACAACAACAGAGACTTCGTCCTTCTATAAAACAACACTTAGTAAGTAACTAAAAGGCCTTTTATTAATTGACAGAGCGCCTGTCCGGTGGTGGGAACATGATTCAAGCACACTGATCTGGATCTGGATGGAACAAGAAAACACATGCATATTGTCAGCCAGTCGGTCTACAAGTATTTTTGCAAAGAAATAGAATCGCTAAGATAGTGATGATAGCCAGTTCGTTTTACAAGTGTGTGCACAGTTAACAGGCATAGGCTAAATGCATTGCACTTCTCGTTGTGGCTGCACTTTGGATATTATATGTCATTTCTGACGTTGTGATAGCCATTTCATCCGAAACATTATTATCAATGCACAGTTGTCTGATTATGAATATGGAATAAATGCACTTGTAAATAGTCATGAAAATCAACTATTTTCTTAGCACCCCCACGTATTGGTCAAGCCCCCAATTAGCACCGGGAGAGAAAAAATCCTGGCTCCGTGCCTGTCTATTGGTACCCCAGCCCTATTCATAACCCAGCCCTATTCATAACCCAGCCCTATTCATACCCCAGCCCTATTCATACCCCAGCCAGCCCTATTCATACCCCAGCACCACTTAAGGAGAACAAGGTCCAGATGGCCTCTAGGTCCGACAGTCTCCTTCTTCCACAAGCCCGCTTATCTCTAGCCTCACTTCACTTCAAGGGACCACTGATAGCCCTGTTAGTTAGCACCTTTAGCCTTTTTCCGATGAAGGCCTGAGAAAACTAGAGCGACCCAACCAAATATCCCCAAGTATAACCAATCAGTGAAATATAAATTTCTTTATAATAAATTCCCTCCTTCTCAGTTCTCATATCCTTCATTAACATCACCACCACCACCACCATCATCATCATCAATAACAACAAGATTCCCTCACAGCTGCATGATAGCCCTAGATTGGTGACTCTGGCCAGTCCAAGCCCTCTGCCCTCACCGGAACTGAGTTCCTGACCTTGTGGTCATTCGTCCAGGGCCCTTCCTCCTCGCCCTGAACCCCTACAGCCCAGAGAAATTAGTCTGCCACTTTGATCTCCTCCGGCCATGAAGTCAGTGGGAGTCATGAAGTCGCCCTGCTAAATTACAATGTGCTTCAAAAGAGAAATAAAGAAGCAAGATGTCCGCCAACTACAGGTGGCTGCCCTGCACATAGGTCACATTCTCCAATTAAGCAGGAGGACGAAACAAATGGATGAATTACAATAGATTCAAAGTAGCAAGAAATGTATATACACCATACAAGCAACTCTGGAGATAGCGTCTTCAGCATCCGATGATCCAAACTAGAAAAATGACGTGGTGTGAGATGCTCTCCTTTCTAAGATTAATGGAGGCTGAAGGGGATGTCTGTCTTTTGTAGCTTTCTAATTTATCGTCTGTAAATGGATGTTTGGAATGCTTGTATTACTGGGCCCATAGGTCACCATTGAAAGATAGTGATAATGATTAATAAGATCACCAGGAGTTGCCTCATGAAATAAAGGCCAAATAGAAAATGAATCTAATCCTGTGTGTTTGAAGTGGTGGTCCATGGGCGGGGCCAGGGGTGTTGATTGATGGCTCCTCCTCCTATTGGGCAGTGGGCTTCCTCCGGTGGGTCACATCCTGTCTGGCCCCTGTCCACAACACACTTCCAGGACATTTCCGGGGTCTCTGCCCTCGCCCATGCTGTCTCAGACCCCTCACCCCTCCGCCCACACCCCCTCCTCGCCTCCTCGGCGCCACACTGCGCCAGCGGTCAGGACCTGTGTGCCACCCAGGTCTAGCGAAAGGGGAAGACGGGGAGAGGAGGAGTGGGGGAGGGGACAAGAGGGAGATGGGAGAATGGGGCAAAGGCATTTGCAGCATGAAGTTTTCTGAAGGAATAGGCTTTAGTTCCTTCAACTGCTGCATGGTGTTGCTGGTAACCCCCCCCCCCCCCCCCCCATCCAGAATCTGAAAACAAGTACACGAGAAGAAAAGGTCACTAGCACTCAACTTTCTCTGAGAGCTGAGGCTGAGCCAATGACTGTAGTGACACCCCATGGAGACAAAGAGCACTGCAGTTCACCACCCAGTCCAAGGCCAGTTACAGAATGGCCAGATGCAGTTGGCTGCAAATAACCTTGCAAAAAGAAGAAAAGCGTTTTTAGATACATTAATGCACAACAAGACCACAGAGTTCCCTGGACATCCTGATATATTACTTATTCACAACACTTACTGTTTAATGTTTAATAATTACTGAATAATTGTACATGTAAAGAATGATGAATTAGTGACAGCATTAGGGTTAGGACTAGTTGTGAGATGTGGGTACACATCTCAGTTGTGGAATGTTGACTATTTAATAGTAATGACTTCATATTTGAACATGCTTTTATCATAAAAAGTATATTAAGTAATGGAAATATCTTCTGTGGAAAAATATACCCTACCTTACTCTTTTATTGTTCACAGTATAAAATGAATCAACATGACTGATTCCTAGCAACCACAATAAAAATAAAAATACAATGAAACATATCAACTTGTTGTGCACAAAGAGTAAAATTTATAAATTCCTCAAAATCTTTAATGTCTTGACTTTGATATTTCTAGTGGGCTCTATTGCAATGAGCCGGGACATCTTGTTATCTTGGCTTGCTGTCTTTGTTGCATTACTTCTAAGTGAAGTCAGTGATTATTTTTGATTTCCAGGTCCTCTCTGATCCTGGGGAAGACAAATGAAGTGCCTAACCACAGAGAGGCAGAATGCTCCGAGAGAATCTGGGAAAACATTCCTCAGAGGAGAAGAAAGGAGGAAAGAGAAGAAAAAATAAATAGTAACAATATATATTTTTTTATGTGCAGATTCAAGTCACAAGAAACAGAGATTCTTTACATTATATACATAAATAGATAACATATATGTGTACCTGCAGTGTGAGTGCTTTTGTTAAATGAATATTGTTTGAAAAAGTATTTGTGGTCCAAAAGTGGAGAGGAGCAAAACTTCAGTGAGTTGCTTGACATCAACTGTAAATATTTGTTCAGGTCTAAACAGATAGTTCAGTGCTTGAGCTCTTTTCTGTAGCGTGTAGGGAATACAATAATTGGCATGTAGGTTTCTCACTTATGGGTGGCACACATTGGGATATGGGGGAGGGGACTGGGCAGGGTTTATGCAAAATAAATACTGTAGTATTTACTATAGTTAAAATAGTGGTTTTTGTTGCGGATAATACTGTCGTATTTACTATACACTCCTAGAAAAAAGGTTATTTGGGGTTCCATGTAGAACCTTTTGCTTATTTGGAAGATATTTAAAAAAAACTTTATACATATATATATACATACATATACCCAGTGAAACTCCTGAGTGTAGTCTAATGTGGATTTTAGCAAACAGCTAACAAAAGCTAACATAGTCACATCAAACTCTGAAATGACAGATAACTAGCACCCTTTTCATTTGTTTTAGATATTTTGCATGAACATTTATATCCATATTAATGATGATGCTGCTGCACGATTTTGCCTAGTCAGAAAAATGGCTAGTTGATGTCTGACACTATTACCTCTCTCAGGGGGGAGATCTAATTCACATTTTTAAACATTGTTGCCCAGGTCGGAGTGGCAAACAGCAATGTTCAAACAAAGCAGTGCTGTTTCAAACTAAAGGCTAGCTAGAAGCCAGAGGAAACAATGAGTTGAATAAAAGCATACCCTCTTAGATTAAAAAATGGGTTCTATTTAGAACCTTTTGGTAAATTAATATTTTAACTGCCATTCTGATTCAAAAACCAACTGCCATTCCAGAATGAGGATGCAAGAGGATGGTGGTTAGCCTACCAAAATAGCCTACCAATAAGCAAGTTATTTTTCAATTTATTAAGGTAAGCAAAGTTGATTATTTAATTCAAATATATGAAGCCAACGTCATATGATAAACTATAGCTTTGTATTAGAATTTGAGCACCGTTCATAAGCTAGCTTGCTAGGCTTCTTTTATTAGTCACTTTACAAGCTAGCTAGCTAACGCTAATAAATAAACATACTTTTTTATTATGGAATTTACCAAATAGAGCTACAGACCCAGCCTGCCATTGGCAATTAGCTAATTGTTACTATTATTTCAGTATTTCAGCATGGAGTCAGATGACAGTTGCTGACCTCTGTTGAATGCAGGTGATGGGCAGTGGGCTGACTGAGAGGAGGTATGGATCTAAACTATATATAATAAAACTAGTCTTGGTGATTCAATAGCCTAGTTAATCATTACATTACTTTTAACACACTCTAAGTCTGGCAGTAACCCATCTATCAGAGGCAGAGGATCTCTGTCGCTGCTGCTGACAACAACGGCACGTTTTTGCTTCTTATTTCTTCTTCTCAGGAACCAGCCAGGCAACAACACATACTGTACTGTTCCATAAAGAAGTTAGACACAGTTTGGTACCAAGATTGACGTTGGCCATCATTCAAACAAAAAGATGCCTCCCTGGCAGACCGTGCATATTTCCAAACTATGTTTGCATACAATGACAATGACATCTCTAAACTATCCTGGTATTCTTTTTCCATTATTTAATTGTTTATTATACTCAGTGGACTTGTGATTAGAGTTTTTGCCCTGAGATTGGAAGGTTGTGAGTTTAATCCATTGCCGAGTCAAACCAAAGACTGTAAAAATGGGACCTGATGCATCTCTACTTGGCACTCAGCATTAAGGATATAGACTGGGGGTAAGGCTCTTCAATAGACTAGCGTGCTGTCCAGGTGGTGTACTTGTACATCAAGCTTCCTCGTGCTACAGAAACAAGAGATAGGCTCCTATCCAAGGCTTGTGCAAGGCTACTTACTTACTTATATTATATTCTTAGCTAAAAAATATTACCTTATTAGTAGTAGCCATAATTCATAAATGGCACCATACAGGGTTCTATATGGAACCAATGTTGGTTCCGTGAAGAAGAACCATTGGGTTCTATATAGAACTTTTAGAGGTTCCATATATGAAGCAAGCGATATAACCCTTTTTGGTTCTATAAGAAATCTTTTTTTCTAAGTGTAGTATTCTACATTGTAAACTGGGTGGTTCGAGCCCTGAATTCTGATTGGCTGACATCCGTTGTATATCGCACCGTATACCACAGGTATGACAAAACATTTATTTTTACTGCTCTAATTACGTTGGTAACCAGTATATAATAGAAATAAGGCACCTCGGGGGTTTGTGATATATGGCCAATATACCACGGCTAGGGCTGTTCTTATGCATGACACAACGCAGCCTTATTGCTTAAGTATACTGTACTACAACATTTTATAGCAAGTACTACACATAGACGAATATTACAGTCTGTAGTATAGTATTCTACAGTATACTACAGTTTACTGCAGAATACTTTAGTAAGTACTATAGTATTCTATAGTAAACTATACTTTTTTCATGTGGGTAATAAGAGGAAGTCACTTTAACTCTGTGACAGTTCCCTGAAGTAATGACAGAAAGAAGTACATCTTCCATGCCACATAATCAGGAGAACAGACGTTCTAACTAATCACACTCACACAGAATGTGTCCCACCAAGGGAAGAGGTTTGCATATCTCATTTGTAACAATGATTAGGACTCCCCAAAGACTGGAATCACATTAACCTACCAGCTGCACCATGATATGGCCAAGCCAAAACACACTTGGCCCTTTATTTTCTCATAAATAATGCAAAACACATGAGGAAGAAGGTGGAGGGAGCGAGGGAGGAAAGGGGACCTCGTTCATTCCCAAAGCACTCGAGTAGAATCCGATGTGTTAAGAGTGCTTGGGAAGCCAAAGGGTCGCTTTAGGAAGCCGGGGTCGGCTCTGCCGGAGAGGGGAGGAAGGTGTTGACTAGATGCAAACGAGTTGGCCTTGTGAAGAGCGACAGTGGGACTGATAACCCACTTTCCATCCATTGAGAGAGACGTCTTTATAAGGGCTTTCTCATTGGGCCCCAGGCACCTGAGCCTCCCCCAAAATAACCACCACCGTGATGCATGGCTCCCTGCCAGAATGCCGTCCCTTCCTCAAGCCCAGCTGCCACAGGCTCTATGTCCTACTGCACATCCTCTCCTCTAGCTTCTAACACTGAATACATACAGCTCTACATCTCCACACATACTAGACACAGTGCCAATCAATGTCAATGTTCAATGAATGAGAGAATCTTGTGCTTTTTTGCATTTACATATTCCTTTTCATTTCATTTTTGTCATTGTCGTGGTCAGCAATATAGAATGACTCATTTTCGGGGGGGTATCAACTTATGTGGAATGATTTCAAGTAGAAAACATTGTATTTATTATGTATTAAATTGTGAAACAGCAAATGACAAAAATGTACCGTATTTCACCACCCACACCACAAATACTTTCACTGACATGGAAACTCAGGACAGGCCATATACTTACTTCAGGACCTCCCAACCATCCCTCAAGAGGGTTTAAAAACCTTGGCTCTCTCAGCAACTGAACGCATAATGGAGAGGAAGAAGGGAAAGAAAGGAAGAGAAAAGAGGAGGTGCAAAATGGGCCCTAAAAAGGTCCCTTTGCGTGCTGAGTCTACTTCCCAGAGGACACAGCAGCACACTCTCCTGCAGTATGGTGTGACTTATCGTCTCTGCTGAAAATACTCCTTGCTGTCTATAAGAGAGTGAATGGAGATTTACTACATGGGGGCAGAGACTCAGGCAGGTCATAAAGCAGTCGTTTCTACAGTATGGCCTCGGCCCACTGCTCATACGTCACTGACAGGTGGTGGTGCCTGGACAAAGGGTTTAATTCCATTTTGCTTTATTAGGATGGATGGGAAGCATCATACCATCATCAAAGGAAAGGGAGGGGCGTGGGGAGATGAGACAGCAGAACATTCATATTATAATGTAGTCAACATGTTAAGTAGCGACGTTACCAACACTTTTGCTGAAGTTGTTGACATGATAGAACGATAAAATGATCATCTTGGCAAAGCGATCAGATGAATACTAAATCCCTCTCTCATGCCAGCGCATGCACTACAGGCATTCACTGAGCTTCCCAAACCACAGTCAGTGTCTGGAAGTCAGGACATCAATGGCTCTGACAGTAGCCAATCAGCTTTGTGGTAACATGTGGCGTTCCTGTGTATTGGGGGGGACTGGGTGTGTTAAGGTGGACAGACCAGCTGTACTGTACCATTTTACCACATTTGAAATCCCCAGAGGTGTCCTGAGGTCCTATTTAATAGAGCCCAGTAAGGCACACCAGGAGAGGCAGCGAACCAAGAACTTCCAGGGGAAATAACATATTAACTATGGGAGGAGAGGTGGGAAAAATAGTCACTGTTTCTGGATCAGTGAGGAATTTTTGGAAGATGCTTGTGTTTCACACTACCCTTCAATGCCACCTCTTAGTAACTCCAGACAGGTTTGAATGTTGTATGAATGTGGACACTAAAGGAAGAACAATAGTATTCATACCAATAATAATTCTATAATCAAGGGCGAATGTTGTGATAACATAATTAACATAGTAATAATGTAATTTCCCCAAAATGCATTTGAGTTCAACATAATCATTGACTAAAGTAAATCAGATTTTCTCTGTAGCAGAACTTAGGACATATCTTTGTGCATTCCTTGCTACATTAAAAGTGCCCTAGTGGATGGAGTTGTATTTTGTGGCTAGGAGCTTATTTAAGACCATTTTAAAGGCCTGTGAAAAAGGTTGTGCCAAATGTGTTCCCACACTCCTATTTCTAACACACAGAAACCCTAATTACAACACAACAATAAACCAACTTAACCCTGCCACGACCAAAGAGAACACTGAAACATTTCACTCCACAAAATCCTCCCTCACGTAAATACTATATAACCATATGGAAACATGCACTGGAGTATAAAACATTAGGAGCACATTCCCAATATTGAGTTGCACCCCCTTTTGACCTCAGAACAGCCTCAGTTCATCAGGGCATGGACTCTACAAGGTGTTGATAGCTTTCCACAGGGATGCTGGCCCATGTTGACTCCAATGCTTCCCACAGTTGTGGCTGGATGTCCTTTGGGTGGTGGACCATTCTTGATACACACGTGAAATTGTTGAGGGTGAAAAACCCAGCAGCGTTGCAGTTCTTGACACACTCAAACCGGTGCGCCTGGCACCTACTACCATACCCCGTTCAAAGGCACTTACATATTTTGTCTTGCCCATTCACCCTCTGAATGGCACACACACAATCCATGTCTCAATTGTCTCAAGGCTTAAACATCCTCCTTTAACCTGCCTCCTCCACTTCATCTACAATGATTGAAGTGGATTTAACAAGTGACATCAATAAGGGATCATAGCTTTCACTTGGATTGACCTGATCAGTCTATGTCATGGAAAGAGCAGGTGTTCATAATGTTTTGTACACTCAGTGTATAGGAACGTCCACAGGTAATATGTTGTTGTCAGCAGTTTTGTGCGTTGGAGACTGAAACTGCTGAGGCAACTGCAGAGGCTAATGTCAGTCATCTCTTTCCTGTCATTCCAGGAGTGCCCTTTGCCTTGTGAGCGATAGCCTGAGAAAGGGCAGCCATCTTGTCAATGTTTGGAGTAGAGGATAGAAGCCCCCATAGGGCAGTATGCAGACTATGAAGCTAAGACATTTGGCAGGGTAAAATAGTATACATTCAAAAGTATGCATATCTACACAAACATTCGTAAACAGCTGTTATGTTGATATTGGCAGAGAATATAAAAAAAGGTTCCACATGATATACAAATACTATTTGCATGGTGTTAATGAGAAACAGAGAGAGAGTTGTGAGTGTTACTGACCAATCTCGTTGTCCTTCTCTTTCCAGACCTATAGAGAACTAAAAGACTGGCCGAGACAACAACCAAAACATCCTCCTCAGTCACAATAGCTGACTGTTTAGTGGAGAGTGGTTTGGTTAGCCATCCTCCGCTACAATCATCCCCGTACATACACTGCCGATAGTAGCCAGTCCTGTTGTGTTGTGTGAGCCTGCTGGGCCTTGAGGCTTCACTCTCTCTGGCCTATCTCAAGTGGATGCTGTGTCAGGGCCAGGAACACAGATAAGCCTGCCGTTCTTAGTCATCTCTAGAGCTGCTGCTGCGCTGCACTGGACTGGCCTAGAGGGAGACGGAGGGGCCATCTGATAGGGGGCAGGCTGAGATTAAGCCAGGCTGGCCTGTATCTCCATGGGATTACCTCCTATCACAGACACTGTTCTCTCCCTGCTGATCCCATCCAGTTCTGGAGTAGCCAATAGGGTGCTATCTAATTACAGTATATCTACACTACACAGGAGGCTGTTGAGGGGAGGACGGCTCATAATAATGGCATTTATTCCATTCCAGCCATTACTATGAGCCCGTCCTCCCCAATTAAGCTGCCACCAACCTCCTGTGCTACACTATGGGTATTATTCATTTAAACAGGGAGGATACTGGGTCTCTGGGATAGCTAAAACTATTTATATTTTGGCCCTGCAAGAAGGCAAGTTCAGTACACATGAAATGTCTGGATTTGTGTAGCCTACTCAACAAAAATATTGATTTGTCATGGAAAAATGGCTACCAGTTCTGATTGATTAGGGAGCAAAATTTGAAGCTGCAATATATTACTCAAAGTGCCTGTGTGCGTTTTTGAGAGGTGCACACGTCAGATGTCTCGGCAATGATAAATGTTAACTGTAAATACCAATCAGCCATCTTCATTCACCTCAAGTAAATTCCCAAACAGAAATGGAAGCCACAAATCTTCCTTCTACTAGTAGAGCGGGCCTATGGAAAACTTTGACAATAGATAACCTATACGATAGCATGTACACATATCAAACCACCGCTTGCATCTAACCACATCCAGATGGAGTGTATGTCCCTCCAGCCACGTCAGCTGACTTGCTCTGCAGAACAATGGCAGGACTTCATAACCCACTGTCTCTCTGACCCTGTGTGTTCAGGTTTATGATAGGCTACGTGTACAAAGCATTAGGAACACCTGCTCTTTCCATGACATACATTGACTAAGTGAATCCAGGTGAAAGCTATGATCCCTTATTGATGTCACTTGTTAAATCCACTTCAATCAGTGTAGATGAAGGGGAGGTGACATGTTTAAGAAAGATTTTTAAGCCTTGAAACAATTGAGACATGGATTGTGTATGTGTGCCATTCAGAGGGTGAATGGGCAAGACAAAAAATGTAAGTGCCATTGAACAGGGTATGGTAGTAGGTGCCATTTTGATTTGAGTGTGTCAAGAACTGCAACACTGCTGGGTTTCACGCTTATCAAGAATGGTCCACCACCCAAAGGACATCCAGCCAACTTGACACAACTGTGGGACGCATTGAAGTCAACATGGGCCAGCATCCCTGTTAACAGAATTGCCGTCTCTCATTCGGTTTTCAAAGGGAGAGACCACAGCAAATAGAATAATAGCATTTGTTCAACTTCACACATTCGGTACATACGGAAAGTATTCAGACCCCTTGACTTTCTCCACATTTTGTTAGGTTACAGCCTTATTATAAAACTGATTAAATCGTTTTTTTCCCTCATCAATCTACACACAATACCCCATAATGACAAAACAGATTTTTTAAATGTTTTGCTAATTTATTAAAAACAAAAATATACCATTTACATAAGTATTCAGACCCTTTAATCAGTACTTGGTTAAAGCACTTTTGGCAGCGATTACAGCCTCCTGGGTCTTCTTGGATATGATGCTACAAGCTTGGCACACCTGTATTTGGGGAGTTTCTCCCATCCTCTCAATCTCTGTCAGGTTTGATGGGAAGCTTTGTTGCACAGCTATTTTCACGTCTCTCAAGAGATGTTCGATCGGGTTCAAGTCTGGGCTCTGGCTGGGCCACTCAAGGACATTCAGAGACTTGTCCCGAAGCCACTCCTGCGTTGCCTTAGCTTTGTGCTTAGGGTCGTTGTTCTGTTGGAAGGTGAACCGTCGCCCCAGTCTGAGCTCCTGAGCGCTCTGGAGCAGGTTTTCATCAAGGATCGCTGTACTTTCCTCCGTTCAGCTTTGCCTCGATACTGACTAGTCTCCCAGTCCCTAGGAAGACTCTTGGTGGTTCCAAACTTCTATTTAAGAATGATGGAGGCCACTGTGTTCTTTGGGACCTTCAATGCTGCAGAAATGCTTTGGTACCCTTCCCCAGATCTGTGCCTCGACACAATCCCGTCTCGTAGCTCTACAGACAATTCCATTGACCTCATGGCATTGTTTTTGCTCTGACATGAGGTTCAAGTCAACTGTTGAACCTTATATAGACAGGTGTGTGCCTTTCCAAATCATGTCCAATCAATTAAATTTACCACAGGTGGACTCCAATCAAGTTGTAGAAACATCTCTAAGGTGATCAATGGGAACAGGATGCATCTGAGCTCAATTTTGAATCTTACAGCAAATGGTCAGAATACTTATGTAAATAAGGTATCTGTTAATTTTGAATACATTTGCAAAAATGTCTAAACCTGTTTTCGCTTTGTCATTATGGGGTATTGTGTGTAGATTGCTGAGGAACATGCTTTATTTAATCCATTTTAGAATAAGGCTGTAACGTAACAAAATGTGGAAAAAGTCAAGGGGTCTGAATACTATCCCAAGGCACTGTAAATGAATGCAAAGTTCAGTGTTGGCTATAACAAAAACAGATTGATAAACACTTAAATTTGTCAAAAACATACTTATTTATCTAATGTAGGTTTTAGTATGTTAAATTTATAAAATTAGTACTTTTTTGTATAGTTAAGAGTTCATAAAAAATGATTTAAAAAAAAAAAAATATATGTAGTCAAAGTATTATATTCACACATATCTTTAGTTTTCAACATTACTCTATAAATATTTAATATTAATGAAATGTTAACATTTTAAACAACTTTGCTAGGCTATTGAAAATCCGAGCCAAAACCCTGTTTTGAAGAGTTTTGATCATGTACATTACTTTTCCTTCTGTTACAAAGACCTTTCCCAAATATGTCCTGTTTAGTATGTAGAATAAAGTTATCTTATTGCTGAGCGATGGGAGGCAATTTTGGGAGGCAATTTAGAGAGGCGAGACTTTGGTTTGGGGCTCTTTGCTGACAGAAACGTTCCCTTAATTCTCCCTATTCTAATGAACCTCAATCTCCACCACACTCTTGGCCCAGAGTCAAATCTCTCAACACCCTCCGGTTGCTCTGCTGTCAGCTGGGTCAAATGAATATAGATCTCTGAAATGACAACATGTTTGTAGTGACCCGTTGTTCCGCTGGCAGACTTCTCTCTAGGCTTTACCGCCCCCTTGTGGTGAAGAATGGCAGAAGGTTACTCTTGCACACTGTGGTCGACAACGTTCGACTCACTGGGCAGCTTTGTATAATCTACTGTCATGGGTTTTGCTGTTCCTCCTAGGACTTTCTAATGAAAGAATGACACAGTCACATATGATAACAATCACATTTGTATTAGCTCTGAATTAATATGCATAAACAAATACAAATATCATATTAAGAGAGCAATCCATCTGGATAGGTTATGAAGCAAACATATCTGTAAAATACAGGTTTCACTTGCTCTAGCCCCGTCATGCACAATCTCTGCATTAAGGCTAGAGGCACATAAAATATGTGGACACGGAAGGGGATCTCATCTTGGCACCACACTGCAGTGTCATACACGGAGCTCTGCAAGAACCCTTTGGGTTAGGGTGCATCTCAAGTCTAAAATGGCTTCCTCTGCTTTTCTCTCTTTCTACATCTGCACTGACCGACCAGTACAAATGGAGAAGAGTCATGAGAGGAAAGCAACTTTAGGCTATTGAGATCCACCAATGGAGGTAAAAAAAAAAGCCCCCACCCGTTGTCACCTCTCTGCCAATCCTTCCATATCTCACTACAGCCTCCACACCTCATCTACTCCTCGCCCTCTCTCACAGTCTCTTCTTCATCTTGCCCTTCTTGTGGACACCACGGCCAAAGCCAGATTTCTTCTGGTCGTTGAGGCGCTGCTTGCCCTTGCCCCGGAGCTTCTTCAAGCCTCCACTCTGCAGGAACCTCTGTTTCTCTGTCTTCCTGCGCTGCTTCAGGATCTGGTCCCGGCTCTTCAGCTCCGAGCGCGGGCCCCGGGAGCCACCATCCCTCTGCTGCCCAGGGGGCCCCAGGGGCTGGGAGTTGGGGCCCCTGGATGGGCCACCTCGGCCCCGGCCAGGCCTGCCTCGGCCTGGAAGAGAGCGGGGGAGTGAGACAGGGTTAGGGAAGAGAAGGGCCTATGCAACATTTCAAATGTTCATCATTATTTTAACATGCTGATTGCAAGTAACATGGACAAAATACATCAGACTGTATATTGCTGTGAGTGTTTCGGAATAGATCTTAGGTAGTAGAGCCCGTAGACTGGAGCTTAAAGAATGGCAGCTTTACTTAAGAGACATTAGTCACTCTTCAGACCCGTCACAAACAAATGATCCAAACTCTAGCTACAGCCCTCTGATGAATTGCACTCCTACCTCCTCCACCCCTCCTTCCTCTGCCTCCGGTCTCTCCATCCGAATCTCCACCCCCTCCGTCGTCCACCTTGTACTTCTTCTTCCACTCCTCATAGCTAAGACACACAGGGTCAAGGAGATGGAACATCCTAATAACATTGCAGTGGTACAATTAAGAGTGAGGACTTATGCACAATAAGCTGAGGGCGTTGGCATTCCCCTCCGAGACCTTATTAACAGCTTTCATCAGTAAAGATCAGTCTGAGATGACAAAGATACAAGTTCTTCTTGTTCTTGTTGTTGATCATCTGTCCGGTCTCCGTCTTCTTCTTCTTCTGGTCTGCCTCCTTCCCCGTTTCTTTGACGAAGCGCTTTCTCTTGCGATCCCTGCAGAGAGATGATGGAGTCGTCAAGTGAGGTCGATAGGGGTGTGTGTGTGCGCGCGCGCAGCGGTGTTCCCTCTTACCACTTCATCATGTGTTTGTGCTGGTTGAGTCGCTCTCCTTCGTCTCCCATCAGGTCCAGTACAGCAGTAGAAGCCTGCTGGTCAAACGTTGTGCCCTCTGTTCCCAGGCTGAGTCTGCAAACAGCAAACACTGAGTCATATCACTATGGCTCTGTTGTACTATAAGCCCACACTCACAGAATGACTATTTTGGTCTTGTGTTTAAAGCCGGTAAAGTGGAGTGGACTGTGTAGTCAGCTTTTCCCATACCCTCTCTCAGAGTTGAAGTCCTTGGGTCTGTAGGGGATGTAGTTCTCCTCATCGCGGCCAGTCTGTTTGGTCTTCTTGCTGTCTGGCCTCTCCGTATCGCCATCCACCTGTGGCTTCCTCCTCTTCCCCCCCACCACCTCAGAGAACACACCCTGGTGGACAAATGACAGAAGTACAGCATGGGAAACATCCGGTCTAGTCATATGATACTACTTTGTCTGTGGTGGTGCTATGCGCCACTGTTGATTAGCAATGGAACACGTACATGCTAGATGGATACTCAGTAGTGCTAACCTGAAAGTCCTCCTCTTCACTGTCCTCCTGGTCTGCTGTGTGGTGAGTGGAGGGCAGGGGAGTGACAGGAACGTGATACCTGCCCTCTGCAGCCAGCAGCTCCTTCTTCTGTGTGAACATATCCACCAGCCGCATGTCCCTGGAACGCTTGGCTCGCATCACCACGCTGGCGTTGGTCTTGCTGTTTGAGTTGATCTCAAAGATCGTCTGGAGGAGAAGTGCCATGGTTGTTTAATACAGTATGACTAACGGTTATTCATTCATTACAGATAATAGTTTCCAATATGCATTTTAAATCCCAACTCACAGCTCTAGCCTTGTAGCCCTTAATGCAGTCCACCATTTGAAGGCGCTCCAGTTCCATTTTCTCCAAGCCTGACCCTGAAGGGAAATGTGGGTTAATATCTTAGCAACATTAAGGAAGCATCTGTGTGGGATTTTCATGAGAACCCTAAATCTGATGAGGATCCACTGAGACAGAAACTTCATTTATTAATATCACAACTTTATGGACCATCTGCAGCGCACTGGAAAGACCATTCTGTTCACAGGTCAGTCATCCTACTGACCTAACAGTGGGTGGACAGCCATGCTGGGGAGCTCTGTGTTCTTGACCCGTTTAAAGGATTCTGGTGAGGGCATGGGCCGGGACTTGATGTACTGCTTGTAGGCGTTGTCCGCTATGCGGCGCAGGTTCTGCAGGTCATGAGAGTTCTCATGGGCCGTGATCAGCTGGGATTCCTCATCATCCAGAATGCTCTGGGGAACACGACCAAACACACCGTCTGACTCTGGAGGGAGGGAGGGAAATTAAGCAGGAGATAGAGGAAGGGACAGAGAGAAATATGTGAGTAAGCAAGATAATTAATTGAGTGTCCATGATAGAAAACAAGTGTGACAAGACAACTGGATGGGTTAGCAATGGTTCCATTCCCTCACACTGTGTATGACATGTTGTTGCCCAGTGCTGGTACCTTGTTGGTGGTCAGGTGTAGCCAGCTGAAGGGGTCTCCCCAGGAAGAGATGGAGGTCATAGACAAAAGGTATCTCATCTGTACACACAAGGCTATAGGCTGCTCCACTGCGGCCTGCGCGTGCCACTCGACCTGGGGTTGAAAAGGCAGAGATGAGCCAACAGTCAGTGTTGAGGAAGACACTATATTTCATTGATTCAGATGGTCATGTTGACCACAATTAACAGTCAACTGTTTGCGTTACCCACCGACTCTGTGCAGGAAGAGCTTGGCCTTGGAGGGGAAGTTGTAGTTGATGACGTTGTCCAGCAGGGGGATGTCTATACCGCGAGCAGCCACGTCTGTCACAATCAACACCATGGCCTTGCGGTGGACAAATTTACCAATGTTGATCTTCCTGGCAGTCTGGTCCAGGGCACTGTAGATGTAGGCACACTCCACGCCCTCAGAGGACAGCAGCTAGGCATAGGGTAACACACAGAGTTAGAGTCAAAACGTGTTTAAACGTACAAGGCAGAGGACAACCAAACCTTATTCCATTAGTTTCCCCTTTTATTCACTGGGGTCTCACCTCTTTGAGGTACTCGACATGGTGTTTGGTGGCAACAAATACCACCGTCTGCTCCTGGGGCTTCGCCACGTTCCTCAGCAGGTGGAGCAGCAGAGCCGGCTTATCATCCATCCTCAGGTGGAAGAACGACAGCTGGGAGGAGAAAATACAATGTTATGCTACTTTTATATGACCTAAATGAATCAATCACAGGTTTCACATGTCGGATTCAAACTGGGTGCACATTTTTTGAATGTGTGTTTTAGCGAGTCCTTTAGCTTTACCTTCAGCAGCTCACTCAGCTTGGAGTCCACGTCCAGACGAATCAGCACTGGCTCCGTCAATCCTGCACAAAAACACACCCGTCAGAGCACTACTGATCTTGCCTCGTACACAACTCATTATGAAAAGGCTGCAAAAAAAGGCAGAGGTTGCGGGTGGGCTTACCGGCTCTAGCAAACTCAACCAGTAGTTTGGGCAGGGTGGCAGAGAACAGCAGTGTCTGTCTGTTGTCTGGGAGCCTCCGGATGATCTCCTGGAGCTGGTCAGCAAAGCCCATCTCAAACAGCCTGTCCGCCTCGTCAAACACAACGTACTCCACGCTCTGTAGCTTCAAGTTCATCTCCATGACAACGTGCATCAGACGACCTGGGGTACCGATAATTCTGAAGGCAGAAGACATAACTCAAACCTACAGCAGAGAACAAAAATAACCTTTTTATAGTTTTAAATTGCATTATGGCAAATTACAGCAGTACATTGTGAAGGCCATAGTGTACGTACATATCCGGGTTCTCATGAAGCGCCGCAAACTGATCATCCATTCTGAAAAGAAACAAGAGGTTCATCTCACATTTTATTTTTCGCATGCGCCGAATACAACTGCTGTAGACCTTAACGTGAAATACTCGTTTACGAGCCCTTTCCAACAATGCAGAGTTTAAAAATAAAATGGTACCACAAGAGGAATAAAATTAAATAGGTAGATGAGGTAGATATGTACATGAAGGCAGGGTAAAGTGACTAGGCATCAGGATAGATAATAATAAGGTATTTGAGGTAGATATGTACATGAAGGCAGGGTAAAGTGACTAGGCATCAGGATAGATAATAAAACGAGTAAAATAAAGAACAGAGTAGAAGCAGCAAATAATGAGTAAGAGTATGTGTGCATATGAAGTGTATGTGAGTGTGTATATGGTTTGTAAATATAGTCTAGTGAGTGTGTGTAGGGCCAGTGCAGATAATTTGGGCACCATTTATTGACTATTTAGCAGTCTGGCTATTTAGCAGTCTTATGGCTTGGGGGTAGAAACTGTCTCGGAACCTTATGTTCCGAGAGCCGAAGCTCTGGTACCGTTTGACGGACAGTAGCAGAGTGAAAAGTCTATGGCTTGGGGGGCTTTTTTTCAGGCCTTCCTCTGACAACGCCTGATATCGAGGTCCTGGATGGCAGGGAGCAAAGCCGTGTTAAGGGTCAGCGTGGTGAGGCGTTGTTGCCTACCCTCACCACCTGGGGCCGGCCCGTCAGGAAAAGCAGAATCCAGTTGCGGAGGTTCAGTCCCAGGGTCCCTATCTTGGATGAGACTATGGTGTTGAACACTGAGCTGTAGTCTATGAACAGCATTCTCGCATAGTTGAGGTGGGAGAGGAAAGTGTGAAGTGTAATTGAGAATACGTCATGTGTGGATATGTTGGGGCGATATGCAAATTGGAGTGGGTCTAGGGTGTCTGAGATGACTGTCATGTCCAGCCTTGCAAAACACTTCCTAATTCCAGATGTGTGCTACGGGGCGATAGTCATTTAGGCAGGTTACCTTGGAGCTATTGGGGAACAGGGACAATGGTGGTCAGCTTGAAACATGTTGGGATTACAGACTGGGACAAGGATAGATTGAAAATGTCTGTGAACACAATTTCCAGCTGGTCTGCGCATGCTTTGAGAATGCCCCCTGGTGGCCTTGTTCAGTGTTCAGTTGATGCTTATAAGGACAATAACACATTTCAACACAACAAGACTGAAGATGTACTTAATACCTGTCTCCACCAAGGATCAAAGCTGTCTTAAGGCCGGTGAATTTTCCCAACTGAAATAAAATAAAGGGAATATAGTTACTATTTGCTGTTACTGACCAATACAACATACTACCCCTGAAGTGGTACAACATACTACCCCTGAAGTGGTACAACATACTACCCCTGAAGTGGTACAACATACTACCCCTGAAGTGGTACAACATACTACCCCTGAAGTGGTACAGTGATGACAAATTTACTATAAAACACCTATCCTGACCTCTTTGGTGAACTTCATGGTTTGCAGCGCCAACTCTCTGGTGGGGGTCAGAATTAGAGCCCTGGCCCCCGTCTGGGCCTGGGGAACCTTCAGCTTCTCAAACATGGGCACCAAGAACGCAGCAGTCTTCCCGCTGCCTGTCCTTGCCATGGCAACCATGTCCTTGCCATCTAGAATCACTGGGATAGTCTGAGAGGGAGAGAGGTATCGTAAACAATCGACCTGATATATTAGTGAAAGTGAAAAGATCCAAGGGCACTGGCATACCTTCCTCTGGATTGGAGTAGGGACTTTGTAGCCCTTCTTCATGACTCCTTTAAAAACTGGGTAACTGAGACCTGCAATTAACAAAAGATGGCTGTTACGACATACTCAGGACACATTGCTGTATAACACGTCAAACTCATTCCACGGAGCGCCGAGTGTCTGCGGGTTATCGCTCCTCCCTTGTAGTTGATTGATTAATTAATTCTCTAGAGTCTAAGATTTTGGTGTTGGGGGGGTCATACCATGGATCATTTTGCTATTTGACTGTGAATTGCTTTTCCTTCACTCTGCGGTCCAACTTATCCCAAACCATCTCAATTGGGTTGAAGTCGGGTGACTGTGGAGGCCAAGTCATCTGATGCAGCAGTACATCAACTCTCCTTCTTCGTCAAATAGCCCATACACAGTTGGGTCATTGTCCTGTTGAAAAACAAATGATAGTCCCACTAAGCGCAAACCAGGTGGTAAGGCGTGTCGCCGCTGAATGCTGAGGCAGCCATGCTGGTTAAGTGTGCCTTGAAGTCTAAATAAATCACCGACACGGTCACCAGCAAAGCACCCCCACACCTCCTCCATGCTTCACGGTGGGAACCACACATGCGGAGATTTCCACCGGTCTAATGTTCATTGCTCATGTTTCTTGGCCCAAGCAAGTCTCTTCTTATTATTGGTGTCCTTTAGTAGTGGTTTCTTTGCAGCAATTCGACCATGAAGACCGATTCACGCAGACTCCTCTGAACGGTTGATGTTGAGATGTGTCTGTMACTTGAACTCTGTGAAGCATTTCTTTGGGTTGCAAATTCTGAGGCTGGTAAATCTAATGAACTTATCCTCTGCAGCAAAGGTAACTCTGGGTCTTCCTTTCCTGTGGCAGTCCTCATGAGAGCCAGTTTCATCATAGCGCTTGATGGTTTTTGTGACTGCACTTGAAGAAACTTTCAAAGTTCTTGAAATTTTCTGGATTGACTGACCTTTGTGTCTTAAAGTAATGGACTGTCGTTTCTCTTTTCTTATTTGGGCTGTTCTTGCCTGTCATCAAGGCAAAGGGTGGCTACTTTGATGAATGTCAAATATATTTTAATTTGTTTAAAACTTTTTGGGTCATTTCATGATTCCATATGTGTTATTTCATAATTTTTATGTGTTCACTACTATTCTACAATGTAGAAAATGGTAAAAATAAAGAAAAATCCTGGAATGAGTAGGTGTGTCCAAACTGTTGACTGGTACAGCGTTTAAAAATATATACACATTTAACCTCTTTTTTTAAGTAGGCAAAATGTACCTTCAGATGAGTCACTTGTGGGGGTCGTAGAGCAAAACATAGACCACCATCGTGTTCGTGAGAGCATCATCTCTCCATAGAGCGGTCATACTACGGTACAGCCGTGTTCGTGAGAGCATCATCTCTCCATAGAGCGGTCATACTANGCGGTCATACTACGGTACAGCCGTGTTCGTGAGAGCATCATCTCTCCATAGAGCGGTCATACTACGGTACAGCCGTGTTCGTGAGAGCATCATCTTTCCATAGAGCGGTCATACTACGGTACAGCCGTGTTCATGAGAAGACCGATTTTTGGGATGTCTCACGGTCTGACAGCTGTGGCTCGGCCACCTTCAATCGCAGATGTGGAAGGCTGCCATAGGTGGTTGCGGTGTATTGGGACTAATATCTCTTGCTTAAACTGGCAGATAGTGGGGTTAAGGTCACTAATTAGTAAGAAACTCCCCTCACCTGGTGTCTAGGTCTTAATTGAAATGAAAAACCAAGGCCCTCCATGGAATGAGTTTGACACCCTTGTTGTATAACATCTGTAAGTGTCTTACAAAGATGGGCTTCAGATAAGCCAATATAAATTTCTCACCCATGGACTGGAAGCCCCCAGACTTCTTTTTCTTCTTGTTCTGAGCTCTGACCAGTTCCCGGGTGTCTGGTTCAACATCAGACAGACACTCTGACGAAGCACCAGGGAACCGGGGTAACTTTCTTCCAGGCTGAAAAACACATTCATTGCATGATAATACCATGACATTGTCATTATGGAGATTGTTAAACTCAATAATTTCCCACTCAAATCTAGCATGACTTTAAAGCTAGAATCCATAGTTGCTATATACATTTTGGACTTTGTAGCGATCCTCGCTATATGCGCCTAGTTAACATTCCGACCAAGTGGGTTAACCCTATTGGCGCCCTGCGCAGGATGTTTGCCTTTTACACCAGAGACCGGGTTTGCTTTCCAGCTCGCTACATTGGTGTCAGGGTGTCGGAGTCAGGCCATCGGAACGCACGGGCGGACATGTGAAAGGACTTAAAAGAATGTGGACGATCGATCCCGTTAGGAGCGGGCTAGATGTATTAGTCATATTACAATATCCACGAAGTGCGTTGGCGTGACGCGTAGAGTATTTGCCTTTTACGCCAGAGACCCGGGTACACTTCACGCTCCAATATATACCCATTTATTCTTGCAGAATATAACTTAAAAACGCCTCATTAAGTTACTTAAACTGTCATACCCTATTCAGAACCCCAAATATAATCTTGTTTTACTCCAATTATCGTAAAAAACGCAAACAAACACTGTATAGCCTCAAAACGGTGATATTATGGATGATCTATCCTTGCATCCATATACTTTTTAGCGAAACAGGGGTGGGGAGAACGCTTTTTTATTGTTTCAATTAGGTTTCTATCTTTATTAATGTAGTTAATGTAATTGGCGATAAATCAATTCTAGGCCGAACGCAAAGCCAAACAGGCAAACCCTGCACACAAGTTGGCATCCATCGCTAGTTGCCTAGTTAGCATGTTAGCTAGCTAAGGGTTATCAACTAGCTAAGTAAATTCATAGCAAGTAGATTTACATACATTTGATAAAATGACTACAGCAAATAGTTTACCTAGTTACAATAACAGAAAAACGAATGGTTCTTACAGAATCATCGTCCTTAATTTTAGCAGCAACTTCGAAATCTCCACCATCCGACTCGTCAGGCTCCCGGTGGCCAGTCTGTCTCTTTTTCTTAGTTAGCTTCTTCTTTCTTTGAGCCATTGTGATTAGTTGCAGCAGTTTTTATAATTTGTTCAACGCTTTGAACTAGTCAGAATAAAAATAAAAAAACGATTGGTGCTCAAAACTAAATTAACTGTTCAGCACACAACAACACAGACAGCAGACATTTTGAAACACGTGTGATTAAAAACGCCGGACTCGTGCGTCGGCGCATGATATGACGTCATGGTGTTTTTTGTGAGTAGTATTACAGAGTTTCTAAACCCAGAGGCGTAACATCGCGAGATTTCCGGGAACGCTTACGAAATAGAACAGGGCGGGGTTTGGGGTTTGAGAAGTCATGTTTTCAATACCTTTCAATACCTCACCTTGCAAGGACACCTACACTGAGCCTTTTTCCACTGGTGTGTGTGGCCAAAAATCTAAATTTCCATGTAATCCAATAAATGTAAATGTCTGGAGTTTGCTAAACAGCATTGGCACTTGGATAGGAACTGGTGCTTTGGTCAGATGACATGAAAATAGAGCTCTTTGGCTACGCACGCCAGTAGTGGGTTCGGCGTTGAAATGAGAACTCATGAGCAGAAAATAACCCCATACCCACTGTAAAATATTGTGGTGGATCTTTGATGTTGTGGTGGATATTTTGCTTCTACTGGTCCTGGGGCCCTTGTTAAGGTCAACAGCCTCCTGAACTCTACCACATACCAGGACATTTTAGCCAAAAACCTGGTTTCCTCTGTCAGGAGGCTGAAACTTGGACACAAGTGGATCTTCCAGCAAGACAATAACCCCAAGCACACATCAAGATCCAGAATTATGTATTTCTTTATTCCATTCTTTTACTTTCAGATTTGCGTATTGTTGTAAATTGTTAGATACTACTGCACTGTTGGAGCTAGGAACACAAGCATTTCGCTTCACCCGCAATAGCATCTGCTAAATATGTGTATGTGACCAATACAATTTGATTTGACAAAGAAATGGTTAATTGGCCAAAAAAATTAACATTTTGCAATGCCATCTCAGTCTCCGGAATTGAAACTAATTGAAAACCTGTGGTTTGAATTGAAGAGTGCAGTCCATAAGTGCAGACGAAGGATATCAAGGATCTGGAAAGATTCTGCATAGAGGAATGGTCTAAGATCCCTCTCAATGTGTTCCCCAACTTATAAAACATTTTAAAATAC
Organism: Salvelinus sp. IW2-2015; assembly: GCF_002910315.2. Taxonomy (NCBI): domain Eukaryota; kingdom Metazoa; phylum Chordata; class Actinopteri; order Salmoniformes; family Salmonidae; genus Salvelinus; species Salvelinus sp. IW2-2015. The sequence goes on from NC_036844.1 coordinate 18,840,411, forward strand.
GTCTCAGTGCTGTTATCCTCGTAAAGTGAGGTATTGAAAACAGGGGTATCAATAATATTTACTTTTGAGATTTTTTTTAATTAATTGTTAAACAAAATCTTTTTATTTTAGCAATTGTATTAGTGTAAAATAATATACATTTCCCAAATTTTTGGAGCAGACAATATGCAGTGGCTTGTGAAAGTATTCACATAGATTTTTTGGGGGGTTTGCATCATTTGATTTACACAACATGCCTACCACTTTGAAGATGCAAAATATTTTTGGGGGTGAAACAAACAAGAAATAAGACAAAAAAACAGAAAACTTGACCGTGCATAACTATTCACCCCCCGAAAGTCAATACTTTGTAGAGCCACCTTTTGCAGCAATTACAGCTGCAAGTTTCTTGGAGTATGTCTCTATAAGCTTGGCACATCTTGCCACTGGGATTTTTGCCCATTCTTCAAGGCAAACATGCTCCAGCTCCTTCAAGTTGGATGGGTTCTGCTGGTGTACAGCAATATTTAAGTCATACCACAGATTCTCAATTGGATTGAGGTCTGGGCTTTGACTAGGCGATTCCAAGACATTTAAATGTTTCCCCTTAAACCACTCAAGTGTTGCTTTAGCAGTATGCTTAGGGTCATTGTCCTGCTGGAAGGTGAACCTCCGTCAACGTCTCAAATCTCTGGAAGACTGAAACAGGTTTCCCTCAAGAATTTCCCTGTATTTAGCGCCATCTATCCTTCCTTCAATTCTGACCAGTTTCCCAGTCCCTGTCGATGAAAAACATCCCCACAGCATGATGCTGCCACCACCATGCTTCACTGTGGGGATGATGTTCTCGGGGTAAAGAGAGGTGTTGGGTTTGCACCTGACATAATGTTTTCCTTGATGGCCAAAAAGCTAAATTTTAGTCTCATCTGACCAGAGTACCTTCTTCCATATGTTTGGGGAGTCTCCCACATGCCTTTTGGCGAACATCAAACATGTTTGCTTATTTTTTTCTTCAAGCAACGGCTTTTTTCTGGCCACTCTTCTGTAAAGCCCAGCTCTGTGGAGTGTACGGCTTAAAGTGGTCCTATGGACAGATACTCCAATCTCCGCACCAATCTATCTTTGGTCTCTTTGTTGCCTCTCTGGTTAATGCCCTCCTTGCCTGGTCCGTGAGTTTTGGTGGGCGGCCCTCTCTTGGCAGGTTTGTTGTGGTGCCATATTCTTTAAAATTTTTAACAATGGATTTAATGGTGCTCCGTGTGATGTTCAAAGTTTCTGATATTTATTTTATAACCCAACCCTGATCTGTCCTTCTCCACAACTTTGTCCCTGACCTGTTTGGAGAGCTCCTTGGTCTTCATGGAGCCACTTGCTTAGTGGTGTTTCAGACTCTGGGGCCTTTCAGAACAGGTGTATATATACTGAGATCATGTGACAGATCATGTGACACTTAGATTGCACACAGGTGGACTTTATTTAACTAATTATGTGACTTCTGAAGGTAATTGGTTGCACCAGATCTTATGTAGGGGCTTCATAGCAAAAGGGGGTGAAAACATATTCACACATCACTTTTCCGTTTAGTCTTTTTTAGATTTTTTTGAAACAAGTAATTTTTTTCATTTCACTTCACCAATTTGGACTATTTTGTCTATGTCCATTACATGAAATCCAAATAAGAATCCATTTAAATTACAGGTTGTAATGCAACAAAATAGGAAAAACACCAAGGGGGATGAATACTTTTTCAAGGCACTGTAGCTCAGTATTTGAATTATTTATTTTATACAGTAATTTTTGCTTATCTTTATCAAGGGTGCCAATAATTTCAGACCCCAATGTAGATCTTTATTATTCCTACAATCAACTGAAGATCAGTGTAGCACTGCCTAGGGATCTTTCCAACCTGCTTGAATCTCGCCTTTGACTTTGTTTCGTGTGATGTCATCGAGGTATTCTACATGTTCTAGTTAGGGGTCCAACTGGCTCCTGGGGGAAGTAGGATCAGCTAGTAGGATCAGCTTCCCCTCCCACAATCCTAACCTTAACCATTAGTGGGGAAAATGCCAAACTTCCCAAGATCAGCATTTAGGGGAAAATTCACCCTACACCGGACGAGCTGCTGCTCACAAACAGCTGTGGCAGATATCAAAAGCCCGATTGAAGCCCCATGGTCCTTTGCTCATTAGGGCCAGCACAGGAAGATGTTGCAACTTGCAATAACCAGGTTTTCTGCCTGTCCTCCATCTGGCGGACATCTTTTTTTGTTTGTCTTCACTTGAGCTACTGGTACACACCAGTTCGACAAATGTTACAGTACATACAGTAATCTCAGTTAACCCTCTAAAATCTCATGTAATTTGGTCAGATGCTCGATATGTTTACGTAGTCTGTCCACGAGAGATTATACATACAGTAATGATAGAAATATGGTGGGACATCAAATGCTAAGGTCAAAGAAGGTTTATTTGAAGCCAGTGGAGTAAATAAGTAAACACCATGGCAACAGCCAGGCCCTGATCCCATTCATATTCCATCACAGAGGGCTGGCTGGCGGTTAGAAGTTGGAATGAACAGTAAAACCCTGTCAGGGACATAAGAGGTTTCGAGGGCTAGCTTACACAAATCAAATGTTATTTTTTTACACACACCAAATACAACAGGTGTAGACTTTACCGTGAAATGTTTACAAACAAGCCCTTTTCCAACAACGCAAGGAAATAGTAACACAATAAAATAACAATAATGTGGCTTTATACAAGGAATACTGGTACGGAGTCAATGTGCAGGGGTACGAGGTAGTTGAGGTAATTTAGGTACTATGTACATGTAGGTAGGGGTAAAATTGACTAGAAAATCAGGATAGATAATAAACAGTAGCAGCAGTGAGTGTGAATGTGTGTCTATGTGTGAGTATGTGTGGGTGGCGTCAATATGCATCGCGGACCACGATGTCTTGCTCCCAGACAGACTAAAAACTTCTTTGCTCGCTTTGAGGACAATACAGTGCCACTGACACGGTACCAAAACCTGCAGGCTCTCCTTCACTGCAGCCAACGTGAGTAAAACATTTAAACGTGTTAACCATCGCAAGGCTGCAGGTCCAGACGGCATCCCCGGCCGCGTCTTCAGAGCATGCGCAGACCAGCTGGCTGGTGTGTTTACGGACATATTCAATCAATCCTTATCCCAGTCTGCTGTTCCCAAATGCTTCAAGAGGGCCACCATTGTTCCTGTTCCCAAGAAAGCTAAGGTACTGTAACTGAGCTAAATGACTACCGCCCCGTAGCACTCACTTCCGTCATCATGAAGTGCTTTGAGAGACTAGTCAAAGACCATATCACCTCCACCCTACCTGACACCCTAGACCCTGGGTCTCGACCCCGCCCTGTGGGTCCTGGACTTCCTGACGGGCCGCCCCCAGGTGGTGAGGGTAGGTAACAACATCTCCACCCCGCTGATCCTCAACACTGGGGCCCCACAAGGGTGCGTTCTCAGCCCTCTCCTGTACTCCCTGTTCACCCACGACTGCGTGGCCATGCACGCCTCCAACTCAATCATCAAGTCTGCAGATGACACTACAGTGGTAGGCTTGATTACCAACAACGATGAGACGGCCTATAGGGAGGAGGTAAGGGCCCTCGGAGTGTGGTGTCAGGAAAATAATCTCACACTCAATGTCAACAAAACAAAGGAGATGATCGTGGACTTCAGGAAACAGCAGAGGGAGCAGCCCCCTATCCACATTGACGGGACAGTAGTGGAGAGGGTGGAAACTTTTAAGTTCCTCGGCATACACATCACGGACAAAGTGAAATGGTCCACCCACACAGACAGCGTGGTGAAGAAATTCGGCTTGTCACCAAAAACACTCACAAACTTTTACAGATGCACAATTGAGAGCATCCTGTCGGGCTGTATCCACGCCTGGTACGGCAACTGCTCCGCCCATAACCGTAAGGCTCTCCAGAGGGTAGTGAGGTCTGCACAACGTATCACTACCTGCCCTCCAGGACACCTACACCAACCAATGTCACAGGAAGGCCAAAAAGATCAACAAGGACAACAACCACCCGAGCCATTGCCTGTTCACCCCGCTATCATCCAGAAGGCGAGGTCAGTACAGGTGCATCAAAGCTGGGACCGAGAGACTGAAAAACAGCTTCTATCTCAAGGACATCAGACTGTTAAACAGCCATCACTAACATTGAGTGGCTGCTGCCAACATACTGACTCAACTCTAGCCACTTAAATAATGGAAAAATTGATGTAATAAATGTATCACTAGCCACGTGAAACAATGCCACTAATGTTTACATACCCTACATTACTCATATGTATATACTGTACTCTATACCATCTACTGCATCTTGCCATCTTGATGTAATAAATGTATCACTAGCCACTTTAAACAATGCCACTTTTATATGTTTACATACCCTACATTACTCATCTCATATGTATATACTGTACTCTATACCATCTACTGCATCTTGCCTATGCCGTTCGGCCATCACTCATTCATATATATTTATGTACATATTCTTATTCATTCCTTTACACTTGTGTGTATAAGGTAGTTGTTGTGAAATTGTTAGGTTAGATTACTTGTTAGATATTACTGCATGGTCGGAACTAGAGGCACAAGCATTTCACTACACTCGCTACACATCTGCTAACCATGTGTATGTGACAAATAACATTTTATTTGATTTGTGTTTGTGTTGTTGTGTGTGAGCATATGTAGTGTGTGTGTGTGTGTGTTTGTGTGTTTATGCGTGTGTGTTGGAGTGTCAGTGTAGTATGTGTGAGTGTGTGGGTAGAGTCCAGTGAGTGTGCTTAAAGCCAGTGTAAAAATGTCAGGGTGTCAATGCAAATAGTCCGGGTAGCCATTTGATGAACTGTTCAGCAGTTTTTTGGCTTGGGGTAGAAGCTTTTTAGCTTGGGGTAGAAGCTTTATAGGGCCTTCCTCTGACACCGCCTGGTATAAAGGTCCTGGATGGCAGGGAGCTCGCCCCCAGTGATGTACTGGGCCATACGCACTACCCTCCGTAGCACCTTGCGGTCGGATGCCAAGCAGTTGCAATACCAAGCAGTGATGCAGCCAATCAAGATGCTCTCAATGGTGCAGCTGTTGAACTTTTTGAGGATCTGAGGGCCCATGCCAAATCTTTTCAGCCTCTTGAGGGGGACCATGATAGGTCCTTAGTGATGTGGACACCAAGGAACTTGAAGATCTCGACCCGCTCCACTACAACCCTGTCAATGTAAATGGAGCGTGCTCGGCCCTCCATTTCCTGTAGTCCATGATCAGCTCCATTGTCTTGCTGACGTTTTGCGAGACGTTGTTGTCCTGGCACCACACATCCAGGTCTCTGACCTCCTCCCGGTAGGCTGTCTCATCATCATCTGTGATCAGTCCTACCACCGTCGCATCAGAAACCTTAATGATGGTGTTGGCATCGTGGGTGAACAGGGAGTACTGGAGGCGACTAAGCACGCACCCCTGAGGGGCCTCCTTGTTGAGGGTCAGCGTGGAGGATGTGTTGTTGCCTACCCTCACCATCTGGGGGCGGCCTGTCAGGATGTCCAGGATCCAGTTGCAGAGGAAGATGTTTAAGCCCAGGGTCCTTATCTTAGTAACGACTCACACACTAAAGTGGAGCTATTTTCTCCACCTCTATAAGATCAGCTTTTGTTCTTACAGGTGGTTTAGGAGATAAAGCCCGGGCGATTAGCATGTGCAACTGTCAGGGGGCGCATCATTTCTGGGTTTGCCCGAGGGCGTTTGGCAGACTGACACCCACAGCATGTCTTTGCGTTAGCTCCACCACCACCAAAGCCAAAAGCCAACCTCTTTAAGTCACAATCTCCATTCACTGTCTGTAACTCCAGCGCTGTCTCAAAAACATGTCATTAAATTCCTGCCTGCATTCCCCACCCTGTTGTTCTTATATTTGTATTATGAGGTGCATTAATTAGCTAGAGTTGTCATGCTCCTGTGTGTCATGCAGGCTATGTCTGGGAGAATGCAGCATGGTCTTATTGCTTCAGCTCTGTTGTGTAAAGCTTCACCTCTGTTACACCCATTGACTTAGCCTGATAGGATCCATATTTGACATACATGAACAGAATTATCACCACATTATGCATACTAGGCTAAGCTTGAGCAGATGCCCAAAGCTTGAGGGACTTACAAGAAGAGTATCTGACATTTAAAAGCAGTGATAATTCATTTTTGCATTTAGGTTGCCTTATCAGTCACTTAAACACTTATATTTATAACTGTACATTAGGAAACTACATATGCTGACTGATACTGGAGATAGATAGCAGCATTAGTATAGCTTGGATGTGGCCTGTGGTTCACGAAGCAGTCAGTCAGCAGATGTGCATTTAATGAGGAAGACCAATGTCAACATGACTCTGGTTGTTTTTTTTGTTTTTTTATGAATATGTACCCAGATAATGTGTGATGCAGATGTTGACTGTACTGTAAGGAAAGTTTAAATTAATGAATATCTGATGCTAATACTAAGGCTGCAAATGAGAGTACCGGTTCAACATTCTTCGGCCGTATCTGTGTCAAATTTAATTATTTAAAAGCCAGGCCTTGCGCTCATCTAACCTTTTTAAAAATAGACGACCATCCAATTAGCATCGAGAGCCATGCTTGTTGGCGAATCAGACAGGAGTGTTTACTGGCAAGGCATCAGACACTGGTATGGACGTTTCATGCCAGGAACAATCCACCAAGGGGACGGTTCGTCCCAAAATCTCAAACCAGTTCCTTGCAAGAAAATCAAGGGTTGTGAGTGTAATGACAAAGAATGCTCTGTTGGATTTGCATCCCAAGAAAAATGAAGACCAATGTGATGATAAGAGAGATCCCTTCAAGATAGTCAAGAGTGTCCAGATATCTTTGTCTGACTAACTGCCATTTTGGGAATGGCCCTCCCCCAACAGTGTATGCACCACAAGATACATTCTCTCTGGCCCCTTGGTACCAGCCCCATGCATTGAGCCATGACATCCACTTACTATCACGAACACTACTACGCCAATGTGCAGCATGCATTAGTGGGTGATGAAGAGGGTGGCTCGCGGGGGGATGGTTTGGTCACCAGCCCTTTGGTCTGGCATGGCACTGTGAACGTGAAAGTGCCACCCCAAGTGAGGACAGATGGTGAGAAGTCCCCAGGCTTCACCCCCAGGCCCCTGGGCAAAACGTGGCCAAGCACAAGATATCTGGGCTGTGATTGGGCCTTGCCTCTCAGCCTCCCATGGCCCAATAAGATGCTGTGAGGCGCAGTGAAGATATGCTTGAGAACACATGTAACTATGTTGACCCTGTGGTTTCCCTGGTCTTCCCATCCCCCCAGATTTTGGACATCATGGCTTACCATGGTGTAGGACTATAGTATAAGAGTGTAGCTGTAGCATTGACAACATTCTAACCCTCACAATAGATCTGAAACTCTATGCATGTTTCATTAGCCAAAGTCTAGTCCATTCATATTTTCAACGCACTGAATCATTTAATGTGCATTAAAGCCAAATTCAGAACTGCTTGAATTTCCACATCTGAAGGAAGCTAAGCCCTTTGCTGAAATGTCCTCTTTGCTGCATAAGGATAATTTAGATTTGATGCCCCTTTAGTGCAAAAACTGCAGAGGCACATACATCTGGTTAAAACTTTCAATTGCTTGATATTCCAGCATTAAAAGGCAGTTTCCCTTCAAGCCACCAGCCGTTAATCTCACAGCTAGTGCCAGCATTAAGGCGATCATCATGGCACATGTGACAATTAAGCGCAAAAACTGTCCCTAGAGGACATTAAAGAGACAGACCCGAGAGGATTTCTCCCACCAGCGAAACTATCTGGGGATTCACTGTCACCCAAACTTACTACCACCCTCAATACTCTCTACTGTAGGCTACATGCAATGCATACACTGTTATGATTCAAATGTATTAGTCCCATTGTACTTTTAATATGTGAGATTTAATGGACATTTCAGCCCCATCCTTTCTCATCTGCTCTGGGATATGCGAGACTGCAGATGCCCAGAATTAAAACCTGAGAGCAGAATTAACTTTTCATGCTTTATGTCCTTAGACTCACTTCTGTTGTTTCTTTTGACCGCCTGCCGCTGCCAGGCACACTCCTCGTCCTCTCTCTCTCTCTCTCTCTCTCTCTCTCTCTCTCTCTCATGTCTTTTTTAATTGCAAATTCATGACAGCCAACACTCTCTATTTCTGTCACTCCCGCTCGGCTTCCCTCAGGGACTTAAGGGAATTTAAAGGGGCCATTGTGTGCCATAAGATAAGTCAGGAGCTGCTCGGGAGACTTGCTTTCATCACCGTGGGACTACTGGACCCCTTTTCCCGCTCGGCTCTCTATAGCTTTATCACTCAAAGGCTCAAGCAGCTCACCAAAATACAAATTCCCAGGCACTGACTGACAGGGAGAAAAGAGACAGGGTGGAGATAAGAAATGAGATGTGCAAATCTGAACTGCATTTTATAATTTTTATATGAAGTGATTGATTGGGGATTACCACAGTATTATTTATGAAAAACATATGAATGTTTACATGCCTTGTGTATTCATCACCCTTTGATTTATATCAGAAAAATACTAAATTGTTTTGGTAAACACACTGTAGTCTTCCATCTCAGCTCGGTAATGACCTGGCAGAGGTCAACATGGGGGCCTTATCTACTGACAGATAAGTGACTTTCAGCTGGGAAGTGTCTCTTGATTTCACACAGCACACATATGAGGGGAATATTGATGATGGGAGGTTCAGAGTTCAGACGCAGCCTATTTCCTTCCAACCTCCGTGAGATCGCCACATGATTCTGTCTCAGCATATGCCTCACACAGAAGACATACTCAGAGACTTACACACTGACACACATAGAGGCACTTAAAAGACTACAGATCAACCCACACCCAGACACAGAGATGGACACACACACCAAGATTCTACTACACAGGACAGAGGAAGGGTTTTCTCCAATTAGGCTTTGTTTTTGTAAATAAACCGTTGATGTGAAAATCTACGTCTCACTGTACGTCACACTGTAAATATGTCTCAATATGAGTGACAGCATCGCTGGCAGTCATCTATCAAGCCAGACCATATGTTGCTTTGGGTGGGGAGAGAACGGGAGCTTACTGCAAAGCCTTCCTTATCCCCAGCATTACAGTCTCTAAGAAAGGATTTACTATTTAATTCATGATTAGATAGAATTTCTCCACAGACCAAACACAGAGTGATAGACTGAGGAGAGAACCTGAAGAGTATTTGGATAAATAGTCACACACTGGCCTGCCCCTACACACCACTAGTGTGAACCGTTATAGCACTATTACTAAAAGCCATGGATTATCAATCAGGAATTAATCCTGCTTTTTGTGTCTGCTCCAACTGAACGGCCATTGCTATCGTTTTTCACCCTCCACTGTCGCTGCAACAAGAAGAGAGGGTTTTTCTTCAGATTTTCTTCTTCACAAAAGGAGGTGAGCCAAGGCGGTGAGCCAAGGAGGTGAGCCAGGGAGAGGGATTAGAGGTGTAGATACAGCCCTCCACTGAGCCACACTAACTACAACAACAACAAGAGTCTGGCTGTTGCTTCTCGTGCCCTGGATGTGCACAGACAACTGAAGAAGAGTAATTTATTTAGTTCCTTCACTCATCTATTTTCCTCCCCCCTCTGCCTGGCTGACTGACTGCCTGCCTGACTGACTGGGCTCACACTGGCTCCTCTCTCTCAGTGAGTGAGGGTGTGTGTGAGCTTGTGTGTTTCTCTCAGCCGGAGTGTTGCGCTGTGAAGGCTGTGGAGTGGATCTCTACTCTTCCTTTCCCAGTAGAATATTGGATGAGAACAGTGGAAGTATCTCTTTCTTTCTCCTACCTCTGACTATAGACTGTCACCTGTGCTGCATCCATGACTTTACATGCTTGGCTGGTGTATGGGCTTGGATTTAGTTTGATATCTGCTTTCTTCATCTCACAAGGTGAGTATAGGCATACTGAGGTCAGGTGTGTGTGTGTGTGTGTGTGTGTGTGTGTGTGTGTGTGTGTGTGTGTGTGTGTGTGTGTGTGTGTGTGTGTGTGTGTGTGTGTGTGTGTGTGTGTAACCAGAAGTCCCCACAAGAATAGTAAACAAGCAAAAATTTGACCAACTGGGGACATTTTGTTAGTCCCCACAAGGTCAAATGCTATTTCTAGTGGGTTTAGGGTTATGGTTAGAATTAGTGTTAGGGTTAGAATTAGTGTTAGGGTTAGAATTAGTGTTTGGGTTAGAATTAGTGTTAGGGTTAGAATTAGTGTTAGGGTTAGAATTAGGTTAAGGGTTAGGGTTAGGAGCTAGGGTTAGGAGCTAACGTTAGGTTTAGGGTTACGTTTACGGTTAAGGTTAAGATTAGGTTTTTGGGTTAAGGTTAGGGTTAGGGTCGGGGTTAGGGTTAGGGTAAGAGTACGGGTTAGAGTTAGGTTTAGGGTTAGGGGTTAGGGAAAATAGGATTTTGAATGGGACTGAATTGTGTGTATCCCACAAGGTTAGCTGTACACGACTGTGTGTGCGTGTGTGTGTGTGTGTGTGTGTGTGTGCGTGCGTGCGTGCGTGTGTGCGTGCGTGCGTGGGTGCGTGTGTAAAATAATGAATGGACACCATATGGTCACCTTTATGTTGCAAACAATTGCCATGGGGGGGAAATCCATAAACCGTACAATGGAACAATAACCAAAGGTTTCAAACTAAATTTCCCTAGGGACATAATAACAATTGACTTGACTTGTTTTGACTTTAAACTACTGAATTTCTTTGTCTTACTGGGGACAAAAAAAGAAAAAATAGGTTCCCTGATGTTCAGCTATTTTTAAATGTATTTTCCTATTCCTCTCACTCTCATAATAACGTATTTATCAATGCATATTTGATCCCTTTATGGATGAAACTGAGGGTCCAGTAAGCTCTTGGACAGATTACTGGTTCAGTATTTATATCAATAGATACACTGCCCACACGGCTCAATGAAGTGGTCAACATGCTGGACATAAATTATATTCCCAAGCGTCATAAGATTATTAAAGCAGATTTTGCTATATTCACACGCAATCGACAGTATTTCAGGAACATTGTGACACACATCAACTAATCTATCATATTAAACTTTTTTCATGTCATCATAAATGATGGACATGCCACTTCTGATACCCCTGCAGTAATTGTTTTAAATGAACAATACTGGGGTGTTTCCACAGAAAGCGGATGAATCTCAATAGAAAGAGCATGATGTTATCATAGTACTACAAGATGCAAAATAAGCTCATTTGATGTGATCATTTCTAGTGCAATAGAATAGTGTACATAGGCAGAGTCAAGTGACAACATGGTTTGGTATACTGTGTAGATAAAATGATATACTGTACATATTTGACAGTAAACATAGATGTTTACATTGGTGATGTACCATCCAGCAGAATAGATGTGTTCGTATTCCATCAGCCTCTCAAACTGGACCTGGGTTCTCTCAAATAATATCAAAATCGACCAATGAATCTGGAGTTAATGTTCCATATTTTGCCCAATTCCTTCATAAATGTGATAGATGACCGCAGAGGGGGAGCCTTTTTAATGTTTAATGAGTACGAGAAAAACAACAACCAATCAGATTGGCAGCCAACAGCCATTGAGTATTCTACTGCTATTCACTCTCATCCCTGTCACATATAGCCTGTGGATAGGCTGTATACTGTGGCATCATATGAGTGCTTTCTCCGCACTAGCATAATATTACATGTTCCCTGAAGGCTGGCATGTGTTATCTGTCCCGCTGAGGCTTTACATTGATTTCAGCAGATTTCTAAAGTGATTTTTGTAAGAGCATTTGGCGGAGATTAGTTTGCCTCTGAAAGCTTTTGGTTGGCTATTTAACAGAGACTCAGGCCAGCATTACCTTCATGGCCCAGCTCTAAGCAGCACTAGATGAGGGGATGCTGATAAAGAGAGAGGATTGCTGTCAGGCAAAGCTGATCTCCCACCTTGTGCACAGGATTCTGTAGGCCAAATACAGGTGTACGAAGGTCCAGTCTCATGAACAATCCCCTTAGGCCTAATGGATTTGTATCACTAAGCTGCACGACACTCACTTGAAAGTAAGTCAGGCCATTTAGGAGTTGAGACTGGGCGATGGGAGGAAAATGAACTCATTAACTCAATAGGCTAGTGATCGGTAGGCATGATCCAGGGATGGGTATTTTGTACGTTTGTAAACTCCTCGAGATGTTCTCTATCATGGACCTGAATTACATAACCTGACAATCATTGCTAGATTTTTGTTTACTTTCATAGCTGATTCATAGAAAAAGAAACACCATATCATAACAGTTCAGGTGTGAAGTGGGTGTGAACTGGGTGTAGTTAATATTGGTCATCAGCATAGAGATTCATTCTATGTAATTCTATGGTCATGGGTGTCTGTTTCTACTACTCTGGGACCAGACGGAGACAGGGCTTTACCGTGAGATCACAAGCTTACCGAACAGACAGACAACTCGGGATAAAGCATTGGCTACTAAGGGTGAGTCATGGTTAAGTACAAGCCTGTGAGGTGTCACTGTCAACATGAGAACGAGACAGACTCCAATATGACTGACAGAGAACACCATCCCAGCAAGAGATCAGAGCAATTTAGACATTGACTTTTGAGGAGCTCTTTCTTCACTCAGCACTGATATCACATAACAAAGTGTGAGGTTTTACAGGGCAACGGTCTAAATATATTTATACATTTATTGAACCTTTATTTAACTAGGCAAGTCAGTGAAGAGCAAATTCTTATTTACAATGGCGGCCTAAGACAGGGTGGGTGGCTCTCCGTGGCGTCATTTGCCCCCAGCAATAAGCTATGGCTTCAGACAAAGTCAAACACTAGATGAAATCAAACTTTATTTGCCACATGCGCCGAAAACAACAAGTGTAGACCTTACCGTGAAATGCTTACTTACAAGACCTTAACAAACAGTGCAGTTCAGGAAGAAGAAAATATTTACCAAGTAGGCTCAAATAAAAAGTTTTATTAAAAAGTAACACAATAAGAATAACGAGGCTATATACAGGGGGCACCGGTACCGAGTCAGTGTGCAGGGGTACAGGGGGCGAAGTGACTATGCATCGGTAACAAACAAACAGCGAGTAGCAGCAGTGTATAATTTACAATGTAAATTGTCAGGTGGTGATTTTGATGAATTGTTCAGCAGTCTAATGGCTTGGGGGTAGAAGCTGTTGAGGAGCCTTTTGGTCCTAGACTTGGCGCTCCGGTACCGCTTGCCGTGAGGTAGCAGAGAAAACAGTCTATAACTTGGGTGACTGGAGTCTCTGACAATTGTCTGGGCTTTCCTCTGACACCGCCTATTATATACAGTTGAAGACGGAAGTTTACATACACTTAGGTTGGAGTCATTAAAACTAGTTTTTCAACCACTACACACATTTCTTGTTAACAAACTATAGTTTTGGCAAGTCGGTTAGAACATCTACTTTGTGCATGACACAAGTCATTTTTCAACAATTGTTTACAGACAGATTATTTCACATATAATTCACTGTATCACAATTCCAGTGGGTCAAAAGTTTACATACACTAAGTTGACTGTGCCTTTAAACAGCTTGGAAAATTCCAGAAAATTATGTAGTGGCTTTAGAAGTTTCTGACAGGCTAATTGACAACATTTGAGTCAATTGGAGGTGTACCTGTGGATGTATTTCAAGGCCTACCTTCAAACTCAGTGCCTCTTTGCTTGACATCATGGGAAAATCAAAATAAATCAGCCAAGACCTCAGAAAAAAAATTGTAGACCTCCACAAGTCTGGTTCATCCTTGGGAGCAATTTCCAAACGCCTGAAGGTACCACATTCATCTGTACAGACAATAGCATGCAAGCGTAAACACCATGGGACCATGCAGCCGTCATACCTCTCAGGAAGGAGACGCGTTCTGTCTCCTAGAGATGAACGTACTTTGGTGCGAAAAGTGCAAATCAATCCCAGAACAACAGCAAAAGACTTTGTGAAGATGCTGGAGGAAACAGGTACAAAAGTATCTATATCCATAGTAACCTGAAAGGCCGCTCAGCAAGGAAGAAGCCACTGCTCCAAAACCGCTATAAAAAGCCAGACTACGGTTTGCAATTGCACATGGGGACAAAGATCGTACTTTTTGGAGAAATGTCCTCTGGTCTGATGAAACAAAAATAGAACTGTTTGGCCATAATGACCATCGTTATGTTTGGAGGAAAAAGGGGAAGGCTTGCAAGCCAAAGAACACCATCCCAACCGTGAAGCATGGGGGTGGCAGCATCATGTTGTGGGGGTGCTTTACTGCAAGAAGGTCTGGTGGACTTCACAAAATAGATGGCTTCATGAGGACGGAAAATCATGTGGATATATTGAAGCAACATCTCAAGACATCAGTCAGGAAGTTAAAGCTTGGTCGCAAATGGGTCTTCCAAATGGACAATGACCCCAAACATACTTCCAAAGTTGTGCAAAATGGCTTAAGGACAACAAAGTCAAGGTATTGGAGTGGCCATCACAAAGCCCTGACCTCAATCCTATAGAAAAGTTGTGGGCAGAACTGAAAAAGCATGTGCGAGCAAGGAGGCCTACAAACCTGACACAGTTACACTAGCTCTGTCAGGAGGAATGGGCCAAAATTCACCCAACTTATTGTGGGAAGCTTGTGGAAGGCTACCCGAAACGTTTGAACCAAGTTAAACAATTTAAAGGCAATGCTACCAAATACTAATTGAGTGTATGTAAACTTCTGACCCACTGGGAATGTGATGAAAGAAATCAAATCTGAATTAAATCATTCTCTCTACTATTATTCTGACATTTCACATTCTTATAATAAAGTGGTGATCCTAACTGACCTAAAACAGGAAATTTTTACAAGGATTAAATGTCAGGAATTGTGAAAAATTGAGTTTAAATGCATTTTACTAAGGTGTATGTAAACTTCCGTCTTCAACTGTAGGTCCTGGATGGCAGGAAGATTGGCCCCAGTGATGTACTGGGCCGTTCGCACTACCCTCTGTAGCGCCTCACAGTCAGATGCCGAGCAGTTGCCATACCAGGCGGTGATGCAACCGGTCAGGATGCTCTCGATGGTGCAGCTGCAGAACCTTTTGAGGATCTGGGGACCCATGCCAAATCTTTTCAGTCTCCTGAGGGGGGAAAAGGTTTTGTCATGTCCTCTTTACGACTGCCTTGGTATGTCTGGATCATGATAGTTTGTTGGTGATGTGGACACCAAGGAACTTGAAACTCTTGACCCGCTCCACTACAGCCTTGTCGATGTTAATGGGGGCCTGTTCGGCTCGCCTTTTCCTGTAGTCCACGATCATCTCCTTTGTTTTGCTCACATTGAGGGAGAGGTTGTTGTCCTGGCACCACACTGACAGTTCTCTGACCTCCTCCCTATTGGCTGTCTCATTATTGTCGGTGATCAGGCCTACCACTGTTGTGTTGTCAGCAAACTTAATGATGGTGTTGGAGTCGTGTTTGGCCACGCAGTCATGGGTGAACAGGGAATACAGGAGGGGACTAAGTACACACCACTGAGGGGCCCCAGTGTTAAGGATCAGCGTGTCAGACGTGTTGTTGCCTACTCTTACCACCTGGGGGCGGCCCATCAGGAAGTGCAGGATCCAGTTGCAGAGGGAGGTGTTTAGTCCCAGAGTCCTTAGCTTAGTGATGAGCTTCGTGGGCACTATAGTGTTGAATGCTGAGCTGTAGTCAATGAACAGCATTCTCACATAGGTGTTCCTTTTGTCCAGGTGAGAAAGGGCAGTGTGGAGTGCGATTGAGATTGTGTCATCTGTGGATCTGTTGGGGTGGTATGCGAATTGGAGTGGGTCTAGGGTGTCCGGGAGGATGTTGTTGATGTGAGCCTTTCAAAGCACTTCATGGCTACCGACGTGAGTGCCACAGGGCAGTAATCATTTAGGCAGGTTACCTTCGCTTCCTTGGGCACAGGGACTATGGCGGTCTGCTTGAAACATGTTGGTATTACAGACTCGGTCAGGGAGAGGAGGAAAATGTCAGTGAAGACACTTGACAGTTGGTCCACGCATGCTTTGAGTACACGTCCTGGTAATCCGTCTGGCCCAGCGGCTTTGTGAATGTTGATCTGTTTAAAGGTTTTGTTCACATCTGCTACCGAGAGCGTTATCACTAAGTCATCCAGAACAGCTGGTGCTCTCGTGCATGCTTCAGTGTTGCTTGCCTCGAAGCAAGCATAAAAGGCATTGCAGATGTAGATGCTTTTATAGTAAAAGCAAATTAATTATCTGTTGCGCCTTTGTTCCTAATGTTTTTTGTAAGTAGGGAATATTGGCAAACATAAGAAAACAAAGAATACATAATAGCTTTTTTGTAGTCCATGCTGCTGCAGTACTATGGCTGCAACATCCCATAGGGTGCACACTAATAAGTTGACATATCTGGTAGCGCACACTAATAAGATGAGATGTCCACTCTCCTCTCTAGTCCATGGATTGCACTGCTATGCCTGTAACATCACAGGTTCACACTAACAATTTGACATGTCTACTGGTGCACACTAATAAGTTTACATATCTACCAGTGCACACTAACAAAGTGATATGTCTCCCCTCTCTCCTCCCTAGTCAATGGGTTGCAGTGCTATGGCTGTAACATCATCCAGGGCCAGAGGTATGTGGACATTGGCTGCACCAACCCAGAGGTCCTCACTTGCACCCACTCACACAAGGGCTTCAAGCACCGCTTCTGCATCAAGACAGAGAGCAGTGAGTCTGTTTCTAATGTTCCTTAACTGATGACTGTCTCAATCAATGCCTGTCTTCATCTCCAGTCCCTCCCTTCCATAGATTTTCTCCTTCACAGTCTTCTCTGTCTGTTAATGTCACGTTCCTGACCTGTTTTCTGTTAGTTTTTGTATGTGTTAGTTGGTCAGGACGTGAGTTTGAGTGGGCAGTCTATGTTTTGTGTTTCTATGTTGGTTTAATGGGTACCTGATATGGTTCTCAATTAGAGGCAGGTGGTTTTAATCTCCTCTGATTGAGAATCATATTAAGGTAGGTGTTGTCACATTGTTTGTTTGTGGGTGGTTGTCTTCTGTGTCAGTGTCTGTGTATGTTACGCCACACGGGACCGTTTCGGTTTGTTTGTTCGTTCGGTTTATGTAGTCTGTTCCTGTTTCATGCGTTCTTCGTGTCATGTAAGTTCTTATGTTCAGGTGCGTCTACGTCGTTTGTTGTTTTGTAGTTTGTTAAAGTGTTTTCGTGTTTTTCGTCTTTACTTTAATAAATCATGTCATATCACGACGCTGCATTTTGGTTCAATCCCTGCTCCTCCTCTTCGGATGAAGAGGAAGAGGAATACCGTTACAGTTAATGAATGTGTCTGTGTGAAAGAACCCCGTAATGTCAATATGTAGAAAGTCTATTGACCCTCATTGTCCAGAAAATGTAGATTAAACAGGAGGAAATCCCCTAACCTCTCCTTTGCACTCTTTAGCCATACTATTGTACGTCAAAAGGGCAAGATCTTATCTTGATGTAAAGATTCCATCGCATCTTGCTACATAGCTACAACAAGGGCTTTATTCCACCAAATTTGTAAATAACAGTCAGTCATTCCTGTAGGTAAAATCAAAATAGAGACGACGGACTGCCATACGTAATATTAAATACTTGATGGAGATCTGCTGACATCCATGCATGTAAGATCCAGCTGTTCTGCTGTTGACAGCTGAAGGAGCCACTCACGTAAAGGGCTGATGTGGCACTGTTTCTATTGGTTCAGGGAAATAATGGGGTCAATGAATGCTAAGACGGGATGCAGGATCCCTTTAAACAGCATCTTGGGGATCATCTAGAACTGTTCTTCACTTTAATCCCATGGGCACAACTCCGACTGGTCCGGCGGCTGTTATTTCATAACCAGCTTAGCGTCCCACTCCCCTCGCTTGGTCCCCAGCTGGGAGATTTGTCTGATGCGGCTGTTCCCCACCTGGACTGTATCCACCGCCCAGCTGTCACTTTCTTAAGACTGATGGGGGATTTATGGCTCTTGTTAGACAAAAGTGGTCTGCTCTGACTTAAAGAGAGCATTGATGTGGGTGTTTTTTCTCAAGGGTTGTAGAAGGTTTACGTACCAAGTTTTATGGAGTGTTTGATGGCTTGGCTGGATGCCCTTATATAGTTGTACAATAAGAACTTTCAATCAACGGCCAAGTTTAAACTTTTTATCTCTGACTTACAGACATGCATATTTTTCAATCTATTGTACACTTACAATGTGTCCTCCTAAGCAACCATTACATTCAATCAGTAAACACAGTTTACCACAAGGAAAATGGAGAGATCTGATGATGTAATTCCATTCTATGACAGCATCCCTCTCTGCACTCCTTTGGCTCTCAAGGACTTCAAAACACACATGAATACACTGGCATTCTTTGCTTCTTCTGCCTTTTTCCTGATGACCTCACCATCTACTTGTCACTCTGCTCTGACTTCCTGTCATTTCAGCGGCCCTGGGAATTGTCCTGACCAGTGGATGTGCCACGTCAAGACACTGCCAGCAACATGAGCTGCCTGGAGTGCGCATCCACTGCTGTGCCTCAGACCTCTGTAACAGCACCCCCTGCTGTCGAGCAAGCATATTGCATTACATCTGCGCCCTGGCAAGCCTGCTGCTGCTGAGGTTGTGGTTGTGATATGAGGTCACAACTTGTACAGGGACATAACAATCGATCAAATAGAAAGATGGAACTCGGGATAAACCATCTATGAATGACACTTTACATTACTAGTTCTCAGTGTCTCTTCTCAGCTCCACATGTTAAGAGTCTGAGAGGAGGGTTGTACAACACGATACATCAGAGCAATGTGCAATAGCAGCTTTTGTGACAATGACTTTACACTGGACTCCTTATCCCAATGTCAGAATAGAAAGGCAAATAACTAAGCGAAGGTTTTCTCATAATCCATTATAACGATGATTTTACACAGTCATTGAGTTTAGGAAGTGTCCCTGAGAGTAATGTTCATTAACAAATCATCACACAGGCTGATGGGTATCAAAGAAAAGGAAAAGCAAGGCTGTTAGTTATATGGCTTGAATATCATTGGAATGAGTGATCTGGGGGATTAATTGACAGCTGTGACATTCTGTATTTATTCAAATTGATATCATCTTAGTCCTAATCATCCGTACTGCTTCAGTTGCTTGTAAAGCGTAAATCTTAATTTATGTGGGTTATGTCTATTCAGGGTTAAACCCTAGATAATACAGTAAAATAAGGTTAAACGTAAACCGTATTGTTTATTCCGTTTCCTTGGAGATGCACGCTGCATGTTGCTTTTATTTCAGATTGTAAAAATGTACAAAATAATAGTACAGTGAAAGCATGTAATGTTGTGAAATAGTGTATTAAAAACTTAGTCATACCATGTTCTCTATCCTATACTATAACATACACACTTATATATTGTTCATTAGTAACCATGGTATAAATGCTATCTAAAACATTGGTCTAAATAATTAATGCAACTGAGTTGAAGATGCCCACAGAGAGACTAAAAAGAAGACTGAAAAGTTACTCTTTACATGGCAAGGTAAGTAACCTACAATTAATCCCAGAAAAACCATCACCTCTTTTTGTGAGACTTGTGTTGGTCTATGCTTCCATCTCAGAGCAGTTAGGTCTAGTTAGGATGTCTTTACATCCTCTGGGCACTAGATGTCTTCTGTGAGGGAGTTAGGAAGTTCATACACAATAATGAGAAATATATCAAGTGGGAAAAGGCACGGTGGGCACATTCAAAAGGTGTTTTCTGTGGACGAAAAATATAGTATTGTGTTGATTTTATGACAGCTGATGCATTTCTGGTAGGAATTGTACCTTTACTTAACAAGGCCAGTCAGGTAAGAACAAATTCTTATTTACAATGATAGCCTACCGGGGTATAGTTGGTTAACTGCCTTGCTCAGAGGCAGAAAGACAGATTTTTACCTTGACAGCTCGGGGATTCGATCTAGCAAACTTTCGGTTACTGGCATAACGCTCTAACCACTAAGCATACAGCCGCCGGAATAGTGACAACGTCTGATCAACGTGCTAGCCGCAACGTTCTTATCACGGTCTGATTTATTAGGCAACTATGATTTTTATTTTTTTATTTAAGCTTTTATCAGGCTTTTATCATACTGAGACCAAGGTCTATATTACAGTGAGCACGGAATTACATAAATTACAGGAAATACACACATCAAAATATAAATACAAAATGCAAGCAGAAAGAAAAACATGGTCATAAAAAACGAACACATGTTGTATTTATTATGGATCCCCCATATTCATCAGTAATAAGGTCTTCAATCAGCTTTCTGAATTGCCCTACAGGCATCAAAATATAAAATTTAAGAAAATGTTGAAGATTGTTCCAGAAATAAGATGCAAGAAAACTAAACGCTTATTTACCTAACTCAGGAATTTCCAGAGTTAGCCATCTCTAAGACCAGGTGTGGTAACTCGCATGTCTAAAGTTTAGTAAAGATGTTAGGTACAATGGAATTGTACGGAGCCCTTTTGGAAAAGTGCTTTATAAATGAAAACATACCAATGTATCAACATATGTGACATCAAATGGCCTATTTATTGCCTTACCTCCTCACGCCATTTGCACACTTTAATGAAGTGGCAGCTGTGTTCATTCATATAGAGGATGTTGCCATAGTCTA
The DNA here is from genome assembly GCF_002910315.2 of Salvelinus sp. IW2-2015. Taxonomy (NCBI): domain Eukaryota; kingdom Metazoa; phylum Chordata; class Actinopteri; order Salmoniformes; family Salmonidae; genus Salvelinus; species Salvelinus sp. IW2-2015. The sequence continues at coordinate 18,861,198 of NC_036844.1, forward strand.
GGACCGATAGGAATGTCAACATTGACTACAGCTCAGTGTTCAACACCATAGAGCCCACAAAGCTCATCACTGAGATAAGGACCCTGGACTAAACTCCTCCCTCTGCAACTCGATCCTAGACTTCCTGAAGGGCCGCCCCCAGGTGGTAAGGGTAGGCAACAATACATCTTCCACACTGATCCTCAACACCGGGGCCCCTCAGGGGTGCGTGCTTAGTCCTCTCCTGTATTCCCTGTTCACCCACGACTGCATGGCCAGGCACAACTCCAACAGCATCATTAAGTTTGCTGACGACACAACAGTGGTAGCCCTGATCACCGACAACGATGAGACAGCCTATTGGGAGGAGGTCAGAGACCTGCCAGTGTGGTGCCAGGACAACAACCTCTCCCTCAATGTGAGCAAGACAAAGGAGATGATCGTGGACTACAGGAAAAGGAGGGCTGAACATGCCCCCATTAACATCGACAGGGCTGTAGTGGAGCGGGTCGAGAGTTTCAAGTTCCTTGGTGTCCACATCACCAACAAACTATCATGGTCCAAACACACCAAGACAGTTGTGAAGAGGGCACGACAACACCTTTTCCCCCTCAGGAAACTGAAAAGATTTGGCATGGGTTCCCAGATCTTTGAAAAGTTCTACAGCTGCACCATCGAGAGCATCCTGACTGGTTGCATCACCGCCTGGTATGGCAACTGCCCGGCATGCGACCATAAGGCGCTATAGAGGGTAGTGCGTATGGCCAAATACATCCCTGGGGTCAAGCTTCGTGCCATCCAGGACCTATGTACAAGGCATTGTCAGAGGAAGGCCCAAACATTTGTCAAAGACTCCAGTCAGAACATAGACTGTTCTCTCTGCTACCGCACGGCAACCGGCACCGGAGCCCCAAGTCTAGGTCCAAAAGGCTCTGTTGTCTACACCTATTTCTATAGAAGAAGCCCATTTAACTCATCAATATTCTTTTTAAAAGACAGTTTTTCATCTATCCAGATGCACAGATAAGCAGGGACACAATCAATGTGGACACCATCCAAAGTACATATGCTAAATCATCAGAGTTATTTTTATGTGCTCTGGAGAACAACATATACTTAGTTTTACCTGCATTCAATACTAATTTCAGGTCAATAAAGTTTTCTGTTATACAATGAAGGCAGACTGTAGGTTAGATAGAGCCTGGTCAACCGTGGGGGCAATAGCATACACAACAGTATCATCTAAATACAAGTGCAGGTTACACAAGTGGAAGTCGATATTGTTAATGTAAACAGTAAAAAGCACAGGGCCCAGAATTGACCCCTGCGGTACACCTTTCGTAATATCGAGGAAACCTTATTTAACACATCAGTAGATACACATTGACTTCTGTCAAGTCATTTTTAAACAAGTTACATGCAGTATGAAGCCTTCCCTCCATAGCCTATTCCATATCAGCAAAAGAGAATTGGGTCTGATAGCCTCTGAGGTTTACAAAATAGATCATCTTATTGTTTATGTGTCTGGGTGTGAATCATAAAGAAAATACATTTGATCTACAAATCATGAGCCTAGTTATGGAATATGTTGTAGTTGGCTTAGATCCCATTCCCAACACAGGTCTTTCTTTATAAATATTCCTAGTGTGGATCCACAACAAAAGGACCAGCAATTGAATATATAGTACTGTACTTTGACACTGATGGTCGAATATTAGGTTAGTCTACTCGCACACATGTAGGCTGAGGCCGTCTGATGCAGCACTGCCATCACACCGACCAAAGCATAAGTGATTCTTCATGCCACAAAACTGTTTAATATCGGCGACACTACCTATCGCGTCCAATACATTGATAATGATTTTTCAGTTTGCGCACTTCATTGCGCATTTATAATTAGTGCAAACAGCGCAAATCGCCCCATATGCATTGCCCTTTGTCCCAGAAGCCACACAACAGAAGGAAAAACCCTGTGCAGTGCAAGCAGCCATCTTGGACAGGCAGGCAAGGTAGATACTTCAGCCAGGATAACCTGCAGATCTCTTCTGAAGAGCTCAAGACATTAAACCGACAATTTCCGGTAAGAATATAAACATAATATAGGAGTGTTCGTATCCACATATAGCTAACACATTTATAAAACGTTGAACCTTCTGTGTTACAATTTATAGTGGCTAGCTAACAGTTAGCTACTACGCTAATATAGTTAAGTTAGCGGTTAGCTAGCCAACGAGTAAAGTGTCTACTAGCTAATGTTATCTATCTTGCGCTGTGTAATATATTACCATTCTTCACAGGCACCCGTGTTTTTGTCTAACCACTGTGGATCTAGCCAGGTGTCCGTTGTTTTTGGGAACAGGCCATTGCTTAGGAGCTAACGTTAACCAACTACTGTAGTATCCGAAAGAGTAACGTTACGCTGGCTAGCTATCATTTGTTGGCCCCAACATTTCGCCTAAGTTAGTTATCAAGGCTCATGTCATGGTAACGGTATTCTTCCCTTTAGGTCGACATGACTAGTTACCTATTCGCCAATAAATGATGACACATGTATTATGGTTAGCCAGTTTAGCCTGTTTCCAGCTGGCTAGTTAGTTAGCAGGTCAATGAAGATGGCTAACGTTAAGATCGGGTCTAGTCTAGTACGTTATGGTCATATTTGGACATTTACCTGCTCAAGCTAGCAACCCACACCTCCACGAACTTCACTGCCAGTACATTTTACAATACATTATTTTAGCGTCCCGTCTAAACAATAAACCAAGATGCTAGCTATCTAAATAGACTGTTGCCACGGTTTGTGTTGATAGCATCAGCTAGCTAACGTCGTTGGCCAGCAGATAGAGGCTTTGGGGTGTTGTATTCGTAGGTAATTAGTTTATCAACCTTTTCATCTCATGTAGCTAGCTATAGTCAGATGTGTGCTTTAACTGTCATGAGCAGTTTGCTAGATTATGCCCTCCCTCTAGCCTACATTGTCACAAGCCAACTGTATTGTTCTGAAATTGTGGCGTTCATTCGTCCATTAAAAGGTCCAACGCAGCCGTTTAATCTCAACATCAAATCATTTCTGGGTAACAATTAAGTACCTTACTGTGATTGTTTTCAATTTAAGTTGTAAAAAAGAAACAAACAATTTCTCAAGCATAAATGTTGCTAGGACTGTTTAGGAGTTGTCTAATGCAGGGTTTCCAAAACTCGGTCCTGGGGCCCCACTAGGTGCATGTTTTGGTTTTTGCCATAGCACTACAAAACTGATTGAAATAACCAACTCATAATCAAGCTTTGATTATTTGAATCAGCTGTTTTTGGGAGAAAAAAAACTGGCCTAATGGAAGGGAAGTGTAACCTAAAAACGAGCTTTTATTGGCCGAGAGGAGGGCATACTCTCTTTGTTATTGGTCTATTAACTTATTCTGCATGGTAGGCAGTCCAACCCAATTTCATAGTGTGGAAATATATTTAAAACACAGGAAAATTACATTTTTGACTGCATAGGCCCTTAGTTTAATAATTTATAGTACAGTAGCTCTTTAGCTCAGCCAGCTACCCAGTAATCACATAGATGACACAGCATGCATTCATATCTAGGCCTTGTCTCGGGCCAGCCCTTACTGTCAATCACTGAAATATTTATTTGATATAAGAATGAGGCTTTGATTAGGATGGAATATGAATGTATTCATGTAGATGTGTCATCACCTGAGATACTCCTCTCCTCTGTGTGACAAGAGCGGAGGCATTTGGTATTTTCTTGGCCTTGAATTTTACTTTGATGGAAAAGATATTCCCTTAAAATGGCAGATCACAAAGTGAAAGAAATACACTGTATGTGCATTGATTGAACCCAAGTTTCGCAATTGATTTGTCCATTCCATCTCTGCCTTTGGTAATGGTGATCACAACCCAAATGTGCTTCTGCAATTTACAGCAGGATTTTGTTTGTATGGCAGCATAGCAATATGACAATGAGTCAGAGAAAAGAAAAATAGCCCAGATGTACAGTATGTGACACCAATTATATTCGTTCAACAACAGGTAGTGGATGTGATAAGAGGTGACAGTGCTCTGTTTTATGAATCAGTGCGAGTGTATGGAGAAGTGCTGAGACTGCAGTCTGGTCACATGCTCTCAATCGCACTCTCCTTGGATGTATACTTCCCCAGGGCCTTGTTCGGGAAAAAGGGATTTTTTCCTATAATTTACCCAAAGAAGGAGTAGCCCTAGAGTGTGTACAGCTCTAGTAGGCCTATAGCTTTCGCCTTATGGAAAAACTCACATGAGTCTGGAGGCATCACATGACAGAGGGTCATGTGAGGGAAGGCAGTCAGGCTAGCAGCAAGGCAGGCTGTGATACTAGTTCACTTTACGGTCAGTGTATCAAATCCCTTACTGGAGCTTATCCCACACGCTAACTACATGACTTCCCTTACCACCTCAACTATCTTTCTACTTGTTTACTTCTCTACTGTACTCTCGCTGCACTTTGTTTTTCAAGCAGGCAGAGCTGGAATGGGGAGTGGGGCCATTTTGTTGTAGGCCACTTCAGGGGAGTGGCACCCAAGGGTCTCTGACCAACCCCATGCAGAGAGGATGAGGCTGAGGGGACACCTTGACCTGAAATTAACCCCCTCGGATGATTAGCACAAATTCATTCAATTCTGGAAGATGATCCTAAATATCAGTCTTCCGTGATTAGTTTACTAAATTTGGCTATTTATATCACAATGTGAGCGTCCCTAATTCACCTCTCTTTCTTCACCCGGACTGTTCTCCTTTAACATTCTTCTTCACCTTCTCCCATCTTCTCTCAAGTCAACCCACCCCAGCTCTAGCCTGAGGCATTTGTCATAGTGCTATATTGTTTAGCAGGAAAACTTGGTCATTGAACAGCAGGCCACATCATGTATTTTTCTGGTTGGCACCAGGCTCTATTGCATTGCAATTTTAATCTCCAAAATCTGGTTTAACTGCAATGCATTTATAATTGCTGTGTACTGAACCACAGACTTAAGAGAAACTTCCTAGATAGAGGGAAACATTCTCTAGAGATGATAACGGATAGCCTAGTCACAATTAATCGCACGTTAGAAGACTTGTATGTGTAGGCTATTATTTAGGGTGATTGATTTGGAATCAGATCCCATTGTTCCCTTGTGCCTAATACTTGCATTACAGATGTCCGCTCTCAGCTATAGTGTGAGACTGAATTACTGACAAGTGAATTATTTGAATTGTTTGTGAGAACGCCCTCTCTCTTCCTGAATAGTTGATGCTCTTATGTGAAGTCAGATCATGTATTCATAAACAAGGTTGATTTCAATTTGAGACTATATTTAAGCCAAGCATCTGTTTTGAATATTTTCAAATGTGCATGACTGTATGTGTGTCTATATTCCTGATTATCACCCATCCTTTCTTATAGACTATGGAATAGACTATATTACCATAGAAGCAGCAATGGATAATAATTCAGAGAGGTGTCTGTGCTATAAATAGCAGGCAGCTTCTAACAGTGATGCTCTAGGTGTGCGTTTGAGTCTCACCATCTCTTTATATACAGTACCAGTCAAATGTTTGGACACACCTACTCATTCAAGGGTTTTTCTTTATTTTTACTATTTTCTACATTGTAGAATAATAGCGAAGACATAAACACTGAAATAACACACATGGAATCATGTAGTAACCAAAAAAAGTGTTAAACAAATCAACATATATTTTAGATTCTTCAAAGTAGCCACCCTTTGCCTTGATGACCGCTTTGCACACTCTTGGCATTCTCTCAACCAGCGTCAATAGGAATGCTTTTCCAACATCCTTGAAGCAGTTCCCACATAGGATGAGCACTTGTTGGCTGCTTTTTCTTCACTCTCATCCAACTCATCCCAAACCATCTCAATTGGGTTGAGGTTGGGTGATTGTGGAGGCCAGGTCATCTGATGCAGCACTCCATCACTCTCCTTCTCTGTCAAATAGCCCTTACACATTCTGGAGGTGTGTTTTGGGTCATTGTCCTTTTGAAAAACAAATGATAGTCCCACTAAGCGCAAACTAGATGGGATGGCGTTTCGCTGCAGAATTCTGTGGTAGCCATGCTGGTTAAGTGTGCCTTGAATTCTAAATAAATCACTGACAGTATCACCAGCAAAGCACCATCACACCTCCTCCATGCTTCACGGTGGGAACCACACATGCGGAGATCATCCGTTCACCTACTCTGCGTCTCGCAAAGACACGACAGTTGGAACCAAATATCTCAAATTTGGACTCATCAGACCAAGGACAGATATCCATCAGTCTAATGTCCATTGCTCGTGTTTCTTGGCGCTAGCACGTCTCTTCTTCTTATTGGTGTCCTTAAGTGGTGGTTTCTTTGCAGCAATTCAACCATGAAGGTCGGATTCGTGCAGTCTCCTCTGAACAGTTGATGTTGAGATGTCTGTTACTCGAACTCTGTGAAGCAATTATTTGGGCTGCAATCTGAGACTGGTAACTAATTAACTTATCCTCTGCAGCAGAGGTAACTCTGGGTTTTCCTTTCCTGTGGCGGTGAAAGCCAGTTTCATCACAGCCTTTGATGGTTTTTGCTACTGCACTTGAAGAAACATTCAAAGTTCTTGAAATGTTCCGTATTGACTGACCTTCATGTCTTAACGTAATGATGGACTGTCGTTTCTCTTTGCTTATTTGAGCTGTTCTTGCCATAATATGGACTTGGTCGTTTACCAAATAGGGCTATCTTCTGTATACCACCCCTACCTTGTCACAACGCAACTGATTGTCTCAAACGCATTAAGAAGGAAAGAAATTCCACAAATTAACTTTTAACAAGGCAGACCGGTTAATTGAAATGCATTCCAGGTGACTACCTCATGAAGCTGGTTGAGAGAATGCCAAGAGTGTGCAAAGCTGTCATCAAGGCAAAGGGTGGCTACTTTGTAGAATCTAAAATATATGTTGATTTGTTTAACAATTTTTTTGGTTAATACATGATTCCATGTGTGTTATTTAATAGTTTTGATATCTTCACTAATCTTCTACAATGTAGAAAAAAGTGAAAAACATAAAGAAACCCTGTAATGAGTAGGTGTGTCCAAACTTTTAACTGCTACTGTAGGTGTAGTTAGTTATAATTCAAATCCATTTGAATGAATGTCGCTCAGCATAAAGGCAACAAATCAAATCAAATCAAATCAAATCAAATTTTATTAGTCACATACACATGGTTAGCAGATGTTAATGCGAGTGTAGCGAAATGCTTGTGCTTCTAGTTCCGACAATGCAGTAATAACCAACAGTAATCTAACCTAACAATTCCACGCTACTACCTTACACACACACACAAGTGTGAAGGGATAAGAATATGTACATAAAGATATATGGATGATTGGTGGTACAGAACGGCATGGCAGATGCAGTAGATGGTATAGAGAACGTGATATAATATTGAGATGAGTACTTAGGGTATGTAAACATAAAGTGGCATAGTTTAAAGTGGCTAGTGGTACATGTATTGCATAAAGATGGCAAGATGCAGTAGATGATATAGAGTACAGTATATACATATGAGATGGGTAAGTAGGGTATGTAAACATTGTATTAAGTGGCATTGCTTAAAGTGGCTATGGTACATTTTTACATAATTCCATCAATTCCCATTTTTAAAGTGGCTGGAGTTGAGTCAGTATGTTGGCAGCGGCCGCTAAATGTTAGTGGTGGCTGTTTAACGTCTGATGGCCTTGAGATAGAAGCTGTTTTTCAGTCTCTCGGTCCCTGCTTTGATGCACCTGTACTGACCTCGCCTTCGGATGATAGCGGGTGAACAGGCAGTGGCTTGGGTGGTTGTTGTCCTTGATGATCTTTATGGCCTTCCTGTGACATCGGGTGGTGTAGTGTCCTGGAGGGCAGGTAGTTTGCCCCTGGTGATGCGTTCTGCAGACCTCACTCCTCTGGAGAGCCTTACGGTTCTGGGCGGAGCAGTTGCCGTACCAGGCGGTGATACAGCCCGACAGGATGCTCTCGATTGTACATCTGTAGAAGTTTGTGAGTGCTTTTGGCGACAAGCCGAATTTCTTCAGCCTCCTGAGGTTGAAGAGGCGCTGCTGCGCCTTCTTCACAACGCTGTCTGTGTGGGTGGACCAATTCAGTTTGTCCGTGATGTGTACACCGAGGAACTTAAAACTTTCCACCTTCTCCACTACTGACCGTCGATGTGGATAGGGGGTGCTCCCTCTGCTGTTTCCTGAGATCCACAATCATCTCCTTGTTTTTGTTGACGTTGAGTATGAGGTTATTTTCCTGACCACACTCCAGGGCCCTCACCTCCTCCCTGTAGGCCGTCTCGTCGTTGTTGGTGATCAAGCCTACCACTGTAGTGTCATCCGCAAACTTATGATCGAGTTGGAGGCGTGCATGGCCACGCAGTCGTGGGTGAACAGGAGTACAGGAGAGGGCTCAGAACGCACCTTGTGGGGGCCCAGTGTTGAGGATCAGCGGGTGGAGATGTTGTTGCCTACCCTCACCACCTGGGGGCGGCCCGTCAGGAAGTCCAGGACCCAGTTGCACAGGGCGGGGTCGAGACCCAGGGTCTCGAGCTTGATGACGAGTTTGGAGGGTACTATGGTGTTAAATGCTGAGCTGTAATCGATGAACAGCATTCTCACATGGTATTCCTCTTGTCCAGATGGTTTGGGCAGTGTGCATGTGGTTGCGATTGCGTCGTCTGTGGACCTATTGGGTCGGTAAGCAAATTGGAGTGGGTCTAGGGTGTCCGGTAGGGTGGAGGTGATATGTGCCTTGACTAGTCTCTCAAAGCACTTCATGATGACGGAAGTGAGTGCTACGGGGCGATAGTCGTTTAGCTCAGTTACCTTAGCTTTCTTGGGAACAGGAACAATGGTGGCCCTCTTGAAGCATGTGGGAACAGCAGACTGGGATAAGGATTGATTGAATATGTCCGTAAACACACCAGCCAGCTGGTCTGCGCATGCTCTGAGGACGCGGCTGGGAATGCCGTCTGGCCTGCAGCCTTGCGAGGGTTAACACGTTTAAATGTTTTACTCACTCGGCTGCAGTGAAGGAGAGCCCGCAGGTTTTGGTAGGGGGCCGTGTCAGTGCACTGTATTGTCCTCAAAGCGGGCAAAAAAGTTGTTTAGCCTGTCTGGGAGCAAGACATCCTGGTCCTCGACGGGGCTGGTTTTCTTTTTGTAATCCGTGATTGACTGTAGACCCTGCCACATACCTCTTGTGTCTGAGCTGTTGAATTTCGACTCCGATTTTGTCTCTGTACTGAGACTTAGCCTGTTTGATTGCCTTGCGGAGAGAATAGCTACACTGTTGTATTCGGTCATGCTTCCGGTCACCTTGCCCTGGTTAAAAGCAGTGGTTCGCGCTTTCAGTTTCACGCGAATGCTGCCGTCAATCCACGGTTTCTGGTTTGGGAATGTTTTTATCGTTTTGTGGGTACGACATCGTCAATGCACTTCCTAATGAACTCGCTCACCGAATCAGCATATTCGTCAATATTGTTGTTGGACGCGATGCGGAACATATTCCAATCCGCGTGATCGAAGCAGTCTTGAAGCGTGGATTCAGATTGGTCGGCCAGCGTTGAACAGACCTGAGCGCGGGAGCTTGTTGTTTGAGTTTCTGTTTGTAGGCAGGAATCAACAAAATGGAGTCGTGGTCAGCTTTTCCGAAAGGGGGCGGGGGAGGGCCTTGTAAGCGTCGCGGAAATTAGTGTAGCAATGGTCCAGTGTTTTTCCAGCCCTGGTAGCACAATCGATATGCTGATAGAATTTAGGGAGTTTTGTTTTAGATTAGCCTTGTTAAAATCCCCAGCTACGATGAATGCAGCCTCAGGGTGTGTGGTTTCCAGTTTACAAAGAGTCAGATAAAGTTCGTTCAGGGCCATCGATGTGTCTGCTTGGGGGGAATGTATACGGCGTGATTATGATTGACGAGAATTCCCTTGGTAGATAATGCGGTCGACATTTGATTGTGAGGAGTGCTAGACAGGTGAACAGAACGACTTGAGTTCTTGTGTGTTATTATGATGGTCACACCAATTCTCGTTAATCATAAGGCATACCCCCCCGCCCTCTTCTTACCGGAAAGATGTTTGTTTCTGTCGGCGCGATGCAGGAGAAACCAGCTGGCTGCACCGACTCCGTTAGCGTCCCTTGAGTTAGCCATGTTTCCGTGAAGCAGAGCACGTTGCATCCCTGATGTCCTCTGGAATGCTACCCGTGCTCGGATTTCATCAACCTTATTGTCAAGAGACTGGACATTGGCGAGTAGTATGCTAGGGAGTGGAGCGCGATGTGCCCGTCTCGAAGCCTGACCACGAGACCGCCACGTTTTCCCCTTTTCCGGCGTCGCACAGGGTCTCCGGCTGGGATCAGATCCCTTGTATTGTGTGGAAGGCAAAACACTGGATCCGTTTCGGGAAAGTCATATTCCTGGTAGGAACGATGGTGAGTTGACGTTAATCGTATATTCAGTAGTTCCTCCCGACTGTATGTAATGAAACCTAAGATTACCCGGGGTACCGATGTAAGAAATAACACGTAAAAAAACAAAATACTGCATATTTTCCAAGGAACGCGAAGCGAGGCTGCCATCTCTATCGGCGCCGGAAGTACAAGATGGGTTGTGTGGGTAGCTGGTATCTAGGGATACCAATTACTTAGGGCCTAGACCTGTGTGTTTCCGTGCAGTATCTAGCCAGACTGTTAAGCGGAATTTAAAGGTGCTACTTGTCCTCCCTTGGGTACTCTTGTGAAATGACAGCTGCTAATGGTTCTGACAGAGCCTCTGTATAATGGACTAGGGAGACGCAAGGAAACGCTATCCCTCTTAAAACCTCTCCTCTTCTACAACCTAATGTAATGTCTTCCTTTCATTTGAGATTAAAAGGAGCTGTGCACATATGATGCAATTTCCTGAATGTGAAGTCTAAGTCTAATGAAATCGCTTGCCTCAAAGTGACACAACACTGCTGGGGATGTTGGCTGCCTGTACTTGCCGTATCGATGACATAATTGGCTAGAAGCCTCATATTTATCTGAGTGTATAATAGAAAAGTCGCTCTGGATAAGAGCGTCTGCTAAATGACTTAAATGTAAATGTAAAATAGCTGCTTATTTTCTATGCAGATCGATGTTGTTCTTTTTAATGATGTTCATACACGCACCTCAGTCTGCCCGGGACCATGCACCTAAGCCTTTGCTATTGTGGAGATATAGCCTTGCTCCCCCATTGGCTAAGCACAGAACAAGGCTAATGCTTACCATTCAATTTAAACCTCTCTGTTTACTCCGACATCTGTCTGAGAGTTCTCAGAGCAGTTGTTGCTCGAGGTTTGTGATGCAGAGAGGAAACCATTGAACATGGTGCATAATGGTGATGATCAACCAACCCAACATAAACACCCATTTGGTCCTATGCACTTGTTTTTGTTTTAGCTTCCGTTGTGTGAGATTAGGCTACATCTAGAGAAGTTCTCTATCTTCATCTTGGTGAAAACGAGTGGCTAAGCGATTGTTTGATTAATGGGCCTCTCAAATTGATAACATCCGTATTGTAATTGGTGGTTATTCATCCTCTAACTAACCCCATTAGTTAATGGCTGCTGGCCTAAAGATCATAATGGAAACTTCAAATTGTAGGTGCATCACGGGATAGTAATACAGAAGAGTCTGGCTCTGCCACGTCTTGTTACAGTCCGTAGTACTGTTGTGAATAAGATGACGGCTTCTTGGAAGAACTCCCCTGACAGGCCCTGTCCATCAGAGTGTGTGATCTATGATGACCCTCCCTGTCTGATTATTTTTTTTTTTGCAGCCTCCTTCTAGGTCTCTCTTCCTCAGCTAGGCTGAGTCGTTGTCTAATCCTGGTTGGTTTCTCTTCTTACACAACCTGCCCACAGGGTGCGTCCCAATAATCTCTCCTTTCTCCTGAAGTGTACACTCATTCACTACTTCCCACAAATCTAAAAGCATTGGACTGGTGGAGGCATGGGCTAGAGGGAGTTTCCGCCATGTTTCTTATACCAGAAATGTCCTTTCAAATCGGTGAAGGGAAGTGAAAAAGTGCACACTTTGGGAGGAAGGAGAGATAATTGGGACCTATCCAGTGATAGCTGGCTGAAGCTTGACTTCCTCATGCTGATTTGATAGACAGATATCAGTTGAGTTAGGCCCTGTAGATTAATGTCCGATATTGGAGTTACAAATACGTTGACTTTGTATGTGGTCAGATACATCGCTATCAGATGGTTTCAGCTCTTCCAGCTGGGTTGAGTCCTACCCATATGTTTGAGAGGTCAGTGCTCCTGGGCCTGCTGTCTAACTGAGAAATCACATGACAGGAATCCTGAGAAATCAGGAATTATTCATACTACCTAGAATAATGTTTTAGTTCTCATACAGCACACCAGCTGCTCAGTCTCTCTAGTACGGTCTGAGACATGGTGACATCATTCTCTACTGAGCATGTTGACCAATTCACAGGCCCATGCTATATGCCAGGCATGATGTTGTAGTTTAATGTTATGGAGTGCCAGTGGTCGAGCAGCAAGATGCAATGTTTCAGTTGACTAAGTGTGTGGTCAAACCAAGCACTGTACAATTAGATGGGATAGTGAGTGATGTCGACAGACAGAATTCAATGATAATGTGTGGTTTCTGCATGATGCTCAGCTAGAGTAGATTCATAGACAGCACCCTGATTCTTTCTCTGACTCATCTTGAACCTTTCTCTCTCTTTCAGAGCCACGATGGCCACCGCACCGTACAACTACTCCTACATTTTCAAATACATCATCATCGGTAAGTGAGCCGCGAGCATGCGTGTTGACTGGATTGGAATGGAGGCCTGTTTGTTTGTGTGTACAGTGCTGTGCTGTATGTAGGTCACCCATTGGTTGCAGTTAGCACACAGCTCACTGAGATGCTACAAGCCCTGAAAGAGCACCCATCACGAGACTAGAACCGTAGCTCAGGAGTTTGTCCTGGTCAGGTCATGTGGTCAGGATTACTCCAGGTCTCAACCATGACCCCATTACAGCAGATTCCTTTTGATTCGGTATGTGGTCGCCATCTCGCAGTGCTTTAAAACGTTTTCCTCAATAAATGTTTTCCCCGGAAGCTAGCCTAAGCAAAGCAAAATGGTTTGTGTTCTAATGACATACTGTACCGACAATGTGCTCGTAACGGGGTTATTAATGAACTTAAAAAAGAACGATTGCTCTCCTGTTTGATCTAAATTACCAACAGAAGCAATGAGAGTAAATTAACCTTATGTATTGTTGGTGCATAGCCCTGGCCAAAATGTTCTGAGTTGAGGTGGTAGTTTTATCTTGTTGTGCATTCCACTCTTCCCCTTAGTGTATTTTCCAACCAGTTTGTCACCTCAAAATAGGGAAGTTAAATCTCCATATCTCTCCATCTCCAACTCCCTGGAGGTGGTTTACCCTGCTGCATTGAGGCTTTTAAAAACCCCACCTCAATGTCAACTTTGGACTTGTTTGACAACTGCCAAAGGCCCCGTCGTGTGCTCCTCTTGTTTGCTGTCTGTTACCCAGACATCAATGTGGTCATACAACACACACACACACGTCACTTTAGCTCCGTAGCTAGAGCAGACATTAGTGTATAGGCCTTAAAGGTGCAATATGCGGAAATCGCTCCGCCATTTCCTGGTTGCAAAAATTTGAGTAGTTCGCCTAATTTCAGTTTGTGACAAAACAAACAAGTATTCAGAAACATTGTACCATCTAAACCGCTGTGAAATATATTTTCAATAACTACAAATATTGTATTATTCAGCTGTTTGAAGCTGGTGTACAAAACCGACTGCATAAGACGCAAGAATGTTAAGCCTAGAACTAGCACACATAGAACAGATCTACTGATTCTTAGACGTGCTTTCAATAAGAATGACAGATCTATGACTCACATTTCTATGTGAAATTGGTTGGGTCACCCAAAAAGTTACATATTGCAGCTTTAAAAAGTAAATAAAATGCTCTGCTCTCCCCACTCCACTAGAGGTAACCATGCCAGCTCTTAAGTCAAAGCCCTGCAGGCCTGTTTATGCTGCCTCTTCAAGTGCCCTCCATATGTGTAAAGCACACACATGGCAACCACCATAGCATTCTGTTAACAATGTCTGAGGGGTAGAGGGAAGATGCTCTTTCTGTGTTACAACCAGAGTTGTTCCTGGTCAGACCGAGTGGTCAGTGAAAACGGATCCCTTCATAGGAAAATATGAAACAAGTTGTATGTCTGTGTGTTTTTTTTTGTCCTCTCTGTCTTGTATGTAATGTTAATATTTGAACATGGATCCTGACACATCTCCCTCTCTCTCTCTCTCTCTCTCTCTCTCTGTAGGGGACATGGGGGTAGGGAAGTCATGTTTGCTTCACCAGTTCACAGAGAAGAAATGTAAGTACATCCCCACTGACTCCAGACAGATACCCCCCCATCTCACACAGGCTGTAGGAATGGACTGTCTCACTGTAAATCCCCTCTGATGACTTCAGCTCATTGAGAGAGGGGGAGAGTGTGGGTGCCACTTTGAAATGTGTGTCTGCTTCATGTTATTTGTGTGTGCTTTCTCAGCTGTAGCCTCAGTCACTTCACTATAACACCCAGGCTTTTGAATGCATTTTAATGGCATTATTAGCAGGCAGCAGTAAATGCAGATGCTCTGCTCCTCATTCATCTATCTAGCATCGCATCCTGCATGGCCCGTAGTCTTGGGCTCGGAACAGGCAGCTGCTTTGTGAGTGCTGAATGCCAGGTTTGAAGACTTCCTCCCTGTCTCTGGTTAACATTGAAATGCAAGTGGTAAAAACCAACTGATCTGCCAGTCTGAGATGGATACTCAACCCACCTGCTCTCTCTGTTCCCTCACAATGGAGGTGATGAAGTGCGTGTATACGGTCAAGGGTGCACCTGTTTTCTCTGTGTGGTTGGATGTGTTCGTGACTGTGTGGAAAGATGCGTATGTATATGGGTGCTGTTCATAGTTCAAGTTGGTGCTAGCTGTGCCACTGGCAGGCTGTTCTGTATGGTAGGGAGAGGAGAGAGATTGTGCAGGGGAAGGAGGAGGTGTAGTAACGGTAAATGGAGTGGAGAGCAGGTTAATCACAGCAGTCTAATGACACTCCGGAGAGGAGGATGGGAGAGCGAGAAAGGGAGGCAGGCTGCGGAAGGTCTACTGAGTCAGACTTCCGTGATGGGAGATGTAGTTGGAGAAGAAGATGCGATGCAAGAGGTTTCACCTATGCGTTTCTATGGGCTTATTTTGGCCCGACACTTATCGGCTGAAAACGTCTCCTATTGTTTGGGCGGAGACACGAGCATCTCGTCATTATGTACAGATCTCTGATGTAGTTCACTCTCCAGAGTCTCTTCATGTCTCTTGACAAAGTGACAATACTCTGTTTTTGGTATTTATTGAATTCTGTGTATAGAGGAATGTTGCCTCCTTGGATTCCTCATAGCTATACTGATGATCTATTCCTTTCCCCACCTCTCGCTCCTCCAGTCATGGCGGACTGCCCCCACACGATCGGCGTGGAGTTTGGCACGAGGATAATCGAGGTGAGCGGCCAGAAGATCAAGCTGCAGATCTGGGACACGGCGGGCCAGGAGCGCTTCAGGGCCGTCACGCGTAGTTATTACAGGGGGGCCGCGGGCGCACTCATGGTCTACGACATCACCAGGTACGCGCACACACGCCGATGTGCACGAACCTTGATGCTCCAGGTAGAAGCTGCCTGTAGGCAAAAAGCTAGGGTCAAATTACCCTTCCCCAATCCTAGCTCAAACCATACAGAAAATAAAAAAGAACTGGCCTCCGATAAGCATCTCGGGCCAACTTCATCCTACTCCCACCTAGTCCCCTCAGTTTGTTCTACAATACACAACCCACCCTGTTAGCTGTACTAGTCAGATTGCTCTCGGTCTGTAGGCCTATATGTCTGTGTGCGAGACAAAGGAAAGGAAAAGGGGCAGATGGCATAAAGTGTGCCCCTCTCTTCCTGAACAAACATGGTGTCTGCATCCTGTTGCCCTCCCCACCTTCCTCCCCCCAAACTGTGAGAATGTATCAGTGGCCATCTAAACTAACAGTGGAATGTCTGTCTCCTCTCATAGAAAGCATAGGCTCAGAGTAAAGCTTTAAGTATTGCAGTATTTCTATATTGTAGTTTTCCCACTAATAGTAGTGTCTATGCAGCATATCATTGCCTCTGTTTTATGAATTGGGATTCGATTGCTCCCTAGCCTAATTTTAGCGTTCCATATTGACACCCGTGTCTCGGCCTGTAAGAACTGTTGTCAAAACTGAAGAATCAGTAAGCGATATCAGAAAGTTTATTCTATTAGTGAAAGGATATATATATAGATACAGACCCAGGAACATTTCTCCATTCGTCACGGCCACTCCTTTGATCCCACTTATGATGTGGCACACTGTTTTGTCCCGACCTGCCGCCAGGTTAACTAACTCCCACTCTTCCCTGTGTGTGTTCCACAGGAGAAGTACGTACAACCATCTCAGCAGCTGGCTGACTGATGCCAGAAATCTGACCAACCCAAATACTGTGAGTATGGTTTCACACTGCTGCTCTCTAGCTGCCTGTCAAACACACTATCTGGTTGAATGTACTACCAAGTAGTCTCCCTGTCCCCTTTCTTGCATTCTCTCATCTAATGCTCTTTGTGTCTCTGCTGTATCCCACCGCAGCACACCCAGTGTGTTTGATTGATGCCCCAGAGCCCCGTCCATCTCTAAATTGCATTTTGACTAATATGATTATGGCCAAATCACACTGCTTTCATGTACAGATTAGAATATGCGTCTAGCTTGCTTATACAACGTCAACATCCTAAACTCACTCACAGTCGGCTTGTTTGTACTCGAAGACCACAGTCTCTCGTTGGAAAATGGGACATGACTAGTGCCCAGATGCATTGGAAGTTGTATATTCATTATGATTTTTCAACGCTGATACCGATTGATTGGAGGACCAAAAGAAGCATATTTTAATTTTTTTTTATATATTTATATATATTTTTTAAAATATATATATTTTTTAATATATATATATTTGTAATAATGACAATTACAACAATACTGAATGAACAATGAACACTTTTATTTTAGCTTAATATAATACATCAATAAAATCAATTTAGTCTCAAATAAATAATGAAACATGTTAAATTTGGTTTAAATAATGCAAAAACAAAGTGTTGGAGAAGAAAGTAAAAGTGCAATGTGCCATGTAAAAAAGCTAACGTTTAAGTTCCTTGCTCAGAACATGAGAACATATGAAAGCTGGTGGTTCCTTTTAACATGAGTCTTCAATATTCCCAGGCAAGAAGCTTTAGTTTGTAGTTATTATAGGACTATTTCTCTCTATACCATTTGTATTTCATATACCTTTGACTATTGGATGTTCTAATAGGTACTTTAGTATTGCCAGCCTAATCTCGGGAGTTGATAGGCTTGAAGTCATAAACAGCGCAATACTTGAAGAGCTGCTGGCAAACGCAGTAAAGTGCTGTTTGAATGAATGCTTACGAGCCTGCTGCTGCCTACCACAGCTCAGTCATGCTGCTCTATCAAATAATAGACTTAATTATAATATAATAACACACAGAAATACGAGCCTTAGGTCATTAATATGGTCAAATCCGGAAACTATAATTTCGAAAACAAAACGTTTATTCTTTCAGTGAAATACGGAACCGTTACGTATTTTATCTAACGGGTGGCATCCATAAGTCTAAATATTCCTGTTACATTGCACAACCTTCAATGTTATGTCATAATTACATAAAATTCTGGCAAATTAGTTCGCAACGAGCCAGGCGGCCCAAACTGTTGCATATACCCTGACTCTGTGTGCAATGAACGCAAGAGAAATGACACAATTTCCCTAGTTTAATATTGCCCGCTAACATGAATTTCTTAACTTAATATGCAGGTTAAAAAAAATATGCTTCTGTGTATTGATTTTAAGAAAGGCATTGATGTTTATGGTTAGGTACATTCGTGCAACGATTGTGCTTTTTTCGCAAATGCGCTTTTGTTAAATCATCCCGTTTGGCGAAGTTGGCTGTCTTCGTTAGGAATAAATAGTCTTCACACAGTTCGTAACGAGCCAGGCGGCCCAAACTGCTGCATATACCCAGACTCTGTTGCACAGAACGCAAGATAAGTAACACAATTTCCCTAGTTAAAATAAATTCATGTTAGCAGGCAATATTAACTAAAAATGCAGGTTTAAAAATATATACTTGTGTATTGATTTTAAGAAAGGCGTTGATGTTTATGGTTAGGTACACATTGGTGCAACGACAGTGCTTTTTTTGCGAATGCGCTTGTTAAATCACCCGTTTGGCGAAGTAGGCTGTGATTCAATGATTACATGCAACGCAGGACAAGCTAGATAAACTAGTAATATCATCAACCATGTGTAGTTAACTAGTGATTATGTTAAGATTGTTTGATTTTAACGTTAGCTAGCACCTTACCTTGGCTCCTTGCTGCAGTCGCATAACAGGTAGTCAGCCTGCCACGCAGTCTCCTCATGGAGTGCAATGTAATTAGCCATGATCGGTGTCCAAAAATGCCCATTACCGATTGTTATATAAACTTGAAATCGGCCCTAATTAATCGGTCGACCTCTAATATTAATATCTGTATCTTTCATGGTGTGTAGCCGATACAGTATTGCTGAATCCATTTCTCCCACTGGTACTAAGTTCTGTAAGAGCTCTCGCTCAGTGAAGTGTGTCTGAGCTGTCTCGTATGTCGTTTTCTGCCTATAAGTGAGTGAGGATGTGAGTTTAGTGCCTGCCAGGCTGCTACTGCCACTGTGTTAATGTGTTTGGTGCCTGGAGGACTGACCGACTCATTCTGTCCTCCCACAGGTGATCATTCTCATAGGTAACAAAGCAGATCTGGAGGCCCAGAGAGATGTCACGTATGAGGAGGCCAAGCAGTTCGCTGAGGAGAACGGTGAGACAGGGAACATCCTCGGGCTCAATGAGAGGGATGATGGGAGAGGAGTAACAATCTGTCTCTCTCTATTCCACCCTATCTGAATGGCTGTGAGAATGCCCCCAGGCCCCCCCACTCTCACCAGGTGATTGGAAGGGGGAGTGTGAGGGAGACCAAGAGAGAAGAGACTCCTCCATATAGGGAGGGATGGAGAGTTTGAGAAGTAGCAACTCGTCTCTGATTGAAAGGGAGAGGTGAAAGAGAGTAAATGGCGCATACATTCAGGTACAGAGGGAGAATGCTAAAGAGGTGAACGCATAAGTGAGGACACATTCATAGAGAGCGAGTGAGAGATGCACTATATACAGTACCATTCAAAAGTTTGGAAACACCTACTCATTCAAGGGTTTTTATTTTATTTTTACCATTTTCTACATTGTAGAATAATAGTGAAGACAAACTGAAATAATGTAGTAACCAAAAAGGTGTTCAACGAATCAAAATATATTTTAGATTCTTCAAAGAAGCCACCCTTTGCCTTGATGACAGCTTTGCACACTCTTGGCATTCTCTCAACCAGCTTCACCTGGAATGCTTTTCCAACAGTAGTTCACACATTGAAGGAGTTCCCACATATGCTGAGCACTTGTTGGCTGCTTTTCCTTCACTGCGGTCCAACTTATCCCAAACCATCTCAATTACAGATGCACTTGAACAAGTGTTACAACTGCACTTGAAGAAACTTTGAAAGTTCTTGAAATATTCCATATTGACTGACCATTCATGTCTTAAAGTAAGGATGGACTGTTGTTTCTCTTTGCTTATTTGAACAGTTCTTGCCATAATATGGACTTGGTATTTTACCAAATAGGGCTATCTTCTGTGTACCACCCTACTTTGTCACAACACAACTGATTGGCCCAAATGCATTAAGAAGGAAAGAAATTCCACAAATTAACTTTTTTTCCCCACCTTTATTTAATCAGGTAGGCTAGTTGAGAACAAGTTCTCATTTACAACTGGGACCTGGCCAAGATAAAGCAAAGCAGTTCGACACATACAACAACACAGAGGTACACATGGAATAAACAAACATACAGTCAATAATAAAAAAGTCTACATACATTGTGTGCAAATGAGGTAAGATAAGGGAGGTAATGCAATAAATAGGCCATGGTGGCGAAGTAATTACAATATAGCAATTAAACACTGGAATGGTAGATGTGCAAGTAGAGATGCTGGGGTGCAAAGGAGCAAGACAAATACAGTATGGGGATGAGGTAGTTGGATGGGCTATTTACAGATGGGCTATGTGCAGTGATCTGTGAACTCCAGCTTCAGTGATTTTTGCAGTTCGTTCCAGTCATTGGCAGCAGAGAAATAGAAGGAAAGGCGGCCAAAGGAGGAATTGGCTTTGGGCGTGACCAGTGAGATATACCTGCTGGAGCGCGTGCTACGGGTGGGTGCTGCTATGGTGACCAGTGAGCTGAGATAAGGCGGGGCTTTACCTAGCAAAGACTTATAGATGACCTGGAGCCAGTGGCGACGAGTATGAAGCGAGGGCCAGCCAACGAGAGCGTACAGGTCGCAGTGGTGGGTAATATATGGGGCTTTGGTGACAAAACGGATGGCACTGTGATAGACTGCATCCAATTTATTGAGTAGGGTATTGGAGGCTATTTTGTAAATGACATCGTCGAGGATCGGTAGGATGGTCAGTTTTACGAGGGTATGTTTGGCAGCATGAGTGAAGGATGCTTTGTTGCGAAATAGGAAGCCAAATCTAGATTTAATTTTGGATTGGAGATGTTTAATATGAGTCTGGAAGGAGAGTTTACAGTCTAACCAGACACCTAGGTATTTGTAGTCCACATATTCTAAGTCAGAACCGTCCAGAGTAGTGATGTTGGACGGGCAGGCAGGTGCGGGCAGCGATCGGTTGAAGAGCATGCATTTAGTTTTACTTGCATTTAAGAGTAGTTGGGGACCACGGAAGGAGAGTTGTATGGCATTGAAGTTCGTCTGGAGGTTAGTTAACAGTGTCCAAAGAAGGGCCAGAAGTATACAGAATGGTGTCGTCTGCATAGAGGTGGATCAGAGTATCACCAGCAGCAAGAGCAACATCATTGATGTATACAGAGAAGAGAGTCGGCCCGAAAATTGAACCCTGTGGTACCCCCATAGAGACTGCCAGAGGTCCGGACAACAGGCCATCCGATTTGACACACTGAACTCTATCAGAGAAGTAGTTGGTGAACCAGGCGAGGCAATCATATGAGAAACCAAGACTGTTGAGTCTGCCGATAAGAATGTGGTGATTGACAGAGTCGAAAGCCTTGGCCAGGTCGATGAATGGCTGCACAGTATTGTCTCTTATCGATGGCGGTTATGATATCGTTTAGGACCTTGAGTGTGGCTGAGGCTATGACCAACTCTGAAACCAGATTGCATAGCGGAGAAGGTACGGTGGGATTCGAAATGGTCGGTAATCTGTTTAACTTGGCATTCGAAGACCTTAGAAAGGCAGGGTAGGATAGATATAGGCCTGTCGCAGTTTGGTTCTGGAGTGTCTCCCCATTTGAAGAGGAGGATGACCGCGGCTGCTTTCCAATCTTTGGGAATCTCAGACGATACGAAAGAGAGGTTGAACAGGCTAGTAATAGGGGTTGCAACAATTTCGGCAGGTCATTTTAGAGAGGGTCCAGATTGTCTAGTCCGGCTGACTTGTAGGGGTCCAGATTTTGCCGCTCTTTCAGAACATCGGCTATCTGGATTTGTGTGATGGAGAAATGGGGGAGGCTTGGGCAAGTTGCTGTGGGGGGTGCAGGGCTGTTGACTGGGGTAGGGGTAGCCAGGTGGAAAGCATGGCCAGCCGGAGAAAAATGCTTACTGAAATTCTCAATTATAGTGGATTTATCAGTGGTGACAGTGTTTCCTAACCTCAGTGCAGTGGGCAGCTGGGAGGAGGTGCTCTTATTCTCCATGGACTTTAGTGTCCCAGAATTTTTTGTTTGTTTGTGCTACAGGATGCAAATTTCTGCTTGAAAAAGCTAGCCTTCGCTTTCCAAACTGCCTGTGTATATTGGTTCCTAACTTCCCTGAAAAGTTGCATATCACGGGGGCTAACAAGGCATACCTGTTTAATTGAACTCCATTCCAGGTGACTACCTCATGAAGCTGGTTGAGAGAATGCCAAGAGTGTGCAATGCTGTCAAGTCAAAGGGTGGCTACTTTGAAGAATCTAAAATGATATGTTGATATGTTTAACACTTTTTTGGTTACAACATGATTCCGTATTGTATGTGTTATTTCATAGTTTTGATGTCATCACTATTATTCTATAACATAGTAAGAATAGAGTAAAACCCTTGAATGAGTAGGTGTGTCCAAAATTTTGACTGGTACTGTATACAAAAGTATGTGGACTACCCTTCAAATTAGTGAATTTGGCTATTTCAGCCACACCCGTTGCTGACGAGTGTATACAATTTAGTGCACAGCCATGCAATCTACATAGAAAAACATTGGCAGTAGGATGGCCTTACTGAAGAGCTCAATGGCTTTCAACATGGCACCGTCATAGGATGCCACCTTTCCAATAAGTCTGTTGGTCAAATTTCTGCCCTGCTAGAGCTGTTATTGTGAAGTGGAAACGTCTAGGAGCAACAATGTCTCAGCTGTGAAGTGGTAGGCCACACAAGCTCACAGAACGGGACAGGCCGAGTGCTGAAGCGCGTAGTGTGTAAAAATCGTCTATCCTCGATTACCACTCTCATTACCGAGTTCCAAACTGCCTCTGGAAGCAACGTCAGCACAAGAACTGTTCATCTGGAGCTTCATGAAATGGGTTTCCATGGCTAAGCAGCCGCACGCAAGCCTAAGATCACCATGTGCGATGCCAAGTGTTGGTGGTTGGAGTGGTGCAAAGCTGGAGCAGTAGAAACGTGTTCTCTGGAGTGATAAATCACACTTCACCATCTGGCAGTCCAAAGGACGAATCTGGGTTTGGCGGATGCCAGGAGAACTCTACCTGCCCCAATGCATAGTGCCAACTGTGAAGTTTGGTGGAGGAGGAATAATGGTCTGGGGCTGTTTTTCATGGTTTGAGCTAGGCCCCTTAGTTCCAGTGAAGGGAAATCTTAACGCTACAGCATACAATGACATTCTAGATGATTCTGTGCTTCCAACTTAGTCGCAACAGGTTGGGGAAGGACCTTTCCTGTTTCAGCATGACAATGCCCAAGTGCACAAAGCAAGGTCCATACAGCAATAGTTTGTTAAGATCGGCGTGGAAGAACTTGACTGACCTGCATAGGGCCCTGACCTCAACTCTATCAAACATTTTTGGGATGAATTGGAACGCTGACTGCGAGCCAGGCCTAATCGCCCAACATCTGTGCCCGACCTCACCAATGCTCTTGTGACTGAATGGAAGCAAGTCCCAACATCTAGTGGAACTCCTTCCCAGAAGAGAGGAGGCTGTTATAGCAGCAAAGGGGGGGGACAACTCCATATTAATGCCCATGATATTGGAGTGTTCAACGAGGTGTCCACATACTTTTGGTCATGTAGTGTAAGTCTAGGCAGGGGCGCAACTTTGGTTTTAGAGGTGGGGGAAACGTTTATCCAGTCGGATAAACACTCCTAACAGCCTACCCGACCGCTCGTAGGCGTCCTCATGGTCCTAAAGCACACTGTTGTCTCGTTTTGTATCACATACCAATGATAAAAGTGGGGTGACAAATGCAATTTCAGAATGTAGGGGGGGACATGTCAGTCCCCAGTGAAAGTTGCACCCGTGAGTAGAGGTATGAGTAAGGAGGATGGTTGGGGATCTGTAATTTTCTTCTGCAGTAGTCTGACTCCATCTTGTGTACATTCCTTGTTACAGGTCTCTTATTCCTGGAAGCCAGCGCAAAAACGTAAGGCGTAGGGCACTGCCTGCTTTTACTTCACATTTGGTCTGAAATGTGCTGAAATGCTTTGTGTTCCTAACCATATGACTGACTGTGTGTGTCCTCTGCCCAGGGGTGAGAACGTGGAGGATGCCTTCCTGGAGGCAGCTAAGAAGATCTACCAGAATATCCAGGACGGCAGTCTGGACCTGAATGCTGCAGAGTCTGGTGTCCAGCACAAGCCCTCCGCACCCCAGGGAGGCCGGCTAATAACCAACGAACCACAGCCCCAGAGGGAAGGCTGCGGCTGCTAATGACCAACGCCTCTCTCTGTTCTCCTCCTCCACCCCCCTCTCGCTCTCCTCATCCTCCCTCCATCGCCCCCACCCCACTCCACTGGGGCTGCATGAGTGTGGGGTACGGGTGGAGGGAGGGAACGAGGGATGGGCTGAATGGGAGTGTACCTCTATGAATCTGTCATTCCTCCTCCCCCACCTTTTTCACTTTGTCTTCTTCTTCACTTCTCTCTTGTTCCTTCTCTTCCTCTGCCCCATTGTGCAGCTCATCTGCCATGGAAACCCAGATCCACACACATTTAATATATATAAAGACATGGGTTACTGACACAGATAGGTAATGTTCATAACACAACCAGAATAAATGCTTTTTAAACGTTTCCTTTTATAGCTTCTACCTATACTATATACACCGATCAAGTCTCATCCACCACATCCCAAACCAAGCCTGTATAGTCGATAACCGCCATTGACATGAAGCTATCCACACACTCCCCCCGCATCAGTCCTGCATGGTTCAATGATCTAGGACTGTTTTAAACTGAAATGACATGTTTAGGATTCAAATTTTCCCTGGATGGTTAGTGAAGGGAATGATGTAATGTATGATGCAGCCCCGCTACTGCTCGCTATCGGCGGTGGCAGATGTGTGTGTTTGGTCCAGTTGTTGAACAGGGTCTAGAGCAGTCCTTAGCCAAAGCTTTCCCCCTGGTCCTTATGGTAAAGCTCTTATACTAGACAGATATTTCATACTTCTGATGGTGTCCTACAGTACACCTCAGTGTGGCAACGCTAGTGTAGTAGAGACACTTTTAAAGCCCAGGAGACCTGGAATTCCCCAGAATCTCCTCTACATGACGTCACAGGAAAGGTTCTGGGTGTGCGTGGCCAGGGCGGGATTTATTTGACTGTTAATGACACTTCAAATAAAACTTCATCTTGTTTTTTATGGGAAGGATTCTTTCAGATCATCAGTTTCATTGCACCCCCGCCCCGCCCCATATCAATACAATCTCTGTCCTTAACAGCATTTTCTTTGTCGTTGTTTGCCTTGTTATGATTTAATGTTAATAGTGTTTAATATTTTCTTTGCTGCTCTTGCTCTACATACTGCTGTCAAATTGTTTTACTATATGGTAGTGGAGAACATGAAACTGGTTTAACAATGAGGAAAAGACTGGGGTAGAAGTTACCCTACTCCAGTCCTTTAACTATGAGGTGAGGAATTCAAACTGACCCCAGATCAACGCTAAGGGTCATCTTAGACCTGTCTGCACCATAGGTGTAGGGTTCTCTCCAGCCTGCTCTCCCCATAGGCTTGTATAACAAGACCAAGCAGCACGCCCCATATGGGATGAGTTTGTCTGACTCTGTACCATAGAATAATTCCCCCAATTCGGCAGCTGTGTATATAGCTTATATATGTTGGTGACCATGCTACTTCGAGGATAAACAAATCATGCTGGCTTCGTAGAGATCTGTACAGTTGTGTTTGTGGGATGCTTGTATTTCGTGCTTGGGAATTCTGTAACATAGTTTCTATGAATAAATGTGTATGGACAGACTTCCTCTACTCACTAGTGATACCATCTTGTTTCTTCCCTCTGTTCAGTCTCTGGGTAGAGGGAAAGTGTTCAAACTTACTTTTTTCAAGTGTGGTTCATTTCCTCTTAACTCCTTTATTTTGGAGTGGAGTAAAAAAAATGTATTGGAAGGGCCTGTGCTGTCTTCATTTTGGGGAGTGGCTTTAGGGGCTAGTGATGGCTCCTTGTGCTGTCCCACCTCTGCTATCGGAGTCACTTTCTGTCCACATGAGTTAAAACGTACATGTGTATGATTAAGATGTTGACATTTTGATGACGATAACGTGCTCTAGACAGAAATACATAACCTGTTCTGCTTGCGTCATTCGTCACATTGTCCATGGACAATCACACTTCCACCAATACCGTGCGTGAAGTAAAAACACAGAACATTGTGTTTCAAGTAGCAAATTGCTTTGTATTTTAATGTTACATTGCACCACGGTTACAAGGAGGAACAAATAAAGAGTATTTATTTGCAAAATTAGTCTAACAAAATTTGAGGCGGCTCGGATCCAACAAAAGTAGCGGCATGATTTTTATGGGAAGAATAAAACAAGGAGTCAACATTGAAATAAAGGCAGCTTGTGGTTGATATCGCAGTCAGACCGGGCAAAGGTACATTTCACTGAAATCATTATTTCAATGACAAGTAGAAAAATAACATGTCTTAGTCTCCCCCTGACTACACAGTGGAATTTCATTGGTTTGTTAAGTAGTAAGACAAATTGATGTGAGTCCTCCATTTATTACAAGCCATCCAACTCCAGAAGGCGTAGCGTATCTTGAACATGATGGAAACATTCAGATCCGTTTAGTTGGATACAGTGTTCAGTATGGAATATGACTGCCTGAAGGCAGTATTTTTGTAAGGCCATATTGCTCTGTTTTTAGTTTGGCTTTGGGGAACTACCTTGTAATTCTACTGATAGTGTTAAGGCACTTTATTCAGATGCAAAATGTTCCCAGGTGGTCTTTCCTCTATGGCGCAATACTGCTACTAGCATCCATTCAAAACTGACAGTCGCACATCTTTACCATTCACATCAGAGATCGGCAGCAAGCTAAGGGGAAAGAGGTACAGTAGATGAAGTGGCTACCAAAAGGAGGTGTAGAGACGATGTGCACTTCCCATTGTAAACCACTGACAGTAAAGGAAAGAATGTGACATGCGTTTTGTCTATAGTGTCAAAAAAAGAATCGACAATGATTGATGAAAAAGACACGTGATGCAGAATTGGGCCCATGCCTCCATAGTTAAGGCTTTCGACAAAGAAAAACTAACTTCTGAATATTGTTTCTTTGATTCTGAACACAGTAACCAGTCTTTAGTGTTCTCCTACCTCCTGTAAAGCTGCATAAAGTCTTCCTCTGGCGTGTGCGTCATGCTTAAACCGTCCAGTGGCACTGTAACATGTCCTGTCCTGCCCTCCACCTCAACGTGAGTTCAGCATGACCACAGTAGAGGAGACACGGCCATGGAACATTACATGCAGTGGGAGGTTAGGTTCAGCTTTTTATCCCAGTCAATGTGGCCTCTCTGCTACCTCTGAACGATGTCACTGATCTCTTTGACAGACGACAGCAGCTTGCTGAAGTCCTGCTGCGCTCCGCTGACGCCCCCGGTGGCAGCAGGGCAGATCTGCAGCTCACGCAGACTGCTCTCCAGCTTGTTGATGGCCTCGCGGAAGGCAAACTTGTTCCTCATCTGCTGGATGGAGTCCACATAGCTTACGCAGTACTTGGACAGGTTCTTGCCCGCCTCCAGCACGGCGCTGTGGCTGCCTGTCTGCTCAGAGTTGCGTCCGATGGCGGTGCGCAGCAGCTCCGTGCCCTCCAGGACCATCTCCCTGGTGATGGCCGAGTTGGGTTGGCGCTCCGGGAGTGCACGAGTCTTCCTCAGGGAGCGGCGGGTGTTCATCAAGGGGATAAAGGCTGTGGGAGAGGCCTGGTCTCCTGGGGAGTTGAGGGAGGTGAAGCCCAGGGGGCTGGAGGTAGAGCCAGACACTGAAGAGGAGGAGGTCTTTAATGGCTGTGGTTTGGAGGAGGTGTTGAGGTTGAGTTTCTTGTGGGCCTCCAGAGGAGAGCGGACTTGGTCACTGAAGCTAGATGGGTAGTGGGGGTCTGAGGCCTTGGCTTTGGCATCTGTGGATGAGGGGAGCTCGTGGGTGGGGCTGCGGGAGATCTTGGCACTGGGGGGTGGAGGGGGAGCAGGTTTGGTCTTCTGGAACTTGCCTCTCTCCCTGGGGCCGGAGGAGTCCAGGTTGGGTTTGTGGCGGCGGGCCCTGCACTCATCCCCGGCTGCCCCCAAAGCAGGGAACACGTTGGGCTTGAGCAGCTCAGCCTGCAGGGCGCTGGTCTTGGAGCTGTCCACCCCCAACCCTAGAAGCCTTCTGCCAAGCTTGGGCGTCAGGAGGCTGGGCTCAGTGTCCTTAAACACCTCGTCTGACATGTCCTCTGTCTTCTTGGGCAGGCGGGGTGGGGGGGTCAGGGTGCCCATGCGAGGGGCGCTGATCTCTGGCTTCTCATTGGCCCTCTTGCGTGGCAGGGCGGGCTTGCTCCTAAAGGTGCCCGAGTCAAAGTGGCCTTTGTGCAGGTCGCGTGGCAGCGTGACTGACTTCCACTCAGTGCGCTCCGAGCCCGGGGGCATGCTAGAGGCCGAGGAGGAGCGCAGGAAACGCTTGGAGTTAGAGACTATATCCTCCTCATTGGGTGGGGTGGTGGCTGTTTTACCCACTACACTGGGCACTACCGGCGTACCTTTCTTCCTGGCATGATGTGGGGGGAACAGGGGGCCTGGGTAGGTGGGGCCCCCGTTGGTAATACCCCCTACCCCATTGTTGTTAGCACTCGGGAACTTGCTGGGGTCGATGGTATGAGTAACACTGAAGGCTGAGGAGACGTTGTTGAAGTCGTCTCGGGGGTCGGGCGCTAGCCCCAGTCTCTCCGCGTGTCCGTCCATGTCCCTGAAAGAGCTGCTGCGTTTGGGCGGGGCGGGCGCAGTCTTCTTCTTCTTCTTGATGAGGTTGAAGAGGCTGTTGCGGGACTTGTCCTTGTCTTTGGGCAGTAGGCGGTCATCCTCGTTCAGGTTGCTGTCCAGGAACGGACGCTCTTTCCTTGGGAGCATGGGGGACACGGCCACCTCTGGCTCCACGGCATCTGGGTGAACACACAGATATGCAAATCATCAGTTTGAGCAACACAGAACATTTTTGGGAAAACACTGTAGCATTAAAAATGTTGTAGAACATTGTCCCAATGGCATCTGTTTAAATATGGGTTGCATCCACTTTAGGGTGCAGTGTATTCGGACGAGGGATAGGTAAAGGTAGGCGAGTCTCACCAGGGCTGTCTCCGTCTCTGTCCACATTCCTACGGAGGGTCCTGGTCTTGGTAGGCAGCTGTGGAGCCTGTTGGATGGGGCCCAGTGTCACCTTCTTCCCTTTCTTCCCCAGCTCCTTCTCCACCTCTGTCACATGATACACACACACAAACAAGCATCAGAGACTGTATTAACCTACTACTTACTGATGTACAGCAACTGGAAAACATATGACAAACTAACTCTTCTAAACTAAAATGGTAATGGTCCGATTTTTTCCCAACTAGCACAAAACCTACAGCTAATGCCTCAAATTAAAGTTGTAGTTGCTGTCTTATAGCTGAATTAACGTGTGTAATTGTGACAGGAGACGGGTGTTCTCACCGTCAGAGATGCTGGATTCCTGAAACATGGTCTCAAAGGCCTGGTGGGTCTCTGCAAAGGAGGGCCTTTCCACAGGGTTCCACTTCCAGCCTGGGAGAGGAGAGAACAGGAAATTGGTCATGTCTAGAAGGGATACAGCTATTGTTAAATTAAGTCAAAAGGATATGCATTTTAGCTAGAATTTTGCTTAAATTCTCACAAAAGCTGTATCCCTTCAAGACAAATCCCAGGAAATTAGATTTGGTACTAGTCAATGATTTCATTCCAGTAGACATTACACAAACAAAAAAATGAAGTACTGACTGGCTAAGCCAGGCTGTGCTAATCAGCCATAGTCCGATGAAAACCGAGTGAACAAAACATTAGGAACACCTTCCTAATATTGAGTTGCACTGCACCCCATTTTGCAGTGGATTTAACAAGTGACATCAATAAGGGATCATAGCTTTCACCTGGTCAATCTATATGGAAAGAGCAGGTATTCCTAATGTTTTGTACACTCAGTGTATGCATACTCACAGGCCCTCATCAGCTGGTAGACCTTCTCTGGGCAGCCCTCTGGCCGGTCCATGCGGTAGTCCTTCTCTAGAAGCTCATACACCTGGGAGAGGTCTATGCCAGGGTACGGAGACATCCCATAGGTGGCGATCTCCCATAGCAACACTCCGAACGCTGGGAGTTTGGGATGAAGTACAGAGATAAGTAAATTTTCATGCCAAAACAGGACTATTCATGACATTGTAATCATAATGATAAACACTGAACAAAAATATAAAACGCGACATGCAACAATTTGCACGATTTTACTGAGTTACAGTTCATAGAAGGAAATCAGTCAATTTAAATAAATAAATTAGGCCTAGAGTTGATCAGGCTGTTGATTGTGGCCTGTTGTCCCACTCCTCTTCAATGGCTGTGCGAAGTTGCTGGATATTTGCGGGAATACGCTGACATACACGTTGATCCAGAGCATCCCAAACATGCTCAATGGGTGACATGACTGGTGAGTAATGCAGGCCTTGGAAGAACTGGGACATTTTCAGCTTCCAGGAACTGTGTACAGATCCTTGCATCATCATGCTGAAACATGATGTGATGGCGGAGGATGAATGAGAATGGGCCTTAGGATCTCGTCACGGTATCTCTGCATTCATAAAATGCAATTATGTTGATTGTCTGTAGCTTAATGCCTGCCCTCACCATATGGACCACTCTGTTCACAATGTTGACATCAGCGAACCGCGAAGCCACACGATGCCATACAAGCCGTCTGTCGTCAGCCCGGTACAGTTGAAACCGGAATTCATCCATGAAGAGCACACGTGCTACTGTCCATCAAAGGTGAGCATTTTCCCACTGAAGTCGGTGAACTACAGTCAGGTGAAGACCCTTGTGAGGACAACGAGCACGCAGTTGAGCTTCCCTGAGACGGCTTCTGATAGTTTGTGCAGAAATTCTTTGGTTGTGCAAACCCAGTTTCATCAGCTGTCTGGGTGGCTGGTCTCATACGATCCCACAGGTGAAATCGTCGAATGTGGAGGTCCTGGGCTGGCATGGTTACATGTGGTTGTGAGGCCGTTGGATGTACTGCCAAATTCTCTAAAACGCCGATGGAGGCAGCTTATGGAAGAGAAATTAACATTAAATTCTCTGGCAACAGCTCGGGTGGACATTCCTGCAGTCAGCATGGCAATTGCACGCTCCCTCAAAACATCTGTGGCATTGTGTTGTGACAAAACTGCACCTTTTAGTTCCATTTTATTGTCCGCAGCACAAGGTGCACCTGTGTAATGGTCATGCTATTTAATCAGCTTCTTGATATGCCACACCTGTCAGGTGGATTGATTATATTGGCAAAGGAGAAATGCTCACTAACAAGGATGTAAACAAATTTGTGCACAACATTTTAGAGAAAAGCTTTTTGTGCGTATGGAACATATATGGAATCTTATTTCACTATACATGTTGCATTTATATTTTTGTTCAGTATAAGTAATTCTAAATATCAGAAATACATTTGTCTTTGAATTACTGTTGCTTCTCCAAACTCACCCCAGACGTCAGATTTGATGGAGAACTTGTTGTAGGCCAGGCTCTCCGGGGCAGTCCACTTGATGGGGAACTTGGCCCCAGCGTGGGCCGTGTACGTGTCCCCCGTCATCAGCCTGCTCAGCCCAAAGTCTGCCACCTTCACCAGGTGGTTCTCCCCTACCAGACAGTTACGGGCTGCCAGGTCCCTGGAGCAAAGAGAGAATATGGCGTCAAAGGCAGCACTATGTATTTATTTTGGATGGCAATCTCTTCTAATATCCATGTCTTTAAGTGTTGGCGTTGCGTGCACACTTGAGCAAGCAGGGGAGTCTCGACAAGCTTGAAAATCGACGGGAGGACATAAATCATATCGCCTTCTAGGCCATCATAAAACATGCTGGGGCAAAGTCAATCTCACAGCAATAGCACACATACAGTGCATTCGGAAAGTATTCAGACCCCTTGACTTTTTCCACTTTGTTATGTTACAGCCTTATTCTAAAATGGATTAAATAAATACAAAATCTGCATCAATCTACACACAACATCCCATAAAGACTAAGTGAAAACAGGTTTTTAGAAATGTTTGCAAATTTATTAACAATAAAATATATATATCTTAATTACCTAAGTATTCAGACCCTTTGCTATGAGACTAGAAATTGAGCTCAGGTGCATCCTGTTTCCATTGATTATCCTTGATGTTTCTACAACTTAATTGGAGTGCACCTGAGGTAAATTCAATTGGTTGGACATGATTTGGAAAGGTACACACTATATATTTATATATAAAGGTCCCACAGTGGACAGTGCATGTCTGAGAAAAAACAAGCCATGAAGTCAAAGGAATTGTCCGTAGAGCTCCGAGACAGGATTGTGTCGAGGCACAGATCTGGGGAATGGTACCAAAAAAATGTCTCAGCATTGAAGGTCCCCAAGAACACAGTGGGCCCCATACTTCTTAAATGGAAGAAGTTTGGACCCACCAAGAGACTCTTCCTAGAGCTGGCCGCCCCTGAGCAATCAGGGGAGAAGGGCCTTGGTCAGGGAGGTGCCCAAGAACCCGATGGTCACTCTGACAGAGCTCCAGAGTTCCTCTGTAGAGATGGCAGAACCTTCCAGAAGGACAATATCTGCAGCACTCCACTAATCAGGCCTTTATGGTAGAGTGGCCAGATGGAAGCAACTCCTCAAGATTCAACTCTTTGGCCTTAATGACAAGCATCACCTCTTAAGGAAACCTGGTACCATCCCTATGGTGAAGCATGTTGGCAGCATCATGCTGTGGGGATGTTTTTTTTTAGCAATAGGGACTGGGAGACTATTCAGGATCGAGGGAAAGATGAACGGAGCAATGTACAGAGAGATCCTTGATGAAAACCTGCTCCAGAACGCTCAGGACCTCAAGACGGGTGAATGTTCACCTTCCAACAGAACAACGACCCTAAGCACACAGCTAAGACAACGCAGGAGTGGCTTCGGGAGAAGTCTCTGAATGTCATTGAGTGGCCCAGCCAGAGTCCGGACTTGAACCTGATCGAACATCTATGGAGAGACCTGAAAATAGCCGTGCAGCGAAGCTCCCCATCCAACCTGACAGCGCTTGAGAGAATCTGCAGAGAAGAATGGAAGAAACTCCCCAAATACAGTTGTGTCAAGATTGTAGTCTCATACCCAAGAAGACTCGAGGCTGTAATCGCTGCCAAAGGTGCTTCAACAAAGAACTGAGTA
This sequence comes from Salvelinus sp. IW2-2015, assembly GCF_002910315.2. NCBI lineage: Eukaryota > Metazoa > Chordata > Actinopteri > Salmoniformes > Salmonidae > Salvelinus > Salvelinus sp. IW2-2015. The sequence continues at coordinate 18,894,445 of NC_036844.1, forward strand.
AAGGGTCTGAATACTTATGTAAATGTGATCAGTAAAAAATTGCAACAAAAAACTGATTTTGCTTTGTCATTATGGGTTATTGTGTGTAGATTGATGAGGGGTAAAAAATAAATAAATTAATAATCAATTTTAGAACAAGGTTGTAACGTAAGAAAATTTGGAGAAAGGGGTCTGAATTAGAGGTCGACCGATTATGATTTTTCAACGCCGATACCGATTATTGGAGGAACAAAAAAAGCCGATATCGATTAATCGGCCGATCTTTTAAAATGTATTTGTAATAATGACAATTACAACAATACTGAATGAACACTTATTTTAACTTAATATAATACACCAATAAAAATAAATTTAGCCTCAAATAAATAATGAAACATGTTCAATTTGGTTTAAATAATGCAAAAACAAAGTGTTGGAGAAGAAAGTAAAAGTGCAATATGTGCCATGTAAAAAAGCGAACGTTTCAGTTCTTTGCTCAGAACATGAGAACATATGAAAGCTGGTGGTTCCTTTTAACATGAGACTTCAATATTCCAAGGTAAGAGGTTTTAGGTTGTAGTTAATATAGTATTTATAGGACTATTTCTCTGTATACCATTTGTATTCCATATACCTTTGACTATTGGATGTTCTTATAGGCACTTTAGTATTGCCAGTGTAACAGTATAGCTTCCGTCCCTCTCCTCTCTCCTACCTGGGCTCGAACCAGGAACACATTGACAACAGCCACCCTCGAAGCAGCGTTACCCATGCAGAGCAAGGGGAACAACTACTCCAAATCTCAGAGCGAGTGACGTTTGAAACGCTATTAGCGCGCACCCCGCTAACTAGCTAGCCATTTCACATCGGCTACACCAGCCTAATCTCGGGAGTTGATAGGCTTGAAGTCATAAACAGCGCAATGCTTGAAGCACAGTGAAGACCTGCTGGCAAAACGCACAAAAGTGCTGTTTGGATGAACGCTTACGAGCCTGCTGCTGCCTACCACCGCTCAGTCAGACTGCTCTATCAAATATCAAATCATAGACTTAATTATAACATAACACACAGAAATACGAGTCTTTGGTCATTAATATGGTCGAATCCGGAAACGATCATTTCGAAAACAAAACGTTTATTATTATCGCATATACCCTGACTCTGCGTGCAATGAACGCAAGAGAAGTGACACAATTTCACCTGGTTAATATTGCCTGCTAACCTGGATTTCTTTTAGCTAAATATGCAGGTTTAAAAATCAATACTTCTGTGTATTGATTTTAAGAAAGGCATTGATGTTTATGGTTAGATACACGTTGGAGCAACAACAGTCCTTTTTCCACGAATGCGCACCGCATCGATTATATGCAACGCAGGACACGCTAGATAAACTAGCAATATCATCAACCATGTGTAGTTAACTAGTGATTATGATTGATTGTTTTTTATAGATAAGTTTAATGCTAGCTAGCAACTTACCTTGGCTTCTTACTGCATTCGCGTAACAGGCAGGCTCCTCGTGGAGTGCAATGAGAGGCAGGTGTTTAGAGCGTTGGACTAGTTAACTGTAAGGTTGCAAGATTGAATCCCCGAGCTGACAAGGTAAAAATCTGTCGTTCTGCCCCTGAACAAGGCAGTTAACCCACCGTTCCTAGGTTGTCATTGAAAATGAGAACGTGTTCTTAACTGACTTGCCTAGTTAAAGGTGTAAAAAAATAAAAATAAACGTACAAAAATAAAGTACAAAATCGGTGTCCAAAAATAACGATTTCCGATTGTTAAGAAAACTTGAAATCGGCCCTAATTAATCGGCCATTCCGATTAATCGGTCGACCTCTAGTCTGAATACTTTCCAAATGCACTGTATAATATCTTTGTCTGGGTGAGAAGAGGACAAATTATAAAAGAGTGAAGCAGGAAAAATGAGTGAAGAAGGGTAAGAAATGGGAAGAGAGAATGTCATGTCTCACCTGTGGATGAAGTTCTTCCTCTCCAGGTACTCCATGGCGGAGGAGATCTGCGTGGCCATGTAGAGCAGCACCACAGCGTTCACCTCCTCCCTGTTACACTCCCTCAGGTAGTCCAGCAGGTTGCCATGGGTCATGAACTCTGTGATGATGTAGAACGGGGGCTCCCGCGTGCACACGCCTGACAGAGAGAGGGACAACATTAGTTACAGCACTGACAATGGCAGTACAGAGTGGCTTTATAGGACATCTGCAACTGAAAAGTGTTGTTCCACAGTAACTCACCCAGTAGCTGTACCAGGTTGGGGTGTTTGATCTCCTTCATGACAGCAGCCTCCTTCAGGAACTCCTCCACCTCCATGGTGTCCTCCTGAGTGGGTGAGAACAGGACTAGATGCTCAACCACACACACATCAGGAGAAAATACATTCAAACGGATAGCTACATCTAGACTATAGGCCATCGTGACATGTTTCCAACATGGAACTATCTCTAGAAGCTGTCCAATAAGTGTGTTTGCTCAGCAGATGTCTCTGTTCTAGCCCTACGTGGTATACTCAGCACGGTTACCAGGCTCAGATCCCATCATCTGAAACGCCACTCTTATTTTTCAACTGCCTAACTAACATTTCAGCAGCTAACAGACAATATTGTCATTAACTCATTCTGATGGTCCAATCTCACTCCCTGAACTCCAAACAACTCCCAGAGACACGTCCCGTCTCCCTGCGTACCTTGAGGGTCTTGACGGCCACAGTGAGGCTGTACTTCTTCCAGACCCCCTCGTAGACCTCCCCATACTGCCCTCCTCCCAGCTTGTGCTTCATGGTGATGTCTGTACGCTCCATCTCCCACTTGTCGTAGTTGGGTGACACGCCGTAGATGGTGGGCTTGTTGCGTTTGGGCGCTGGGTAGTGCAGCGTGGTGATGAGGCCGTCAGCCACCGTGGAGTGGTGGTGCACCAGCTCTGCCAGGGTGTTGAAACGGCTCTCAGACGACACGTATAGCTGGAGAGAGGGATAGGCCGTTTTGAGTTTACATTGTATGACTGTTTAGCCAATAACAGTAAGAAGATTCAGAAACACCGGAGTTGTGGTTTTAATTCCAGCTCAAGTTACTTAGACGTTACATAGGTCACTGTAAATTAAAGTGTCTGATAAATTAACATCTTATTATCATATGCGGCAGCAAGTATGAACAATGCTGAAAATAGGATAGATATATTTTCTGTAAAATGAAGCTACTGAACTGGCTGGATAATATGTAGAATAGCAGCAGCACTCTCAAAAAGCATTGAGAGCACTTCCCAACTGGAGACAATCTCTGGTGAGGGATCTTGGTCAAGGCTGACTGGACACAGTCTTTTCCATTGTCCATGTCTTACATAAGACCTCAGTCCCAGATCCTGTTTTCAGTGTGCTATGCATGGCCTGTTCCACTCTGGAAACATTTTATAGTAGTCTGCACATCTTCACAAATTGATTACTTTTTATAGTTTAACAGAATGTAATTGGATATAATGTATGTAGGTACTGACTGAGTAGATAGTGAAAGAAAAACCTGAAGAGAGCAGCATCTGAAGGTCTTGAACAATGAAGAGACTCTCTCACATTTAGCCTAAAGCTCCAGCTTGACCACTTACGTAAGCAGGGCCTGTCTTTCAGGAACAATCATCCCAGCAGGGGATCCATTTCATTAACACAGGAATCTGGGCTGATCAGAATACTGTTAATCACTCAATTTGTGTTGTGTGGGGGTGATGAGGAGTGTTCCAAAAAACAGGAAAAGTGAGGTACAGATATTGGAAAAGTCTACATTCCAGACGGCTGAATATAAGCACAGTGGGAGATAGTGGAACTGCAGGGGTTAGGGAGGGTGGGAGATTGAATGTCTGTGTGTGCATATATATACATGCTGGTCTGTCCTTATCTGGTGGCTGCTGATCCTCTTGCTCACCTCAGTGAGGAATGCTGGGATGCTGCGGTCAAGAGAGGGGAGAAGACGGCTGGCAGACTGATTATCCTAATGTTCATATAAGGCTTCTTTCTCTGTCTCCTTTCCTCATGACCACTTATAAGGGTTGGTGTAGCACACAAGAAGGGTGTGTCCTAGTCATATACGACCTCCTTTCCTTCAAGCCCCCGTCTAATTGAGGTAGACAATACGTGAGAGGATAGGCTTCTACAATGAAAGATGATAATTATGATCGAGGTGAAAATATACTTGGTTGATACTGCACTATTGGGTACTTATTTTTCCCACTCCCTGCATCTTCCCTGGATTTGGTCCCCAGCATCTTTCTGGTACCTGTTGAGGTCAGTGGTCATGAAGGAGAGGAGAGGCCATTTTAGAGTGTTGGAACGTAGGCCAATCAGCTCCAGACCTGCCATGTCCTCTCTAAATGAGCCTTTCCCAGAGGGGGTAGAATAAGCTGCTCTGTGGAGACCACCACTAAAGCCCACTGACAGTCAGGCCACTTACAACTGCCTGAGATAATTACTGTTAACCAGAGAGAGAGAGGTAAAACCAGTGGCTGTTTAGGACTTGGGGACATAGTCTGTGGGGCATCATTTCATATAAAGATGTGCTATGGCGATGTGATAGAATAGAGGTAGGATGTTTGTGTGTGTGTACTGTGCATCTTCACCTTCCCGTCGGAGGCTGTGTTGATCCTGTAGTGGTAGACTCGTCCCTCGTAGCGCAGTGAGATAGACCTCTGCCCGGGGCTGCTCTCGCTCTCCCTGACCAGGAAGCTGCCGTTGATGCCCGAGCTGAGCAGGTACTCTGCTGCGTTGCGCGACACAGGCCCATGGTACCAGCTGTGCTTCTCCAGGCTGTTGACCGGGGTGATGTAGTTACTGGGCACCCAGCCCTGGCCGTGGTTGGTCTGCGCCTCGCACCACTCCCCATTATGGTTGTAACCCAAAACTCGCAGCTTCTCTCCTGCACGGGGGACATGCCATTAGGGTGAAAGCAGGGGAAACTACAGGAGAAATCTACAGTGAGACCTTTTCTGAGTATGGTAGGTGGTTTACATAGACACCACGCCAAGTAGGCCTATATCTCAACTGGTTACAGGATAAACTTCACATGTAAAAGAGACTTGCTATAGAATGGCTGCTTGCTGTACGTTACTAGTATAGTGACTATGTTCTGTATAAAGGTTCTACATTATACGCAATTGAGGCTACGCTTGCGAGGAGACTGTGCTAACGGTTTTTCCATTGGAATCATAGAAAAACATGAAAGTGTTAGTCTGAGGTGACACTATGCAACTTGCTCACTATTCTGAGACTGAGCCAGGCTGGTCAATCCTTGAGTCAGGAATCCACTGTATCTAATACAATGTTTACTCAGATTGCGACACTGTTTTTTTTTTCTCCATTGGTCTTGAGGTTAGCTGGGTTGACATCATAGTCTGCCCCCGGTTTTAGACTCAAGTTTACATAGTGGCTCAGCATAAAACTACAATAATACTAGTGTCAATAGCTGTTAATATACTTATTTCTAAACTTTAAGATTAAATCTGAGACTGAATAACTTGGAAGAACATTTCCATTTGGAGGCATGAATCTAACCCAACTCTTTTAATAAGAAGTAAGCTTATCCCCAAAATTATAAATGACATGACCACATAAATTAGATCTGTACCATGTTTTGTGCTGCTACCATGTTGGGCTGCTGCCATGTGTTGCTACCATGTTGTTGTCATGTTGTGTTGCTACCAGAGGTGTGGAATTGAGTCACAAATATGATGACTTGCAACTCAACTTTGACACCAATGACTCGGGACTTAACTTGGACTTGAGCCTTTTGACTCGACCTGACTTGATACCCTCCTCAAGCCCAAATATTAAAAATGATGCTATTAAAAAAAGTGCAGCGCATCAACTCTTCATTTAACGGATTATAGTTTGAATCGGACAGCAACCAATCAAATTGTGCCAGCTGAGAAAAAGCTGTGCGTGGCATAATTTACAACTTTGCTAGTGTAGCATGTAGGCTAACATAACGTTAAATCAATGAGCCTCCACACAGTCAGTCAGTGTGGGAACGTAAACATTGCACCCAAGATTGAGCTACAACTGGCTAGGCAGTTGGTAGCCTAAATCCTGCCTGATGTTGCTGCTGTTCCTAAAACCATTGACATACATAAGCCTACTGTAACCACACACAGAGAGTGTGTGTGTGTGTGTGTGTTAAGGTTGGGCGATTGTGTACAAGCCTACATCGCCCGATTGCGCCCCATAGTGATCCTCGATAGTGGGATTGGGGGGGGTCTTTCTCATGGCTACCCATGTATTTCCATGGAAATAACGTTTATTTGGAAAGTAATAAATACATAGATATTTTTAAAAGCATTCATGATTTGCGTAAATGTAATATACTAACTATTACTCCTGTTAAAAATATGAAATGGTATTACATTTGGTGAAGAGCACATTATGACGTGTTCAGGACTTGAAACTCAAAGTTTAGGACTTGACCTTGCCTGTCTTGACTTGGACTTGCCTGTCTTGACTTGGGACTTGTAAAACAATGACTTGGTCCCACCTCTGGTTGCTACCATGCTGTGTTGTCATGTGTTGCTGCCATGATATGTTGCTGTCTTAGGTCTCTCTTTATGTAGTGTTGTCTTGTCGTGATGTGTTTTGTCCTATATTATATATATATTTTTTTTTATCCCAACCCCCATCCCCAGGAGGCCTTTTGCCTTTTGGTAGGCCACCATTGTAAATAACAATTGGTTCTTGGGCCTCCCGGGTGGCGCAGTGGTCTAGGGCACTGCATCGCAGCGCTAAGCTGTGCACCAGAGTCCTTCCTGGGGGTTCCGCGCCCCAGGCCTCTGTCGCAGCCGGCTGCGACCGGGAGGTCCGTGGGGCGACGCACAATTGGCCTTTTGCCTTTTGGTAGGCCACCATTGTAAATAACAATTGGTTCTTGGGCCTCCCGGGTGGCGCAGTGGTCTAGGGCACTGCATGCAGCGCTAGCTGTGCCACCAGAGTCTCTGGGTTCGCGCCCAGGCTCTGTCGCAGCCGGCTGCGACCGGGAGGTCCGTGGGGCGACGCACAATTGGCCTAGCGTCGTTCGGGTTAGGGAGGGTTTGGTCGGTAGGGATATCTCATCGCGCTCCAGCGACTCCTGTAGCGGGCCGGGCGCAGTGCGCGCTAACCAAGGGGGCCAGGTGCACGGTGTTTCCTCCGACACATTGGTGCGGCTGGCTTCCGGGTTGGAGGCGCGCTGTGTTAAGAAGCAGTGCGGCTTGGTTGGGTTGTGCTTCGGAGGACGCATGGCTTTCGACCTTCGTCTCTCCCGAGCCCGTACGGGAGTTGTAGCGATGAGACAAGATAGTAATTACTAGCGATTGGATACCACGAAAATTGGGGAGAAAAGGGGATAAAAAAAACAAAAAAAACAATTGGTTCTTAACTGACTTGCGTAGTTAAATAAAGGTTAAATAAAAAATACCGTATTTCATATATTACATAACATTTTTTGGATCTGTATTTCCTGGTCCTTTAAAGTGAATCTCTACATCCCATCCTCCATCACACTCTCTCCTGCAACTGCTACCATTGTTTTCTAGCTGCTCCATTGGAAAGAACTTGTGTGAGCGGACAGCCAGGAAGTGAGCGTCACAGGGAGAGATAGGGAACGGAACGCAAATATGTGGATTTCCAGTCAAATACGTCAGCCTCGAAACCCTCCCCATCCCCTGGGAGGACTCTGTACCCATCTCAGCACAGTCACAAGTTTAAGGAAAAGAAAAACACTCATGCTCACGCATACTGTCTGTCCTGTTTAACTGCTGCTGCTGAGGGCCGTATTGCACATTGACCCCATGACCAGTGACTGAGGCACATCCCTGACCACAATATGCCCAGAGGGAGTATTTTCACAAAGCCTGATGCTCTCTGGGCACAGAAACGGTTTTCTGACAGCTGTCTGGATGGAAAATGAATGTGTTCTCACAGAGACCGACTCACGGCGCAGAGCTGGGGGCTGTTCTATTTCACGTCACGTCATACTAGTGAAACTCAATTCCTGAATTGACAAGAATTTTTAAATATTGATCCCAACTCCCACCGAGAGAATCTCTCGTCTCCCCACATACACACACATTTTCTTACCTTTAGTTATGCTGAGAGTGTTGTCCCCACTGGCCACAAAGTCGTAAAGAGCAACAAACAAGTTGGGGTCATTCTCGCTGGGTCCGGCCAAAAGATTTTCTTTGGAGTTCCAGCGGGCCGCTTCGGTCAGACCCTGGGGCTCAAAGTCTGGTCTCTGGAGAGCTTCTGGAACACATAACAGACAGGTCCAACATTAGAACATGTCTTTATCTATTAAACAAGTGGACTTTGGGAGAAAGAGAGAGATCTGGAGTGAGTCGATCAGATCCGTGTTAAATAAACCAACAACTAATCAGGTGAATAGCCTTCCTATCACCTTGTCATAGAAACACAGCCTGGGTTCCAGTCTGTTTAGCTTTCATTCCACACCTGGTCATGCATAATGCCAAATCCATCAGGAGTTGGCAAGAGAGCAGAAACAGACTTGCACCCATCTAATACAAACAGAGAAAGCAGAAAAAGCAATGTCACTGTGCTGGCATTTCAGAACAGGTAGTCACTGCTTCAGTCTATTCCATGGACACACACAGACACAAACACATTCACACCTGTATGCGTTCTGTGTATTTAAAAAAATATATACTCCAGAGAACCTCCCCACGTCACATCGAAGGAACATTTCCCAGAAAAAGGTTTCATGGTTGCACCATTGTCGTGGACTGCACAGCTACTGTGATTTGACTATGGTATTAAAGGCAGCAATATTAACTGAGTTCTTTAATAAAGTCCAATAACATAGTCCATCTCTCCACCACCTGTGCTTTTCATTTCCTGGAGTTCCAGGCTTTCCTTTCAATTTCAACACTTTGCTTTCAATAACAAGACTCTCCCATAAGAGTTGGCCCATCATAATTTTGTAGTGAGAGGGGAAATTCGAGCTGCGTTAAGCTTCCAATTTGGACTGGAATAACACCGTAAGAGATTATCGACACTTCAGCCACAGATTACGCTCATACTCAAATAATGGGACTCAGAGGGCTTTGGATGCTACGTCAAGGTCACCAGAACTGGAATGAGTTGCAGAGAGGGGAGGTGGAAATATAGAGAAGGAAAGAGAAAGGGAAAGAGATAGAAGAGGGAATTTTTACTGAGCCCCGGCTGGCCCACACAGTGACTTCATTTTGTGGCCAGCTCCGCTGTCAGCACACATCCAGCACCTTGCATCTCACACAACACACGTCCTCAGCTCGGACACTAGGACCATCGATTTTATTATTCAATGATTGTACGTTGGCTAATTGGACCGATGGTAAAGGAAGATTACCCACTCGCCGTCGGATCCTCAAAAAGGCAACCAGACCTACATCCCCAATATCTCTGTCTCTGTCACCTGCGAATGGCGGGGATTTGGGCCTTGTCGGGTGTCTGGAGTAAATCCTTCGCGTCCGACTCGTTAAAGAAAGAATCTTCGTCCAGTACAAGGTGAGTAATCGCTGTCCTGATAACCAGAAGCTCTTTTCGGTCATAAGAGACGGTGGCAGAAACATTATGTACAAAATAAGTTACAAATTACGCGAAAACACACAATAGCACAATTGGTTAGGGGATCGTAAAAAGACAGCCATCTCCTCCGATGCCATCACATTTGTATCTTATGTCAAACCAACACCTTTTGTGTAGGTGAGAAGTATTCGGTTGTTAACTTTACTAGGGTAGGGGGCAGCATTGGGAATTTTGGATGAAAAGCATGCCCAAATTAAACTGCCTGCTACTCGGCCATAAAAGCTAGAATATGCATATAATTAGTAGATTTGGATAGAAAACACTCTGAAGTTTCTAAAACTGTTTGAATGATGTCTGTGAGTATAACAGAACTCATATGGCAGGCAAAAACCTGAGAAAAAAATCCAACCAGGAAGTGGGAAATCTGAGGTTTGTAGTTTTTCAACTCTTTGCCTATCGAATACACAGTATCTATGGGGTCATATTGCACTTCCTAAGGCTTCCACTAGATGTCAACAGTCTTTATAACCTTGTTTGAGGCTTCTACTGTGAAGTGGGGGCGAATGAGACGGGATTGAGTCAGAGGTCTGCCAGAGAGCCCCGAGCTGGCCATGCGCGTTCACGTGATAATTAGCTTGCGTTCCATTGCAATTCTAGAGACAAAGGAATTCTCCGGTTGAAACATTATTGAAGATTTATGTTAAAAACATCCTAAAGATTGATTCTATACATCGTTTGACATGTTTCTACGGACTGTAACGGAACGTTTTGACTTTCGTTTGCATCTAGTGATCGCGCCTCATGAATTTTGATTACGCGCGAACAAAAAGGAGTTACAGTTGTATCAGTTGTTTATTATTAGTATTTCTGTAAATTGATGTGGCTCTCTGCAAAATCACCGGATGTTTTGGAACTACTGAACATAACCCGCCAATGTAAACTGAGATTTTTGGATATAAACATGAACTTTACCGAACAAAACATACATGTATTGTGTAACATGAAGTGCTATGAGTGTCATCTGATGAAGATCATCAACGGTTAGTGATTACTTTTATCTCCATTTCTGCTTTTTGTGACTCTCTTTGGCTGGGAAAATGGCTGTGTTTTTCTGTGACTTGGCTCTGACCTAACATAATTGTTTGGTGTGCTTTCGTCGTAAAGCCTTTTTGAAATCGAACACTGTGGCTGGATTTACAACAAGTGTATCTTTAAAATGGTGTAAAATACTTGTATGTTTGAGGAATTGTAATTATGGGATTTCTGTTGTTTTGAATTTGGCGCCCTGCAGTTTCACTGGCTGTTGACGAGGTGGGACGCTAGCGTCCCACATACCCTAATGAGGTTAACTGAGCCCTACCAGAGTTATCTGGTGAAATGCAGAGGGAAGCTATTTGGTGATCTACTGTGGACCCACATTACATGATGAGATCCACTGAGGGAGAATTATTTTATTAAAAGAAAAATGGATCCTTTATTTAACTAGGCAAGTCAGTTAAGAACAAATTCTGATTTACAATGACGGTCTACACCGGCCAAACCCAGACGACACTGGGCCAATTGTGCGCTGCCCTATGGGACTCCCAATCACGGCACGTTGTGATACAGCCTGGATTCGAACCAGGGTGTCTGTAGTGCCTTAGACCGCTGCGCCACTCGGGAGCCCCCCGAGAAAGATGGGATAAATCCATGGTCACCACACACAGCTGACAGGCTGGGCTCTAACTGGGCGCATGACAGATTAGGGATGTGCATGATTAACATTCCTGGGGAGTGTGAGATAAGAGCTGAGAGGCATCGGAACACTTTCTGCTCCCCAGCACTACACTGGAAGAGCAGGAATATTCAACTGTGGGTTCACACATTATTATTATTATTCTTTTTTTTTTTTTTACAGTTAACACATTTTGAATAACATACCTAGAGTAGAGTAGAGGTTTATCTTATTTCTAATGGATGTTAACATTATTTCTCAACTCCTAATATCGAGCTAATTGCACTCACTGGAGTATCTAACATAGGGTTTGAAAAAGTACCCGCAAATAGGCTACCAGTGCGGCAAGTGCCGCTGGCTGCTAGTAAGCTTTCTTAACTTTATTTACATCAGCTAATAGTGCTGAGCGATTAACAGTAATTCTGTTTTTTGGGGGTTATTAAATTACTAATTGACCGACATCGGTCCAATTAGTTGAATTCCATTTAGATCTGTTTTTTTGTGCACCCAACATGTACTTGTCTCTAGAGAGAACTCAAATCATTCACGAAAGAAATCAAGTCAAGAACTATGTGGGAAGCTGGGCTGAAGGGAGTTGTAGTTTTCAGTAAGCAAATATTCACTCTAGTTAAGCACAGACACGTGGTAATTAACTACAATGATCATAATCCATTATGCCAGTTTTTTCCTCTTCAGAAGGGAAGAGGCGAAACGAGAAGTTTCACTCTTTTCAAACTGTTAAATGGACATGATTTGGAAAGGCACACATCTGTCTATATAAAAGTCCCACAGTTGACACATTGCATGTCTGAGCAAAAACCAAGTCATGAGGTTGAAGGAATTGTCCGTAGAGTTCTGAGACAGGATTGTGTGGAGGTACAGATCTGGGGAAGGGTTACAAAACCTTTCTGCAGCAAGAACACAGTGGCCTCCATCATTCTTAAATGGAAGAAGTTTGGAACCACCACGACTCTTCCTACAGCTGGCCGCCCGGCCAAACTGAGCAGGGAGGGAGGTGACCAAGACCTAGATGGTGTCACTGACAGAGCTCCAGAGTTCCTCTGTGTAGATGGGAGAACCTTCCAAAAGGGCAACAATCTCTGCAGCACTCCATCAACCAGGCCTTTATGGTAGAGCGGCCAGACGGAAGCCACTCCTCAGTAAATAGCTCAAGGCCTCAGACCATGAGAACCAAGATTCTCTGCTCTGATGAAACCAAGATTGAACTCTTTGGCCTTAATGCCAAGCGTCATGACTGGAGGAAACCTGGCACCATCCCTACAGTGAAGCATGGTGGTGGCAGCATCATGCTGTGGGGATGTTTTTCAGCGGCAGGGACTGGGAGACTAATCAGGATCAAGGGAAAGATGAACGGAGATTCTTGATGAACAGAGATTCTTGATGAAAACCTGCTCCAGAAAGCTCAGGACCTCAGACTGGGTGAAGGTTCACCTTCCAAGATGACAACGACCCTAAGCACACAGCCAATGCAACGCAGGAGTTGCTTCGGGAGAAGTCTCTGAATGTCCTTGAGTGGCCCAGCCAGAGCCCGGACTTGAACCCTATCGAACATCTCTGGAGAGACCTGAAAATGTGGCTTTCTTCTGCCCGCCACTCTGTAAAGCTCAGGTCTGTGGAGCGTACGGCTTAAAGTGGTCCTATGGACAGATACTCCAATCTCCGCTATGGAGCTCCTTCAGGGTTATCTTTGGTCTCTTTGTTGCCTCTCTGATTAATGCCCCCCTTGCCTGTTCCATGAGTTTTGGTGGGCAGCCCTCACTTGGCAGTTTGGTTGTGGTGCCATATTCTTAAAAAAATTTAACTACGGATTTAACGGTGCTCTGTGGGATGTTCAAAGTTTTTGATATTTTTTTATAACCCAACCCTGGTCTGTACTTCTCCACAACTTTGTCCATGTGACACTTAAATAAAGTCCACCTGTGTGCAATCTAACTAATTATGTGACTTCTGAAGGCAATTGGTTGCACCAGATCTAATTTAGGGGCTTCATAACAAAGGGGGTGAATACATATGCACGCACTACTTTTCTGTTTTTGATTTTTTAAAGAATTTATTTAAACAAGTAATTTTTTTCATTTCAATTCACCAATGTTGACTATTTTGTGTATGTCCATTACATTAAATGCAAATAAAAAATCCATCCAAATTACAGGTTGTAATGCAACAAAAAAGGAAAAACGCCAAGGGGGATGAATACTTTTGCAAGGCACTGTAATAGGCTAAGTTAAGAGTTTACACTTCCTATTCCAATTATGTGGTGAGTAGGCTTGGGCGGTGTACCGTATACCCGGGTATTTGGAAATAGCCATGGGATGGTTTTTCAATACCGTCAAAACTGTGTCTTTGAAGTTTCTCTATAAACTTTTATATTTGTAGCTACTTAAGTAAATACCTGCAGTCAACTTGTGCAATACGTTAGGAGATAAAGAATGCGTTCTTCATTTTACCCGTCAAAATGTTTCATTATGAAGCTTACCGGTAGTCCCCAGTCATGTGGTGTTTATTTACAAGCACACAACGACGAGAGACCGGAGCCTTGTGAGTCACTCACTGTTGTGCAGCACGCGCCAGGTGATCTAGTTACAGTATGGAATTCACAACTAAAATGTTGCCAGCTAAATATCTTTTAAACTATAACTATTAAGGTAAATGCACAACTGCAGTTTATTTTCTAATTTAGTAGTTAGTTAGCTATTTAGCTAAGTGGTTATCTTCTTCCAAAATCAAGCTTTGTTTGGTAACAGCACAAAATCCCCTCGTGGATCAAGAGCATTGCTATCTAATATTTGTTTTGTGTTTGCAATAAAAAAAAAAAGTAGGTACTTGTATTTATTTATGAGCTGGGATGTCTGTTCTGAAAATACAGTAATTTAGGTTGGAGACTCTAAAAACGTTGCACTGCGCTCATTAGCATTAGTTAGCATTCTCCATGGGATTTTACATGTACTTGTTAGCATTGCTAACCTTCGGTTTACAGAGGCTGTGGGGTTAGAAAATAGCGCCCTTTGTGTTCAGTGTGAAGGTATGACAATCTGGACACCCTTGAAGCCTAGTAGGGAGGTCAAAATAATGGAAAACTTTCAACCAAATCTATTTATTTGGCACGGAGAATGTTTATTACTTCTCCTTTCCATTATCATTCACCTGATAAGACAGCAACATTTTTGCTAACGTATGATGGGGTCCCTGGGTCACTAGTTTGCCTGGGAGGGGGTCCCTGGGCAGGAAAAAGATGAAGACAGCAACACAATTAGACCCAACCAAATCATGAGAAAACAAAAAGATAATTAATTACTTGACACATTGGAAAGAATTAACAAAAAAAAAGAGCAAACTAGAATGCTATTTGGCCCTAAACAGAGAGTACACAGTGGCAGAATACCTGACCACTGTGACTGACCCAAACTTAATGAAAACTTTGACTATGTACAGACTCAGTGAACATAGCCTTGCTATTGAGAGCCAGGTCTGCCTATGTGCACACTGCCCACAAAATTAGGTGGAAACTGAGCTGCACTTCCTAACCTCCTGTCAAATGTATGACCATATTAGAGACACATATTTCCCTCAGATTACAGATCCACAAAGAATTCGAAAACACCACAGTGTGCCATCACAGCAGCAATATTTGTGACCTGTTGCCACGAGAAAAGGGCAACCAGTGAAGAACAAACACCATTGTAAATACAGCCTATATTTATGTTTATTTATTTTCCCTTTTGTACTTTAACCATTTGTACATTGTTACAACACTGTATATATACATAATATGACATTTGTAATGTCTTTATTCTTTTGGAACTTCTGTGAGTGTAATGTTGACTGTTTATTTTTATTGTTTATTTCACTTTTGTATATTATCTACTTCACTTGCTTTGCATGTTTCCCATGCCAATAAAGTCCCTTGAATTGAAGACCCTTATGGTAGAGCGGTGTCCTGTTAGCAGCTGAGTGTGATTGCAGAGCAAAACTTCACCATTCAGACAATGAGCAGAAAAGAAGGTCTCTCAATCTATAATCATTCTGGACATTTGAGAATGACCCAAACCAAAAATCTCAAAACAGAACCTGTATCTTTTGAACTATAGACTTCAAGTGCAAGAGTGAGCATGAGGAATGACAGCTTGATTTCTTAGTGAGCGACTGAAAACAATTGAACTCCAAGGCTATGATTCAATCCGCAAAAGATAAACGCTTAGATTTTGTAGAATAAATATGGGCAGGCGGGGGTTGTCGGGTGAGGAAATAAGACAGATGGAGGGAGATACATATGAGTGTAGTGGATGAGAAATGAGAGGAAGAGGGTGGAGGAGGGGATAGACTGGTCATAAGTGTGTGGGCACTAACAGCCCACCCCGCCTACACATGTTCATTTTACTAACCTCAAATACCTCTGCTCTTAGTGAGGAGTGACAGCAGACTGAGACATACTGCATGACATGGCAGCATACTGAGAGAGAGCAAGAGGGAGAGAGAGAAATGGAAGAAGACTTAAAATGAGGCAAGGAAGAAAGGAAAAAGAGAAACAGCAGTTGCTAGTGGAGAGGCTGGGATTACAGCATATCCTGGCTGGATCACTGGGGGAGATAATCCATCCAGCAGTGATTAAATATGTGTGGAACTCTTGACAGCTATGACAGAGTTGGTATGAACAACAGGGATGAATTAAAACTAACCACAAACACACTGACAGAACAGGGGATACATAGATTGGCCAAGTGGAGTTCATCACTACCTCCTTGACCTCTGAGATCAAAACATAGTGACTAGGGCCATAAGAATCCAAACAACAGTCAAGTTACATGACGTAAAACCAAGCCACTTGAGGCGAAGTCGGAGGGAGGGAAAATAACTCACGCTTGAGCGATTCTGTTGCATCACCTCGCTGTCGACACCTGTGATGGGTGACAAAGAGCTTGACGCTGGATCAAGCCTGAGATCTGGAGGTCTAACCACTGTTTAAAGATCCTATCTGGATCTGGTGCCCACTGTAGACTAGTTCTTCCCCCAGCTCTACTGTGATTAGGTCAAACATTGGTACACTAGACATGAGGGTGAGTGAACCTGCCACACAGAGAGGGACAGGTGTAAAATGCTAGGCTTTATTGACTGCAGAAGAATTTGCCACACAAGGCTATGAGTAATGTAAACAGAAAGAAGGTTAAATTGGGGGCTAGCTAACTTATTGCAAATTCAATAAGTGGACATCCCTCCAAAGAGAGAATTGCATTTTTTTTCTCCAGAAATACAGAAAACTTAATTCCAAATTAGATTGTAATTTCATTTTTGGTCTGTGTGTGTGTGTGTATGTAACCACCACTATATGAAAATGTGCGTTTAAAAAGTTATTGATCAACATCTACTTTGCTGGAAAGTGTTCCAGGACTACAGTATATTGTCTATTAAATCATTTCGTTGCGCAATCCTTAGCACATGGTGCATTTCACAGTCTTCCATTACAAATCAATTAGACTGTTGAAACGCAACGTACCCCGGATTTCCTCAAATTCCATTAATCTTTGATTCAGGCTAATCTATTTAGCGCATCTTTGTTTAAAGTAAGGCCAAGTGTAGGCTTAGAAAATAATTACAATGGCACACTCTATAAGGCCTATAAGTCTTAAACCTCTATAACTCAGTTCAACTTTTCTTTGCACTCAACGTAGAAAAACAATAAACAAGATGCAAATGTTAGCAAAGAGTGAAAAGGAAAGCGTAGATTTAGATTAAACTCTCATAAACAAAAGTAAAAACGAGCCCAGCCTGGAGTCAGATTTCCTTGTATTCTCTCATCCCTCTTTTTCCCCTTCTATTCTCTGCAGCAAGCCAGTGTCTGGCTTCCCTCTCCCTGATGCTCTCCCCATCCGCTTACCAGAGAAACGACAAGAGGCCTCACACAGAGATAGAGGGAGAAGATGCGCCACATTCTCTCCCCCTTCCCAGCGCAACTAACTCCCCTACAGTGTCCTCTCCTTCTCTGACCATCTTTGTCTTTCTCTAAGAATCAATCCCAAACCAACCCCCTACTGCCGTTCCTCAAATTCTTACCTTCCAAGTAGCAGCTGGAGGAGGACGAGAGGCCTTTCTTAGATTTACACCCCACCAATGTCAGGCAAATCTCCAACATTTTCATTTGCTTTCTTTCGCTTCCACTTGAAAAATCCTGTTTGTTTATCAGCCCAGTATCCCTTATGTTTCCTTTTGCCGGGAGATCAACAGAAAAAATTCCGCAGGTCTGTCATGAAAAGACAAAGAACAAAAAAATAACAAGGAATTCTGCTTTACTCCTCTCAGAATCTTTGGCTGTTGTGACCCCCTTTTCTCTCCTCTATTCCACCAAACAAAAGCGAACTCTGTGCTGCCCGCAAAGTCTACAAACTTTGTAGTCCAAGCGGCTCCATCTTTTTTTTCTCTCTGGCTTGGTTAGCTCCTTTCCGGAGGAGGCAGAAGCGACCCAAAAGTGCGCCCGTTCTGGCCAAAAGCTGGCTGGACATGCGGATATGTCAGTTGAGCGTGCAGTAGGGCAGTTCGGATGGTGCCATTCTCTCGCCTGTGCGCGTGTGCGTGTGCTTGTGTGTCCCTGTTAGCATGAGAAGCACAGGGACTCGTGCTACAGGCTGACAACAAAGGGCCTCTTTCAGGCTCTGCTTGCTGCACTGAATGACATCAGATGGCTGGCCCTCCCACAACACACAAGAGAGCAAGAACTACTATACACACACACACACACACCAAGAGGAACGCAAACAGAAACAGTATGCAAAAAAACATCCAAAGGAGAGAGATGAAACCTCTGTTGACAACCAAAATTGAAATTAAAACCGAAAAGTCCATTCTGAAAAGTTTTCTTTGTCCTTCTGTTTGAGAGAGTCACAAGACACTTTTTCTAAAGCCCCTCCTCCAGGACTTCAAACCCCACCCTCACTTCTCCCCCTTTCTCTTGCTCGGTTCTAAAATGTTTACAGGTTAGAGAATGGGGTCTGGAAAATGGCTGGCTTTTTAAAGGCACAATAGTTGGAGCTTGGAGTAGAGAGCTATTACACAGTCAGATAACAGAGAAAAGCCCTCCCTTAACTTTTAAACTACTCAAATAAGGTTGAATTGCCCCGGGCTGTGTCAACTGGAGGTGAACTGTGATAACTGTGAAATCTAATATGTCTCAACTGATAAAATACAGACATTCATCTAAAAGAAACATGCAGGGCCATGTGCTTCTAGGGAGTGAATGTTTGGCCGTTTCTGTGATGAACAAAGAATCATTGGCATTAGTCAGGCACTCTTGCGACATGCCTTTCTCTAGCTCCGTCTTCCCTCAGCTGTCTGTTTAGAGTGGCCATACTGAACTCAAGGATTGGTTGTGTCATTCTTCAGCATCTTATGCCATGAAATGTTATCAACAAGAGTCACTAGAATGAATAGACTATAAAACAGGTCTGCCCACGTGGTCTCTCCAAAACCAGAACATTGACAATAAAAGGTGCAGAGGTAATTGTGGGCAAATTAAGAGTTACCGCTATAGAAAGAAGGCAATGTTAAATATAGGTATTCTTTGGATACATTTCTGACTTCAGTCAAGAGCAGTATCCCTCAAAACCGCTGATTCACTTTCCTTGCCTTTAAGCAGACGCTACATTCGAGTGTGTGTAATACCACTTCAGCGGGTGACTCCAGACTGGCTGGAACCTTAGATCTGTCAGTCCACAGCCCAGAAGCACGCTAGCTGGCTAACACGCTCACTGAAATTTCCAAATCATAAGGAAAAGGAGGAAAATTCACTGAATATAGGCCAGGAGTCTGTTGCTGTAGTCAATCCCATCTATAAAAATATGAGAGTCAGTGGTATAGAAGGTGAAAACATGCCACCAAGGAAGACAATTGTAACAATGTTACTATTGTTATTGACTGTACTTTTGTTTATCCCATGTGTAACTCAGCGTTGCTGTTTTTTGTCACACTGCTTTGCTTTATCTTGGCCAGGTTGCAGTTGTAAATGAAAACTTGTTCTCAATTGGCCTACCTGGTTAAATAAAGGTGAAATTAAAAATAAATAAAATAAAAAAAGAATTCTCCAATCAAGCCATTGATAATCATTTCAGGACTTACAATTGAAGTCGGAGGTTTACATACACTTAGGTTGGAGTCATTAAAACTCATTTTTTAACCACTCCACAAATTTCTTGTTAACTTCTCTAGGATAGGGGGCAGCATTTTCACGTTTGGATTAAAAGCATACCCAAATTCAACTGCCAGCTACTCATCCCCAGAAGATAAGATATGCATATTAGTAGATTTGGATAGACAACACTCTGAAGTTTCTAAAACTGTTTGAATCATGTCTGTGAGTATAACAGAACTTATTTAGCAGGCGAAACCCCGAGGACAAACCATTCAGATATTATTTTTTGGGGGGGTCACTCTCTTTTCAATGAGTTTTCATTGGGAAACCAGATTCCTAATCGACCTGCTTGCAGTTCCTACCGCTGCCACTGGATGTCAACAGTCTTGAGGAATTGGTTGGGGTTATTCCTTTGTGTAATGAAGAAGTACGGCCATCTTGAATGAGTCACATTAAGTGTCCTGTTAGATAGAAGCGCGTGAGCAGAAAGCTGGCTATAGTTGGTTTTAATCCTGTATTGAACACAGATCATCCAGTCTTCAATTTTATCGATTATTAACGTTAAAAAAGACCTAAAGTTGTATTACAAAAGTAGTTTGAAATTTTTTGGCAAAGTTTACAGGTAACCTTTGAGATATTTTGTAGTCACGTTTGAGCAATTTGGAAGCAGTGTTTTTCTGGATCAAACGCGCCAAATAAATGGACATTTTGGATATATATCGACAGAATTAATCGAACAAAAGGACCATTTGTGATGTTTATGGGACATATTAGAGTGGCAAGAACAGAAGCTCGTCAAAGGTAAGGCATGAATTATATTTTTATTTCTGCGTTGAAAACCCCTGCAGGGTTGAAATATGCTTCTCTGTCCTTGTTAACTATTGTGCTATCCTCAGATAATAGCAGTTTGCTTTCGCCGAAAAGCCTATTTGAATTCTGACATGTTGGCTGGATTCACAACCAGTGTAGCTTTAATTTGGTAACTTTCATGTGTGATTTAATGAAAGTTAGATTTTTATAGTAATTTTCATAGTAATTCATTTCAATTTGGTGCTCTGCACTTTCTCTGGCTTTTTGCCAAGTGATACAGTAGCGTCCCGCCTAAACTCAGATTTTTTTATATAAATATGAACTTTACCGAACAAAACATACATGTATTGTGTAACATGAAGTCCTATGAGTGTCATCTGATGAAGATCATCAAAGGTTAGTGATTAATTTTATCTCTATTTCTGCTTTTGTTACTCCTCTCTTTGGCTGGAAAAATGGCTGTGTTTTCTGTGGCCATCTACTGACCTAACATAATCGTTTGGTGTGCTTTCGCCGTAAATCCTTATTGAAATCAGACGTGTTGGCTGGATTCACAAGTGTAGCTTTAATTTGGTGTCTTTCATGTGTGATTTCATGAAAGTTTGATTTTTATAGTAATATATTTGAATTTGGCGCTCTGCATTTTTACTGGCTTTTGGCCAAGTGGGACGTTAGCGTACCACATATCCTAGAGAAGTTAACAAACTACAGTTTTGGCAAGTCGGTTAGGACATCTACTTTGTGCATGACACAAGTCATTTTTTCCAACAATTGTTTACAGACAGATTATTTCACTTATAATTCACTGTATCACAATTCCAGTGGGTCAGAAGTTTACATACACTAAGTTGACTGTGCCTTTAAACAGCTTGGAAAATTCCCAAAAAATTAGGTAATGGCTTTAGAAGCTTCTGATAGGCTAATTGACATTATTTGAGTCAATTGGAGGTGTACCTGTGGATGTATTTCAAAGCCTACCTTCAAACTCAGTGCCTCTTTGATTGACATCATGGGAAAATCAGAAGAAATCAGCCAAGACCTCAGAACAAAAATTGTAGACCTCCACAAGTCTGGTTCATCCAGCTCTGTCAGGAGGAAATTCACCCAACTTATTGTGGGAAGCTTGTGGAAGACTACCCGAAACGTTTGACCCAAGTTAAACAATTTAAAGGCAATGCTACCAAATACTAATTGAGTGTATGTAATGTGATGAAAGTAATAAAAGCTGAAATAAATCATTCTCTCTACTATTATTCTGACATTTCACATTCTTAAAATAAAGTGGTGATCCTAACTGACCTAAGACAGGGAATTTTTACTAGGATTAAATGTCAGGAATTGTGAAAAACTGAGTTTAAATGTATTTGGCTAAGGTGTATGTAAACTTCCGACTTCAACTGTATGTTTACTGCCAAAAAAAGTCTAAGGCTGCAGTTACACAACGCAACTTGCACGGAATTTTTGTGGCTTGTAACCGAGTTGCTTCTTGATTGGTCTGTGAAAACCCTAATTAGCCTGCAATTAATCTGCAACTCGGATGCATCCAGCTGAAATATGTCGACTTTGCAACAGCCAATCAAAACGAATGCTTTTGTCACATGATCCATTCGAAGGTTAGGAACTCCGGCCGATTTGTCATGTCAACAACACAGCTGTCAGTACTGCGGGAACCGTGATCAAGGTGGACAGAAGAGACATTACCCAAACGGGAGCTGAAGTAAATACTGGCATCAAGACTAGTAAAGGTGTTATGTACATGGTTCTGAAGTCAATAAACTAACACTTTCAACATGAACTGCACCAGCTAAAAATTGTTGCTAGCTTGTAAACTCGTTGCTAGCTAGCGAGCTTGATCAAACAGTGTTGGCTACACTGAACAAAAATTTAAAACGCAACATGTAAAGTGTTAGTCCCATGAGTTGAAATGAAAGATCCCAGAAATGTCACATATGCACAAAAAAGCTTACTTCTCTCAAATTTGGTGCACAAATTTGTTTATATCCCTGTTAGTGAGCATTTCTCCTTTGCCAAGATAATCCACCTGACAGGAGTGGCAAATCAAGAAGCGGATGAAACAGCACGATCATTACACAGGTGCACCTTGTGCTGGGGACAATAAAAGGCCACTAAAATTTGCAGTTTTGTAACACACAATGCCACAGATGTATCAAGTTGAAGGAGTGTGCAATTGGCATGCTGACTGCAGGAATGTCCACCAAAGCTGTTGCCAGAGAATTGAATGTTAATTTCTCTACCGTAAGCCACCTCCAACATCATAAAAAAAACTTGGCAGTATGTCCAACCGGCCTCACAACCGCAGAACACGTATAACCATGCCAGCCCAGGACCTCCATATTCACTTCTTCACCGTTGGGATCATCCGAGACCAGCCACCTGGACAGCTGATGAAACTGAGGATTTGTACAACCAAAGAATTTCTGCACAAACTGTCAGACACCATCTCGGGGAAGCTCATCTGCGTTCTTGTCGTCAATAATTGCACTTTATCGATGGGAATTTGAATGCATAGAGATACCGTGCCGAGATCCTGAGGCCCATTGTCATGCCATTCATCCACCGCCATTACCTCATGTTTCAGCATGATAATGCACGGCCCCACGTCACAAGGATCTGTACACAGTTCCTGGAAGCTGAAAATGTCCCAGTTCTTCCATGACCGGCATACTCACCAGACATGTCACACGATGAGCACGTTTGGGATGCTCTGGATCTACGTGTATGACCGCGTGTTCCAGTTCCCACCAATATCCAGCAACATCGCACAGCCATTGAAGGGGAGTGGGACAACATTCCCCAGGCCACAATCAACAGCCTGATCAACTCTACGCAAAGGAGATGGTCCATAATAGCACCGGAGGGGATGGCTGCAGTTTTACGGGCTCCTTAAAAACCATGCTATTTTGTTTGTTTTTCCGAATTGTTTGTAACTACTTATTAAGTACATAAAGTTGCTGCTACCATCTCTTACGGCCGAAAAGAACTTCTGGACATCAGAACAGCGTTTACTCACCTCGAACTGGACAAATACTTTTTCTGTAATGAGTCCACCGCGAAGGGTATACTGCTTTCTGGAGACCAGGCACAAATCCCCGTCATTCGCAGGAAGAAAAGGCGGAGATACAGAGGGAGAAGGTTTGGGTGCCTTGTGAGGATTCGGAGGGGAGTGAGTAAATCTCCTCTACCATCAGTTCTATTGGCTGGCCAACGTGCAATCACTGGAAAACGAACTCTGTAGACCACACTATCTAGCAAGAGAGTTCTCATCTATATTATTCATAGCGGTCTATTTATCACCACAAACTGATGCTGGCACTAAGACTGCACTCAACGAGCTGTATAAGGCCATAAGCAAACAAGAAAATCCTCATCCAGAAGCGGCACTCCTAGTAGCTAGAGACTTTAATGCAGGCAAACTTAAATCTGTTTAACCTAACTTCCACCAGCATGTCACATGTGCAACCCCCTTTACTCCACACACAGAGAAGCATACAAAGCTCTCCCTACATTTGGCAAGTCTGACCATAATGCTATCCTCCTGATTCCTGCTTACACGCAAAAACTAAAGCAGGAAGTACCAGTGACTAGCTCAATACGGAAACTGAATCCTACTACACCAGGTCTGACACTCGTCGGATGTGGCAGGGCTTGCAAACTATTACGGACTATAAAGGGAAGACCAGCCACGAGCTGCCCAGTGACACAAGCCTACCAGACAAGCTAAATGCCTTTTATGCTCGCTTCGAGGCAAGCAACACTGAAGCATGCATGAGAGCACCAGCTGTTCCGGATGACTGTGTGATCACGCTCTCCGTAGCCGATGTGAGCAAGACATTTAAACAGATCAACATTCATAAGGCCACAGGGCGACACGGATTACCAGGACGTGTACTCCGAGCACGCGCTGACCAACTGGCAAGTGTATTCACTGACATTTTCAACCTCTCTCTGACAGAGTCTGTAATACCTACATGTTTCAAGCAGACCACCATAGTCCCTTTGCCCAAGAATGCGAAGGTAACCTGCCAAAATAACTACCGCCCCGTAGCATTCGGTAACCATGAAGTGCTTTGAAAGGCTGGTCAAGGCTCACATCAACACCATCATCCCAGAAACCCTAGACCCACTCCAATTCGTATACCGCCCCAACAGATGATGTAATCTCAATCGCACGCCACACTGCCCTTTCCCACCTGGACAAAAGGAACACCTATGTGAGAATGCTTTTCATTGACTACAGCTCAGCGTTCCAACATCATAGTGCCAACAAAGCTCATCACTAAGATAAGGACCCTGGGACTAAACACCTCCCTCTGCAACTGGATCCTGGGACTTCCCACCCTCAGGAGGTAAGGTTTTATTTTATTTATTTAACACTTATTTTACCAGGTAAGTTGACTGAGAACACATTCTCATTTACAGCAACGACCTGAAGAATAGTTACAGGGGAGACGAGGGGGGATGATTGAGCCAATTGTAAGCTGGGGATGATTAGGTGACCGGGAAGGGTAGGCAACAACAAATCTGCCATATTGATCCTCAACATCAGGGCCCCTCAGTGGTGCATGCTTGGTCCCATCCTGTACTCTCTGTTCACCCACAACTGTGTGGCCAAGCACAACTCCAACACCATCATTAAGTTTACCGATGACGCAACAGTGGTAGGCCTGATCACTGACAAAAATGAGACAGCCTATAGGGAGGTCAGAGAGCTGGCAGTGTGGTGCCGAGCAAGAAAAATGAGATAGCCGTGGACTACAGGAAAAGGATGGCCGTAGAGGCCCCCACCAACATCGATGGGACTGTAGTGGAGCGGGTCGAGAGTTAAGTTCCTTGGTGTCCACATCACCAACAAACGACAACACCTTTACCCCTCAGGAGACTGAAAATATGTGGCATGGGTCCCCAGATCCTCAAAAAGTTATACAGCGGCACCATCAAGAGCATCCTGACCGGTTGCATCACCACCTGGTATGGCAACTGCTCGGCATCCAACCACAAGGCGCTACACAGAGGGTAGTGCGTACGGGCCAATACATCACTGGGGCCAAGCTTCCTGCCATCCAGGACCTATATACTAGGCAGTGTCAGAGGAAGGCCCAAGACCCAAGTCATAGACTGTACTGTCTGCTGACGCACGGCAAGCGGGACCGGAGCGCCTAGTCTAGGTCCAAAAGGCTCCTTAAAAGCTTCTACCCCCAAATACAATAACGAAACGGTTGAATAAACAAATCATGTAAAGCATCAGATGACATGTGCGGAGTTTAGAATTCTCAAACAATATGACAGAAGCAGCTTCAATTTGATTGTCAATTTTAAAATTGCATTTAAGTAGCTTCATCTAACAGCAAAGTTGTTTGACATGTCACTTGCAACTAAAATTGTGTGCAAGTTGCGTCATGTAACTGCAGCCAGATCTGAGATCCTCAGATCGGATGGAAATCCATACTTAAAAAGCACCCACCAGAGGACAATGCCGCCCCTATTTCGATGTAACTCCTGCCCTAGAGCGGAAACGCTCGTTTAGGTTCCAACTCCGAAGAATGACGCAGGCTACGTATTTGGGCCAGGAAGGTACCAGTATCGCGATACTCTTTAGTGTCGTGCCAAGGAAACAAAACATGAAGCGGATTTATCTTCTTTAGGAAAACAGCCCTAATGGTTGTTAAACAGCCTTATGTTGTCATCTAGAGTCACATGTATTTCTTTTCCAAGCTATAGCACACTCTTACGTACAGCTAGTTTTTAAAGGACCAAAGAGTTTGGTCTGCTTCGTGTTTTCATTTTTGCCATGGAAAACAATTTGCGCGATAGTGGTCTCGTCATAGCCCTACTACTTATACATATTCACAAATTGGGGGTGGGAAAGAACGTTGTGATGATTTCCACATGGAGTGGAGAAACAACACATGGGCAACTGACAGCTGTCATTGTAGCTAGCAGCATACTAATCTTATCTAGCTAGCTAATGTTCTGTTGCAGTTTTTATTTAATTTTTTACTACACTGTATTCAAAAGCCAGCTGGCTTGGCTGGTTCTGGATTGGTCATAAGCATTTAGGGACACTTCGGTACAGCAAAGCCAAATAAGCCTGTGCTCATGGTTCTCACAGGGGAAGTGAAATGATAGGCTACAATGACTTTGCTCATCATGATGCACGTCGCAAATGAGACGTAACACCCTGAGCGCATCAAACATGAAAGACCAATACAAATGTAAGAGCACAACAAAATAGATAAACAAGTTCCTTGAATTTTCTTCGCATGTGCCTGTTCATTATAGGATAGACACTTGTGGTTTCTAGCTGCACCAATCAAAGCAGTGAAGCAAGACTTTAGTGGTCAAAACCATTCAGAGCAGGGTTGCAAAAACAACATATCATACAATTATTAATTATAAAATGGTCAGATGTATACTTTTTTTTTAAATATAGACTAGCAACAAAATAAGTTTACATTTACAAATTATCCAATGGATTATTTAAATGTTCTGGTAAAAAATGGCAGTGCAAAGTAAAGCTGTTTGGCTCAGCTCAGTCACCACTCTGAAGAGGAAGAACTTTGCAAGTGTTTCTGATTGATAAACAATGCCATGCTGGTAGGTGGTAACATAAAAAAACATCCCTGAAAAAAAAGGTAGACTGAAAAGTATTTTCCCACTTCAAGGCCAAATATATCACTGACTAAAACACACATTTACTGTCATCAATCATTGTGCAACATCATGGCTATGCAATGCGCATCGTCTTGTGCATCCAAAAGCATCATGGGTTTGTGTTGGTCAACTTTTTCATTCCAGTTACTGTATCTTAACTGTATGACTAATGTAGGGCGTGGAGGGGGATGACATCAAGGCATCTATAGGGCATAGGTTCTCAAAATGGGTTCCGCTATTGAATATTACCAACAGGTTAAACGACTTTTGGCCAAGGGATCCATGGAATAAGTTTGAAGTGTGTAACACAATGTCATATTATTCATCTACAATTTGTTCTTAACCCTGGGAAACATTGGCCTGGGAGACTCACAGGGATATTGGTATCCACAGTACTTCCACTTTAACTGAATACTATTTGTATTTATTTACATAAACCCTGGGTAAGTTAAGCTTTGAAACTGCAAAGTTCTCTCTTATGACAAAATGTGTAGAATTACAGGAAATTAACTTGAAACCTGCTAAATGTTCTCCAATGCCAAGAGATGGGCTTTTAAAACGTTCCTTCCCAGGGCCTGAGACTGTTTGTCCGGCCATGCACTGCCAAAGTCATAGTAAAACCTCTTGTATGCTATTTTTATATCACTCAATATTGTGTTCTGATTATGAGTGGGTTCCTGATGAAGTTGCTATCACAAGAGAGGTCCCAGCTCCAAAAAGTTTGAGAACCCCTGCTATAGGGCATCCTGACACATGGTGTGAGACTTATAAATGACCCAAGTTTCCAGAGCATCCAGTCACATGCCACCAGGCCTTACATCCTCTCAGCCTGGCATGGCAAACGTGTCATCTCGCCAGCACACTAATCAAATAGAAACGCACCTGCTTCCTCCCGAAACTTCATTAACTCACCGCAGTCACAGAGCGGAGGGGATGAGGAGAGATGGAGAGGCTGTAAAAAAAAACAAGGGGGAAAAAGGTTGCAGATGGAGAAATATGAAGCGCATTGTTTGGCCATGAGCTCAAATGAGAATGAATCCATTGCGTTTTATATAATCCGTCTTTCTGTGTGTTAACAGTTAGCCGACATACACAGGATGATTTTCGGGACTTTTCCTATTTTGCCACGTTCATTGCTCCCCTTTTCCAACCCCTCCAACACAGGAGAGATGGGGACGAAACAAAGCAACGTAAACTCCTTTCAGACAACATTTTAGTGTTGACAAAAACCCTTGCAGAGCTTTGTGATTACATGGGACAAGGAAAATATTCAGACCATAGTTATGTCACTTTGACTGTAATTTGACACTTGCCCACCTAGGAATGCATGAGGAAAATTATTAAAGCAAATGTATCTCAAATTTAATACAGATATTCCTCATTTACATATAGTCCCTTCAGAAGTATTCACACCTCTTGACTTTTTCCACATTTAGTTATGTTAAAGCCTGCATTTAAAATTGATTACATTTCAAAAAAAAATTGTCACTGGCCTACACACAATATCCCATCATGTCAAAGTAGAATTATGTTTTTATAAATGTTCACAAATTAATAAAAAATGAAAAGCTGAATAGTCTTGAGTCAATAAGTATTCAACCCCTTTGTTATGGCAGGCCTAAATAACTTCAGGAGTTAAAATGTGTTAAACAAGTCACATAATAAGTTGCATGGACAAACCGTGTGCAATAATAGTGTTCTACGTGATTTTTGAATAACTACCTCATATCTGTACAGGTCTGTAAGGTCCCTCAGTCGAGCAGATAATTTCAAACACAGATTTACCCACAAAGACCAGGGAGGTTTTCCAATGCCTCGCAAAGAAGGGCACCTATTGGTAAAAAGCAGACATTGAATATCCCTCTAAACATGGTGAAGTTATTAATTACACTTTGGATGGTGGATCAATACACTCAGCCACTACAAAGATACAGGCATCCTTCCTAACTTAGTTGCCGAAAAGGAAAGAAACCGCTCAGGGATTTACTCATGAGGCCAATGGTGACTTTTAAACAGTTACAGAGTTATATTTATGTGGAGAAAACGGAGTATGGATCAACAACATTATAGTTACTCCATAATGTATGAACTTTCCAATTTGTAAGTCGCTCTGGATAAGAGCGTCTGCTAAATGACTTAAATGTAAATGTAAATAATACTAACCTAAATGACAGGTTGAAGACTAATTTGTCCAAAAAAAATGAATAACATAATTCCACTTCGACATTATGGGGTATTGTGTATTTAAAAAAAATAAAAAAAGACATTTTTAATTCAGGCTGTAACAACAAAATGTGGAAAGGGTTGTGAATACTTTCTGAAGGCACTGTATATAATCCTGGCAGCTTTCTGCCAACTGCCCTATAGTCTCTTCCAGACATGGGGCTAAGAGCGAGGACGTCAGTCAGTTTATCAAAAAGTCGTCTTAGCGTCTCTCTCAAACACAGAAGATGTAAGTAACCTAAGCTGAACATTTAACACACACGTCTCGCATGTACCAGGAGACTGTCTAACAATGTCACAAATGTCAGCCATGCAAAGCTTGGCACTCGTCCTGCCCATCTTAGTGCAGGAACCTGAGCTATTACACCCAGAATACTAATTAGAGAAAGAGAGAGGGGCGCCCAGCTGTAGTTCATTTCAGCATTTGTAGTGTTATTACACCTCATACTGTTATTACAGTGTCATACTAGGCTCCTCATTCCATCGCTGTGCCTGACCTGGTTACTCCCTCAGCTTCCCTCGGTCAGTCAGACAGTGAGGAACCAGGCGTGTGTGTGTTTACTCAGGGTCACTGGAGAACGCAGCCTGGGTGTCTCGGCCTTGCAGGCCTGGGGATGAGGAAAGGGGTTTTGGGTTCCACATATCCCCCATCAGCATGGCACAGCTGTGGTGGGAGATGGGCCACTCAGGCTTTTGGGCAGGGTAGTGTTTAAGACAACAGGGATGAAAAAATCAATGGTGTGTGCGTGTACATGCATATCTGCCTCCGCACCGATGACTTGGCGACTACATATCACCACTGCTACTCCCCTCCTCACCTCGCCCTTTAGCCATCACTGCCTTGGAGTTAAGATCTAGTAGGAGACCTGTTGCCAAAACAGGATCTCTGTCAGCATTGCTCCATTGGCCCTTTGATACAGGCAGCCCAGACCACCTACGGAGCATAGCTGAAAGACTGATCCCATGTCATTGGTGGATGGGGCCTTTTATGATGCGATGGCCAGATAGCACTGAAGACTCTTTTCTTCTTTGTCGTCGGGGAAATACTCAGGGGGCGCCATGGCAAGGAAGGAGCACCTGTGCTAATCTCCACATCGCAAGCTAGAATGCCGAGACGGTGAAAGCAGTTGAAATGTTTCAACACACACACACACACACGAGGCAGATGCGCACACACACACGAGGCAGATGCAGGCACACACACACACACGAGGCAGATGCGCACACACACGAGGCAGACGCGCACACACACACACGAGGCAGACGCGCACACACACACACGAGGCAGACGCGCACACACACAAGGCAGATGCAGGCACACACACACACGAGGCACACACACGGGGCGGCAGGTAGCCTACTGGTTAGAGCGTTGGACAAGTAACCGAAAGGTTGCAAGATCGAATCCCCGAGCTGACAAGGTAAAAATCTGTCGTTCTGCCCCTGAACAAGGGTTCTTAACTGACTTGCCTAGTTAAATTAAGGTTACATTTTTTTTTAAATAAACATGAGGCACACGAGGCAGATACAAACGAGGCACACACACACACGAGGCAGATACACACGAGGCACACACACACTCGAGGCACGCACACACAAGGCAAATGCACGCACACGAGGCATTACGAGCAGAGGGCGATGCAGTACGAGCAGAGGGCGATGCAGTACACTTGTGTATACACAAACACAGGAATAGGATTTAGAAAACTCACACAGACAGACATACTCACAAACCCAACAATGCCATAATTGAAATCTTTTGAGTAGTGTAGTCTAAGTCCTGGCCAACATGTTCCTTTCCCACTGTAGGGAGTGGTGGCTAGTGTAACCTGTCCAAGTCTTATGGATCCCAAAAGCGTCACTTGTTTTTATGAACGATGAATCACCTGATGCAATAAGGGGGTGAAAAACAATACGGAGTAGGAGAGAGGGCTATCAGACAAGTAAGGCCCACCACGGAATGCAACAGGACGCTGTCACGATATCAGCATTGCGATACTACGATACCAGATTTTTCTTGGCAAAAAATAAATTACGAAGCAGACAACTTGATGGTCCTTTAAAACCTACTTTTGTAAAATAGTGTGTGCTACATCAAAATAAACAAATGTGACTGGGTGACAACATAAGTCAGTTTTTACCAACATTACAAATATTTTCCTTAAAAATGATGCCCACTTCATGTTTTGTTTCCTTTTTTCCCTTACTTCCTAGTATCCCAATATTAGTATTGTGACAACACGTGTGTGTGTGTGTGTGTGTGTGTGTGTGTGTGTGTGTGTGTCTTTCAAGTTTTATTAGTCGTGTGTACGGGATACACATGGTATACATCGTCCAACAAAATGCTTACTTGCAGGTTCCTTCTCGACAATGCTACAACAATAAGAAATAATAAAAGAATACGAACATAAAGTAAATGGCAGTAAGATAGATGCATTTGATCTTTCTGCATAAGTACACTGCTCAAAAAAATAAAGGGAACACTAAAATAACACATCCTAGATCTGAACGAATGAAATATTCTTATTAAATATTTTTTCTTTACATAGTTGAATGTGCTGACAACAAAATCACACAAAAATGATCAATGGAAATCAAATTTATCAACCCGTGGAGGTCTGGATTTGGAGTCACACTCAAAATTAAAGTGGAAAACAACACTACAGGCTGATCCAACTTTGATGCAATGTCCTTAAAACAAGTCAAAATGAGGCTCAGTAGTGTGTGTGGCCTCCACGTGCCTGTATGACCTCCCTACAACGCCTGGGCATGCTCCTGATGAGGTGGCGGATGGTCTCCTGAGGGATCTCCTCCCTGACCTGGACTAAAGCATACGCCAACTCCTAGACAGTCTGTGGTGCAACGTGGCGTTGGTGGATGGAGCGAGACATGATGTCCCAGATGTGCTCAATTGGATTCAGGTCTGGAAGGCGGGCCAGTCCATAGCATCAATGCCTTCCTCTTGCAGGAACTGCTGACACACTCCAGCCACATGAGGTCTAGCATTGTCTTGCATTAGGAGGAACCCAGGGCCAACCGCACCAGCATATCGTCTCACAAGGGGTCTGAGGATCTCATCTCGGTACCTAATGGCAGTCAGGCTACCTCTGGCGAGCACATGGAGGGCTGTGCGGCCCCCCAAAGAAATGCCACCCCACACCATGACTGCCCACCGCCAAACCGGTCATGCTGGAGGATGTTTGCAGGCAGCAGAACGTTCTCCACGGCGTCTCCAGACTCTGTCACGTCTGTCACATGTGCTCAGTGTGAATCTGCTTTCATCTGTGAAGAGCACAGGGCGCCAGTGGCGAATTTTCCAATCTTGGTGTTCTCTGGCAAATGCCAAACGTCCTGCACGGTGTTGGGCTGTAAGCACAACCCCCACCTGTGGACGTCGGGCCCTCATACCACCCTCATGGAGTCTGTTTCTGACCGTTTGAGCAGACACATGCACATTGTGGCCTGCTGGAGTCATTTGCAGGGCTCTGGCAGTGCTCCTCCTGCTCCTCCTTGCACAAAGGCGGAGGTAGCGGTCCTGCTGCTGGTTGTTGCCCTCCTACGCCTCCTCCACATCTCCTGATGTACTGGCCTGTCTCCTGGTAGCGCCTCCATGCTCTGGACACTACGCTGACAGACACAGCAAACCTTCTTGCCACAGCTCGCATTGATGTGCCATCCTGGATGAGCTCACTACTGAGCCACTTGTGTGGGTTGTAGACTCCGTCTCATGCTACCACTAGAGTGAAAGCACCGCCAGCATTCAAAAGTGACCAAAACATCAGCCAGGAAGCATAGGAACTGAGAAGTGGTCTGTGGTCACCACCTGCAGAACCACTTCTTTATTGGGGGTGTCTTGCTAATTGCCTATAATTTCCACCTGTTGTCTATTCCATTTGCACAACAGCATGTGAAATTTATTGTCAATCAGTGTTGCTTCCTAAGTGGACAGTTTGATTTCACAGAAGTGTGATTGACTTGGAGTTACATTGTGTTGTTTAAGTGTTCCCTTTATTTTTTGGAGGTGTATAATACATAAAGCACAAGTAAATCAGTAGTTTTCACAATTTTACAAAAATCCTCATTTGACCCAGACAACTGGCAATGGAGCAACATTTGATATTCCATTATGTTAGGAAGGTGAAGAACAGAAAAGCCTAACTGTTGCGAAAGAAAGAGGTGAGTGGGTGTGCACCAGGGTGGGTGGGGAGAGACGGGAAGAGAGAGTGACAGCGAGAGAGAGAGTGGTAACTGCTGGAATCTTTTCCGCTGTGACAGAACTGACCATGCCTGGGTCTATCTCCCATTTGGTGACCATAGATACCCTGTTAACGGTTATGAGGTCCACCTACATAAAATAATGCATGGTAGTGGCGGCATACTCAGTTAGTTCAGTCTAAACGAGGCCACTTGTATACACTTAGCCCAGACGCAGTAAACAGGGCACACGCAGTAAATGCCTCAGCTCTTTTTACAGGCTATCGACCTTAACGAGACGTCCTGCAGATGTTTCTAGGTCTGGGAGGGAGAGGGTCTGCCTGTCCAGAGGTAGAGAGAGAGAGAGTGGTTATTAGCATATGCTAGGAGGCTGGGAGCTAGAGCGGAGGAGTCACTGGTTGGTTTTCTTTGTGTCTAAGTGGATCCAGATGCAGCCCGAATAGAGGAATAACTGAAGAATAGAGATCTTCCGTTTATAGGCAATTTCTCGCATGGAATAGCCTTGTAATCGAACCCACAAATGCTGATGCTCCAGATACTCAACTGGTTTAAAGAAGGCCAGTTTCATTGCTTCCTTAAATCAGAACAACAGTTTTCAGCTGTGCTAACATAATTGCAAATGGGTTTTCTATTGATCCATTAGCCTTTTAAAATGATAAACTTGGATTAGCTAACAAGACGTGCCATTGGAACACAGGAGTGATGGTTGCTGATAATAGGCCTCTGTTCGCCTATGTAGATATTCCATAAAAAATTCTGCCGTTTCCAGCTGCAATAGTCATTTACAACATTAACAATGTCTACACTGTATTTCTGATCAATTAGATTTATTTTAAATGGACAATTTTTTTTTGCTTTTCTTTCAAAAACTAGGACATTTTATAAGTGACCCCAAACTTTTGAACTGTAGTGTGTGTGTGTGTGTGTGTGTATATATATATAAATATATTTTATTTTTTATTTTTTTTCCTCTGTAATACAGTAGACTAATGTATTCCAAATCTACTCAGGTTGCCTACGAAATAGAGTAGAAAGGCCAGTGCTGAATTACTAGACACTACTCATCTAATAACAACAATTGTACCTAGACCCTAGAGCAATCAATCACCTACGATCTAAAGAATGTTATATTCAAACGAATACAGATAATTAGGCTGGCTACCCCAAGTTCTTTTTCAAAAAGATCACAAATTAGCTTAACCCTTCTTAGAATTTTGGAAGCCATGAGCAAAATGGACATTTGTGGCCACAGCATTCCAATAGGGGACAGAGGCATTAGGATTAAACATGCTGTGACTGGACGGAATTTCTATCACAAGATGGAATTCACATCATAGGTAACAGGCTGTCCACAGGCCAGGGCAGAGGGGGCTTTGTCCGTCATAGCAGAGAGGAGGCAAGGTGGCAGAGAGAGAGAGAGCTCACACAGTGCATTCCTGCCCCGACTTGGAGCGTGTTTCTGCTCCGAAAATCTGGAGCACCATGAGGAGCACCATGAGGAGCACCATGAGGAGCACCATGAGGAGCACCACCAAAAGGAGTAGGGGATGGGGGGGTGAGGAGACGACGAGAGTATAGGGAGAGGGGGATGTGGAGCGGGGCAGAAGCTTTAAATCCTCTCTCCCTTGCTCTCTCTGCTCAGGCGGACTCAGAGATGGGCTGATGAGTGTTTTTTGCATAGGGTTCTGTTGTTGTTTTAACAGCCCTCCAGAGGGCCCGCTGCTGCCCTGCCGGTTAGCACAGCGATGATGAAACACGCTCCTCTGAGCACATTTCACGCAAGGCTTAAGCTTACTCTTCGACTCCGAAGCCAGGCTCTCTGGCCTATGCCAGAGAGCAGTCATACAGAGGAGGAGCAGAAAGTGAAAATGATGCCAAATAAGATTAATGAAGTATGAAGACGTGACCACAATAACACACAGTTAATATGAAGTTCAAAATGGAACATCAACATACATGCATGCCTGAAGTTGTATAGCCTACTTGGAGTTAGAATAAGGTGAGGACAGTATGGCCTAAAAAAATAAGTACAAGCCATTGACCGAGGCTAAACTATGGGAATCTGAACAATCATCAACCAGCCTTTTACAATGTGTTTATAACAACGACAAACACCTAGGCCTACATACCTCTACGATGAAAGGTTCACTGATGATTCAGCCTTGCCCTCAGGCTAGGTAAAGTCCCATCTGCCCTACAGCCTGCATTAGGTAACTAACAATAGTACCCCAGACGATTATAAAGCATGTCTATGCACTGCAAAATGTATACAATGTATTCATTCCATCACTGTTGGCTATTTCTCTAGGACATTAGAAAACTAGTCTTTCAAGTTCCCCATCTAATTCATATGTCACTATCATGACCTTTAGCCAACTCATTCACACGCACTAATGATTGGCTATCGTAGCGATTAGACATGGTTTATCATAATCATCATAACCCATGTTACATTACATGATCAACAAACCTCTGGACTCCATAGCCACCAAACCGGTTTCTGCCACTGGGACCAATTGCCCAAGAAAACAATATGTCTATCTATAATTGCTATGAAACAAGAGCAAGCGAGGGAGACAAAAGGAAAGTAAGAGCAAGGAACAGAAGGGCGCCTGAGCAAAAGAGACCGAGAAAGGCGGGGGGGGGGGGGGGGGCGGGGGGGGGAGAGACGGAGAGAGGGGGGGGGGGGGGGGGGGGGTTGCACCAGCTATTTGAGAAAGGAATGCACAGGAGGTCACATTCCTGACTCTACTGCTGTGGCTTGCCCTATGTTCAACTCTCTCTCTCTCGCTGCAAAATAGGCAATACTATTCTAGCTGCCTCTGGAGCAACACTAATCACATTGTTATTGTCACATGCTTCGTTAAAAAAACAGGTGAAGAGCCACAGTAAAATACTTACTTACAGGCCCTTCCCAACAATGCAGAATACAATCAAA
The DNA here is from genome assembly GCF_002910315.2 of Salvelinus sp. IW2-2015. NCBI lineage: Eukaryota > Metazoa > Chordata > Actinopteri > Salmoniformes > Salmonidae > Salvelinus > Salvelinus sp. IW2-2015. The sequence continues at coordinate 18,930,674 of NC_036844.1, forward strand.
TAATTGAAATTTAACACGAGGAATAAATACACAATGAGCAATGATAGCTTGGCTATATACACAGGGTACCAGTACAGAGTTGATGTGCAGAGGTACGAGGAAATCTAGGTAGATATGTTAACATAGGTAGGGGTAAAGTAACTAGGCAATAGCAGCAGCATATGTGATGAGTGTGGAAGTGTGTTGTGTGTGTGTGTGTGTGTACGTGTTGGAGTGTCAGTATGTGTGAGTGTGCGGATAGTGTCCAGTGTGTTTGCATAGAGTCAAAAAGAGTAGATAGTCTGGGTAGCTAATTGGTTAACTATTTAACACTCAAAATGCTTCACACTGGGCCAATTAATGAATAGAAAGGAGGGGTGGGTGGGGTGTACAGATAAGACTGGTGTAGAGTACACTGGTGAAGAGGATATGCACCAAATGTCAAAACACCCCATTATGAATGGAGGAGGAAGTGCAAAACAGAAAAAAGCCAAATGAGAGATTTGGCAAAAGCATCAGTGTTCATTCATTGCCTTCAAGCTAGGCTACATGTAGGCTAAAGGTGTGTGGAGCCTTGAGCTCTACCTATATGGACTGGACCTCAATTTGACACGTGCAAGTGTCAGCGTGAAAAGAGCGCGTTACTTGTGACAACATTTGAATAATTTTTAACTCAAACATTATGGAGGATAGGAAACAAGGAAAGGAGACCATAAGAGAGTGTTGGTACCACCTGCATGCTGTGAACAGCCCCCTAGAGAGAGGGGACATGTCAAGCTAACCTAAAGGAGAGATTCACCCTCTGTCTATACACAGACATACCTGCTTTAGCCAGTCATCAGCTAGGGACTAAAGTGGCTTTGCTGACCACTCCTTTCCAGGTGGTCAAAATGACTCATCGAGGAGGTGTTGCTCAAGCGGGGGCACAAAGGTCGTTACAGAGAATTGACAGTGCAAAATGTAGGGGGGGGGGGCCAAGACGGCCCTCCAACCACCCCCGCAGTGGGACATTCCAACATGGAAACAGATGACATGAGAAATGTCAATATCTACTTACCGGTAAGTTCCACCAGCTAGACTAACTGTTCCAGAACCCTCAAAATAGGCATCAAAACTACATGCCAGCATTAGAATCACAAAATTAAATTTCCTTGACCAAAAATCTCTTCACCGTTCAAGAGTCAGAGTTCCCAACATCAATCACATCAAGAGTCAGAGTCTACGTATCATCCATCTGAACAATCAGATAGTAAAACAGTAACAGACAGTCATGTAGCCTTGTATAGGCCTATTTCCTCTGACACATCAGAGTGCTGTCTGTCTCTAGAGCTAGGCGACGTGGCCAGGACCAGGCCACCAGGGGCCAAACAGCTGGCCGCAGTGAGCGGCAAATCTTACCAGGAGGCGCCTGCTGCCCCAGTCTTCAGGACCCAAAGGGATCAGGGGGTAGCTTTGGTGTCTAGACTGCACAGATTCCATGAGTTCCAGACAAAAGACAGAGGGGGGAAAAAAACAAGGGGTGACTCTTCCATGGGCCATACATGATGAATGCAGCTGCTAGAACAGCCCAGATCCCTGGCATAGGACACCAGGAAGTGGGGGTGATATCACAACATGCCTGCACTAGAGGGGGGTAGGCTAACCAATGCTCCTCATATGGAGAGACTGGAGAGTATATCCTGGCTATCATCCGAAGCAATAGTCTTCAAAATTAGATCATGCTACCCATAATTTAGTGTATTTTACACTAAGTCTATAACATTTGAACGTTTATTATCTCACCGGCTCATTGACCTAAATCAGGCAAGTAGGCCTGCCTCATTAGATTTTTCCATGGCAGGTGCATTAGTTGGTCTATAAAAGACGTACAACAGCCAGTATGCTTCTTATGTTAGTCTACATGAATCCTGGAAGAGACCAAGATAAACGCAGGAGGACCATGTCAGACTAGCTTGCAGCACAAGAGGGCAATAGCCTGGAAAGTCAGTCAGGAACCTGGGGGAATGGCCTCCTCACTCTGCTCACATCCCTTTCTGCTCTACAATCTCCATCCTAGACCACACACCTCGTTCCTCCTTCCTGTTTCAGGCTTGTTTTTGAGGGGACAAAGGGAAAGAAAACAGAGCATCTCCTCAACTGTCCTTTAGATACATTTACACAGCATTTCCATTTCCTGAACCCCAGCAAAAACCTCCCAGCAGGCAGCCGTCATGCCTTGGTGCAAGCGCCCTTGAGAGGAAAAACAATAGCTGATACAGAACTACGGCGATGATCAGGTAACAAATGACAGGCTTTTAAACCACTTCTTGTTATCTGAATTGCAATATTACCAGGAGTTAGAGGAAATTAGGTAGGGAAGACCAACCTACTCCAATTACTCTCTAGAAGCCCAACTCTGATGTTCTTGGGTGGTGACACAGTGGTGCAGGGGGAGACAGGTCTTTGCTTGCCCTGCTCTGCCTCTCTCCCTGGCTGTGTGCAGAGGTCTAAACCGGCCTGGTGAGAAGCTTTGCGTAGGCTAGCAGCTCACTAGCTAGCGAAGGCGTCCCGGGTAGAACATGGATGTGAGTGACTGAGATCACCCTCCTCTCGCAACATGACTCACATCACCTCGTAACCTATCTGACTCATTGCAGGAGGAAGGAGAAAATATATCTAATAATTCTGCCACTGACCCTTTGCCGGAGATCACTCCAGTCCTCCTCTCCATTTACTGGCAGCACCTTTTATTTGCATCCTTACCCATTATTGTTAAGCAAGAGGCCTCCGAGTATCTATCCATGCCGAGACAATCGCTGTATTAAAAGACCTTCAGTATCACTGGCATGCAATCTGATTAAAAAGGGAACATGTCAACAAACAGGCTACCAAATCAAAGTTTTCTATACAGAATCCCTGAAAATGTTTATGCTTAATGTTTGCACAGTGCCCCTGTGAAAACAAGGAGATGCATCTCCTGGGGCTTATCCGGTCAATTCGGCCTGACTTTCAGTCAAAGCAAGCCATTTACTCTTTATATCACCTGTTGCTGTTTGTTGTCTCCACTAGCCTACTATGGTAAGCTTCATCTGAAAATCTGAGGAAACACAAAAACTGTCCAACCCACCAATAGCTGGAGTACAGTGATGGATTTTTTTAAATTTTAATTGCCATGTCAATTGACATCACAGTGGGATATTATTCATCAATCTCCATGACCAAACACTCACACGACCCCTCTCACACAAATCAATAATTCTACCACAGAAGATTGAGTAATAGCGTGGGCATACTAGCGTGGGCATACTAGCAAGGTCAAATGATAGCGAAAGGAACTGAGATGCAGGTCCTAATAGAAACTGTGCCTGCCTCATCACAGCCCTGAAACCTATATCACCAACAAACATAAAAGGTTGACCTTCAGGGTGAACAAGCATGATGAAACCAATCATGACCAAACTCTACTGAACTGTGAATGAGGAAGAGGTAAGTAGAAGCAGATTCGGAAGAGAAGACAGGGAGAAAAGAAAGACAATATATTGTTAATGACCAAAGTAGGGGGAAGGTACAGAAAGTGTTTTTTTACCGTGCACGGCGAACACGTTACAGTGATGGGCTCCATGCCGTGATGACTCCCTCTTCCCTCCCTTGATGAAATTCAGCGCTGGCAGACTCGGTCTCCTCTGGTCCCCAACAAATTTCCCCGGCTGCTGCCCCATAAGGGCAGGGTGCCAGGCCGCAGCCGGGTCACCAAACTGGGCTCTCTCACCACCTGGGTGTAGGGAACCTGGTGGGTAGGAGATGGAGAGCAGGGACCCCCTCCGTGGTGCGATTTCCCTCAGTCAGTTTGGTCTCTCCTGGTGCGGTGATGACTGGAAAGTGGAGGCAGTGGGAGATGCTCACTTCTGCATCCCACCACTGACACCAATGCAGGAGTTTTGGATGGAGGCAATGGCGATGGCGAACGGGCAGGCTGGTCCTTATTACTCCAATTCCTCCCTCTTTATCATGCATTGACTGCTTTGGTGGAGTCTGTTACTATTAGATAAGATAAGGTCTCTAATGGCACTTGTGGGTTTTATTTGTAAGACGAAGGCAGTCAGAAGAATACTGGAGGAGGCCCAATCAAAAGACATTAATGAAGATCCAAGGCCTAATCGTGATGACTTACATTCATCCAGCATGAAATAACATAATGCAGGCCTAAGCCACTATTGTGCTCCATCGACATGGTTGCTTTAAAAGTAAAGAGGACTAAGAGAACAACTGAGAAAGCTACTACAAAGATGAGGAACTACACAGAATTATAGAAAAGGCACAATAACTTCTACATTTACCAGCTGAGCTGAGAAACCTCAGTTCCATATCTGGTCAAATGGTTCAGAGTTAGCAACCGCGGTAGACAGCTACAGGCACCAATCCTGGTGGTCCCAATACAGTATCTCTGCAGACACAGGTCATATAACACTTGCCTAGTCAAATACCGGCTACATGTTGTACAACAGTTGTGATCATGTCAATACTGCACATGGCCCTGTAGCAACTTCCTCCTAGACTACAATAACTGGATAATATGTTTTCTGATTGTGCCCTTAAACAAACGTATTGTTTTTCATCTCCATGCAAACCACTCATTTGACAGGCCTTAAATGTATATTTGACATTTAGCTCGTTTTGCTGTCATATCCCTCTGTGGCCATCTCTCATGCTTTTCGGGCCACACTTAGGCATGACAAAAGGCACTAGTACGGTCTAAACTGTGTTTGATGAGCAATCATGGGAAACTTAACTAGTTAGCATTACTTAGATGATAGCCACTGGCTTTACCAGAAAGCTAATATAAAAGGTGTAAACACTAATTTAATGAGCTAGTTTGCAGACAACTGAAAAATGTTATTCAGTAGCTTTGAAGATGCAAGAGTACTCGTGCAACACTTTGTTTGTTGGAATGCTAGCTAGTTACAGCTAACGGCGGAGCTAGCCTTGCTTGCTAGATGGCGTGCGAGAACCTGGAAACACACATAGGAACAGTCAACATCTGTCTAACTAGCTAACAACCAACGATAACTTCGGACTGAGTACGTTGTCTTCTCGTTTGAGTAAATAGTGACACCATGAATGAAGTTTTGGCTAAATGTCCACCCAACCCTTGGTATTCAATTATTTGTCAAACTTCCGCGTCCACCGTTCTGCAGAGTTTATCTCCAGCAGTGCATCCCGACCCAGGTACTTTAACCAAGGCGCAGACTCCAAACTTCTCGAGACAGCCAGTGTGTTGTCAGGGAGTTTTCGCAGCTCCTTCTCAACATGTGCAAATAACAAGCCCGTCGTTTGTATCTCCCTGATTCCTATACTTATTCATAGCTCTTTCGATTAAATATGTGCAATTAACTTCGGTCGGATAGTCGCCGCTGAGGCCGCCATATTATTTCCGTAAGCAAGGTGGTTTGCTAAAATATGGGTGGGGATACGTTTTACGTCAGAGCGTGCGTGGGCAAGTAGATAGGGATGGGGCCCACACAAACTCATCTCTTCTGTGTTTTTGATGGGACATGCTGAACTACTCTGTAGTATGTCAATGTGGCTAAAGTCATAGACTGACATAAAATCATTGCAAAGTATCAACTGTTGATAAATAGCAGTTTCACTAAAGGTAAAGTAAAGGGCAGGCAGTAGAGTTGGTTTCATGAATCAAAAAGGTGTCCTTACTGACTGGAGTCGTTTCAACTCATCTTCGGAAAATAGGAGTAAACGAAAAAGAAAGAATCAGCTGAGAAATGTTTGGGATGGACATAGAGGGGCTGTCTAAGATTCCTCCACAAGGATCTCTCATAATCTCAGAACGTGTGCCCTCTTGAGGTAAGATAGTCTTATTGGGGAAACCTCTAAATAGAAACACTACTTGCAAGCATGATTATATCAAGTTCTCACACACTGATAGCTTGAGGCATGAACAGCTTGGTATTTATTTCTTACAAGAGTAGTTATGAGTAGAATAAGAGTAGAATAACTACTCTTATTCATACAAAAGTACAACATTATCAACATTCCTCTGACCTCCTCAGCCATTGCACCAGCTGTCGTCATCGGCGGCTCTATTGTAAGAAACATCTTGGTTCCCAGGGCAAAAACCCTGTGCTACCCAGGAGCACGAGTACAGGACATTTACAAGACTGCTTCCGACCGTTCTACGACAGATGCCGGGAGCTGATGCTGCCGTAGTCCATGTGGGGTCAAACGACATCAGGAGGCCTAGCTTGGAACTTCTGAAAATGTATTTTAAAGAACTGATTCTAGCACTGAAAGATTCCAAAAAGCGGCCAATCATTTCAGGTCCGCTACCATTGTTGGTCCATGGGTGTGAAAGATTCAGCAGGCTACTGGCATGACACACCTGGCTAAAAGACTACTGTACCTCTGTTGAAATCACTTTTATAGATCACTTTGACACCTTCTGGAAACAGAAGATATTCTACAGGAATGACGGAGTCCATCCAAATCATCTTGGCTCCTGGACTCTGTCTACACATTTCAAGGCTGCGTTGAGACAATGACTTATCAATGACCCAAAACCAGCAACCTGGTTTAGGTTATCAGTCAACCTACCAGGGTAGTTACAAACAGCAGAGGAATGAAATCATCAACATGTATTGATCACATCTTTACTAATGCTGCAGAAATTTGATTTAAAGCAGTATCCAGATCCATCAGATGTAGTGATCACAATATAGTGGCCATGTTTAGGGAAACCAACGTTCCAAAGGCTGGGTCTAATATAGTGTATAAGAGATCTTACAATAAGTTTTGTAGTGATTCTTATGTTGATGATGTAAAGAATATTTTCTGGTCTGTGGTGTGTAATGAGGAGCAACCAGATGCTGCACTTGACACATTTATGAAATTGATTATTCCAGTTACTAATAAGCATGCACCCATTAAGAAAAGGACTGTAAAAACTGTTAAATCCCCTTGGACTGATGAGGAATTGAAAAATTGTATGGTTGAGAGGGATGAGGCAAAATGTATGGTAAATAAGTCTGGCAGCACAACCAATTGGCAAACGTACTGCAAATTGAGAAATCATGTGACTAAACTAAATAAAAAGAAGAAACTATACTATGAAACAAAAATAAATAATGTAAAGAATAAATAATGTAAAGAATAATAGTAAAAAGCTTTGGAGCACCTTAAATGAAATTTTGGGCAAAAAGGCAAACTCGGCTTCATCATTCATTGAATCAGATGGCTCATTCATCACAAAACCCACTGATATTGCCAACTACTTCAATTCTTTTTTCATTGGCAAGATTAGTAAACTTAGGCAGGACAACAAATGCTGACACTACACATCCAAGTATATCTGACCAAATTATGAAAGACAAGCATTGTACTTTTGAATTCCGTAAAGTGAGTGTGGAAGAGGTGAAAAAATTGTTGACAAGCCACCCTGGATGGAAAATTACTGAGGATATTAGTGGACAATATTGCCACTCCTATTTGCCATATCTTCCATTTAAGCCTACTAGAAAGTGTGTTCCCTCAGGCCTGGAGGGAAGTAAAAGTCATTCCGCTACCCAAGAATAGTAAAGCCCCCTTTACTGGTTCTAATAGCTGACCAATCAGCCTGTTATCAACCGTTAGTAAACTTTTGGAAGAAATTGTGTTTGACCAGATACAATGCTATTTTACAGTAAACAAATTGACAACAGACTTTCAGCACGCTTATAGGGAAGGACATTCAATACAGAACTTACACAAATGACTGATGATTGGCTGAGAGAAATTGATAATAAAAAGATTGTGGGAGCTGTTTTGTTTGACTTCAGTGTGGCTTTTGACAGTATTGATCATAGTCTACTGCTGGAAAAACATATCTGTTATGGCTTTACACACCCTGCTATATTGTGGATAAAGATTTACCTGTCTAACAGAAATCAGAGGGTGTTATTTAATGGAAGCTTCTCCAACATAATCCAGGTAAAATGAGGAATTCCCCAGGGCAGCTGTCTAGGCAACTTACTTTTTTCAATCTTTACTAAAGGCATGCCACTGGCTTTGAGTAAAGCCAGTGTGTCTTTGTATGTGGATGACTCAACACTATACACGTCAGCTACTACAGTGACTGAAATGACTGCAACACTTAACAAAGACCTGCATTTCAAATCAAATCCAATTGTATTGGTCACATACACGTGTTTAGCAGATGTTATTGCGGGTGTAGCGAAATGCTTGTGTTTCTAGCTCCAACAGTGCAGTAATATCTAACAAGTAATATCTAACAATTTCACAACAATACACACAATAAACACAATTTTAAGTAAAGGAATGGAATTAAGAATATATAAATATATGGACGTGCAATGTCAGCAATGCAAAATATGTAAACATTATTAAAGTGACTAGTGTTCCATATATTAAAGTGGCCAGTGATTTCAAGTCTATGTATATATGCAGCAGCCTCTAATGTGCTAGTGATGGCTATTTAACAGTCTGATGGTTTCGAGATAGAAGCTGATTTTCAGTCTCTCGGTCCCAGCTTTGATGCACCTGTACTGACCTCGCCTTCTGGATGATAGCAGAGTGAACAGACAGTGGCTCGGGTAGTTGATGATCGATTTGGTCTTCCTGTGACATCGGGTGCTGTAGGTGTCCTGGAGGGCAGGTAGTGTGTGCCCGGTAATGCGTTGGGCAGACCGCACCACCCTCTGGAGAGCACTGCGGATGAGGGCGGTGCAGATTCCAAACCAGGTGTGATACGGTCCGACAGGATACTCAATTGTGCATCTGTAAAAGTTTGTGAGGAGTTTAGGTGCCAAGCCAATTTTCTTCAGCCTCCTGAGTTTGAAGAGGCGCTATTGCGCCTTCTTCACCACACTGTCTGTGTGGGTGGACCATTTCAGTTTGTTAGTGATGTCTATGCCGGGGGAACTTGAAACTTTCCACCTTCTCCACTGCGGTCCCATCGATGTGGATAGGGGGGTGCTCCCTCTGCTGTTTTCTGAAGTCCACGATCATCTCCTTTGTTTTGTTGACGTTGAGTGAGAGGTTATTTTCCTGGCACCACACTCTCAGAGCCCTCACCTGTCTTGGCATTGTTGGTAATCAAGCCTACTACTGTTGTGTCGTCTGCAAACTTGATGATTGAGTTGAAGGCGTGCGTGGCCACGCAGTCATGGGTGAACAGGGAATACAGGAGGGGGTTGAACACGCACCCTTGTGGGGCCCCAGTGTTGAGGAGCAAAATGCCTATAGGAAGGGAGGAGCAAAATGATCAGATTTGCCGAAGGGAGGGCGGTGGACGGTCCTGTAGGCATCCCGGAAGTTGGAGTAGCAGTGGTCGAGTGTTTTAGCAGTGCGAGTACTGCAGTCAATATGTTGACAGAACTTCAGTAGCATTTTCCTCAAATTTGCTTTGATAAATCCCCAGCTATGTAAATGCGGCCTCAGGATATGTGGTTTCCAGCTTGCATAAAGTCCAGTGAAGTTCTTTGAGGGCCGTTGTGGTATCAGCTTGACGGGGAATATACACTGCTGTGACTATAATCAAAGAGAATTCTCTTGGGAGGTAATACAGTCGGCATTTGATTGTGAGGTATTCTAGGTTGGGTGAACAAAAGGAATTAAATTCCTGTATGTTATCACAATCGCATCATGAGTAGTTAATCATGAAACATACACCCCCGCCCTTCTTCTTCCCGGAGAGATATTTATTCCTGTCTGCGCGATGAACTAAGAACCCAACTGGCTGTACGGACTCAGACAGTATATCCCGAGAGAGCCATGTTTCCGTGAAACAGAGTATGTTACAATCCCTGATGTCTCTCTGGAAGGAAATCCTCGCCTTCAGCTCGTCAACTTAGCGAGTAATATACTCGGAAGCTGTGGGTGGATAGCACGCCTCCTGAGTCAGACTAGAAGTCCACTCCTCTTCTCCGTCTGCGATGTTTTGGGTCAGCCTCTGGAATTAGTTCAATTGCCCTGGGGGTTACGAACAAAGGATCTGATTCGGGAAAGTCGTATTCCTGGTCGTAATGCTGGTAATGTTGGTAAGTTACCGCTGCTCTGTTATCCAAAAGTTCTTTCCGGCTGTATGTAATAACAAACAAAAAAATCTGGCCTAATAATCTAAGAAATAACACATTTAAAAAAATACTGCAAAGTTGCCTAGGGGCAAGAAGCTCGGCTGCCTTCTCTATCGGCACCATTTTACTCAATTTAGTTTCAGAATGGGTGGCAAGGAATAAGTTAGTCCTAAATATTTCTAAATCTAAAAGCATTGTATTTGGGGCAAATCATTCACTAAGCCCTAAACCTCAACTAAATCTTGTAATGAATAATGTAGAAATTTAGAAAGTTGAGGTGACTAAACTGCTTGGAGTAGCCCTGGATTGTAAACTGTCATGATCAAAACATATTGATACAACAGTAGTTAAAATGGGGAGAAGTCTGTCCATAATGAAGCGCTGCTCTGCCTTCTTAACGGCACTATCAACAAGGTAGGTCCTACAGGCCCTAGTTTTGTCGCACCTGGACTACTGTTCAGTCGTGTGGTCAGGTGCCACAAAGAGGGACTTAGGGAAATTACAATTGGCTCAGAACAGGGTAGCACAGCTGGCCCTTAAAAGTACACAGGAGCTAACATTAATGATATGCATGTCAATCTCTCATGGCTCAAAGTAGAAGAGAGACTGACTTCATCACTACTTGTTTTTTTAAGAAGTGTTGACAAACTGAATGTACCGAGCTGTCTGTTTAAACTACAAGCACACAGCTCGGACACCCATGCATACCCCACAAGACATGCCACCAGAGGTCTCTTCACAATCCTCAAGTCCAGAACAGACATAGTACTACATAGAGCCATGGCTACATGGAACTCTATTCCACAACTGATGCAAGTAGTAGAATCAGATTTTTTTTAAACAGGTAGAAATATACCTTATGGAACAGCGGGGACTGTGAAGAGAGACACACAAAGGTACAGACACATGCATACGCACACAAGCGCAAGCACTCTACACACACATACATTGTAATATTGTTGTATGGTGGTATTATACATTTTGTATTATAGATATGTAGTGGTGTAATAATGTAATATGATGTGCTGTTTATATGTAATGAAAGTGCCTTAATGTGTTTGGACACCAGGAAGAGTAGCTGCTGCCTTGGCAACAGCTAATGGGGATCCATAATAAATACAAATACAGTTCTCTATAAACTGATGGGTCCTTGGGTGCAGAATGCAAAAACATTATAATACAGTAAATCATTTACAATCCCACTCTAACATAGGTTTCTATTGAGAAACAGTTATAGTTGATTTTCTTCATAAACTAAACAGGAGATAAAATCTTCTGGCTTGACCAGGAAATGCATTTATCAAAAGGGGGATATGCAGGTCACAGGTGGGCCATTTCACCAATTCGGTGCCATTTGAGAAGTGTAACTTGGTCAAAAGAAGTGTTTGATTTCACCTAATTTAACATTGTCATAAAGAGCAAATGTTCAACTTCCTAAAAACATGTTTCCCATCTCAAGAGTTTAAATAAAATAATGACTATAGTAAGTGTACAGGGTTGACGTTAACAGGATTTCATCATAAATCAGCCATAACTCCCCTCGTGACAGGGGAAATGGAAGCTGGTTGTGTGCAACAGGGAGTGGCAATTGAAATTGCCAAAACATTTCAAGCCTGTCTATCTATGGGTAACAGGGTTGACGTGTTATGCACGACCCGGTATGTTTTCCACCACAAAGTACCAGAAAACGGACAAAGGGAGTATAACCAGCTCACCTGATTTTACACTATGATTCTTCAATGTTTTTGAAAAAATATTTTAAAAGTAATAATTTCACCATATTAAAATTAGTTCAGTTCACAGGGTTGACCTTAAATTAAGGGACAGACGTAAATTAATGCCCAATCTTCAAAAATGACTGTTCAAGCAAGAAAATGACTAGGGATTTACAACAATGGAGAAACTTGGGAGACATTTTGGGATTAAGTGGGTTGAAATCTTCCCAGAAGTGACACAGGGATAAATAAGATGCTGAATTTTTACACTTTAGCAAGCCTTTATTCATATAAAAAAAACACCTGATTTATTGAATGCTCCATGTGGTCTTTATTAAAGAGCACTTCATTTAATATAACAATTCAAATTCAATATTGGTGTACAATTTCTACTTAAATTATCAAAGGGCTAAAGGCGCTTTTCGTGGAACGACCCAGGTATCTTCTGGTTGAGAGTTCAGACCTTGGGCGGGGGTTCAGTCCCTAACACAGTTAAGGCCTTGGGCGGGGGTTCAGTCCCTAACACAGTTAAGGCCTTGGGCGGGGGTTCAGTCCCTAACACAGTTCAGACCTTGGGCGGGGGTTCAGTCCCTAACACAGTTAAGGCCTTGGTTCCTAGACTTGGAATGCAGGGAACACAAACCTTCCATTGCGACAATGTCACAGAAAGGTTGCATCTGATACTCTAACCCTCCTGTTCCACCAGTTTCTGACGTGTCACCATCACAATCTCCTCCATCACCTCCGGTTTTAAGATATCCTTGATCTAGAAAGACAGAGAGACAGGTAACTTTATATGCTTTGTAAACACTTTGAAATCTGATGAAAGGTGCTAAAAAGGCAATGTCATCATAGTCATCATATGAATGGCTTGGATGGCTTTAGATTGTGTGTCATGCAAAATGGCTTGCCATCGTGTCCTTTAAAAAAAATAATGATCTAACTGAGGCACAATGAATGGAAAGGTTTGCTTCTTTCAGATCCTCTTTCCATTAGCCAGATCAGTACAGACAGCGTTACCTGGTGTGGGAGTGATGACTCGTAACAGTAGAGCACACTGGTGTCATACAGCAGCACCTTGTGTGCCCCCAAGGCCAGCAAGCAGTTCCTTAACCGCGAGATCACCTCCCGATCAGAGAGAGAGACAGGCTGAGAGAGGGAGAGGTTACAGTGAGGTGAGCCGAAAGACCATGTTGAAAAGGGGAAACAGAAGGATTGGGGTAGATAATATAAATCTAGTAAAAGTCAAACAGTTATAAGTCTTGTTGAAAGATAAGTACAAATTCAAGTAACACTTCATATTATCTACATAGAAGTTGGATCCCTTGTATTTCCCACTCGCATCTCTGTAGCCCCAGGCAGCTCTTACCTCCAGACTGGTGTAGTATCCTCCAGCCTCCTCATCCTGCTGTCCTGGGGCGGGGTACAGCCACACAAAGCCATTGTTGCCCAGGATGATGGAGGCCCCACACGGCAGGTTGTGGAAGTGGGTTTTCTGTCTCTTGATGAGAGAGGGAGATAGCTGCACAAGAACTCCTTGCCCCAGCTGATGTGATGTGGTTGCAAATTAATAAGAGAAGAATATGAGGTCAATGATTTTCAATCAATTTAAAAACCATAGAACATCAAAATTATTGATCACACATTGGGTAGTTCATCTTTGCTACCTTTCCGTACTTTAAACTGCGGGTGTGAAGAGAGAGTGCTCCATCCGAGAAAACAGACTGTACCTCTGCCTGAGAGAAGAGCTAGTCAAGGACAATCTTGACCATAGTCACATACAAATTATGAAACAGATAGAAGTTAATGCATTCATCAATGAGAGAATGACCCTCTCTAGTAGACGGTAGAGTAAAAAAAAAGGGAATCTCAAGATAACAAAGATTCCATGTATTTCAGTGTGGTTTGGAGGGTAGGCTGGATATTATGAAGGCAAAAGGGCCCAGGTTACTGGTTAGGGTCAGATCAGAGGATACACTGATGAGGTCCCCCTCCTGAAGGTAGTCTCTCATGGTGAGCTCATCTTCTGCTGACCGTCTCCTCTAAGAAGGACAGATATAGACATAGAAAGATTGATTTTTGGTAAGACAAAGAAAGAAAGAGAGAATAATGAAAATAAATATCCAAAGAAGTTTGACCAACAGTGTCATAACAATATGCTTGCACTGGGTGCTAAGAGGAAGAGAGGACCAAGCACACATTTACCCAAAGACACTTCCATATTCCCAGATCTAAGTTGTCTATTCCACTCACCAGCTCTCCTCCGGGCAGATTGACAGAGGACAGCAACAACACAGAGTCCAGTCTGGAGTTGGTCTCCAACTTCCAGCGCTTCTGTTGCACCTGCAAACAGCAGACAAACACTAAGCTCCAACCAGGAGAAGCACGATCACCCCAAGTCATTATTAGCCTTACTGACCGTATCACCACCTCAAACGGAAACTTACCTCTGTGATCCTTCCGACCACCACATCTCCAACCTCCCCATTGAACCTGGGAATCAGAACAGATTATGATGGCAAAATTAATCAATAACAAGTCATATAGTTTTTGTTGTTGTTGTACATACCAACTTAGACTGTGATACAATAACAGCAGATGCTGCACAATGGAACAGTTGTCTTCAACATAGAGTCAGTAGCTAACCACTGTGGTAAATCTAAGCCTACAGACATTACTGTGGCACCTGGTCCACTTACCTGGTCCTGAGCGGCCGTACACAGATGAGCTTATTCACCCTCTCCACCTCTCCTGCCACAGAGGCTGTTAGTTTTTCTTCATCCATGTAAGTCCCATGACCCCTAGAATGAAAATCAGTGTGGTCTAATCATGACTCACTCTATATCCACTTTCAATGTCATGTATACTCCGGACTCCGACATTGCTCGTCCTAATATTTATATACTTCTTAATTCCATTATTTTACTTTTAGATCTGTGTGTATTCTTGTGAATTGTTAGATATTACTGCACTGCTGGAGCTAGGAACACAAGCATTTCACTACACCTGCAAGTACATCTGCTAAATATGTGTATGCGACCAATAAAATTTGATTTGAACACAATTCAAATTAACTTGGCAGAAGGTGTATGATTCAATTAAGAGAAACTTGAAATTGTGCAGCAAATATTAACAATAGTATAGTAACCCATATGGAAAAAATTGTTATATGTTCTACCTGGAACTTGTAAGTAATACATATAGCAGTAAATATACTTACAAGATTCATAGAATATTATTTTAATATCTGACATATGGGTATTTAACATTTAGACATAACAGAAATATTGCATGTATTATATAAAAAACATACAAGAAACATGAAAGCAAAGCATTCTAAGGTCTCACATACATGGGACATACACATTTCAAAGCACTTGCATACCACTGTCTGACGTCATTGAAGCATGCAAGACCACCTCGAGGAGGAAAGCAGGAGGAGTGGTGAAGGAGGAGGAAGGGGAGAAGATGAGAGAAGAGGAGGAGGAGAGGGGAGAAAAGGACAGGAGGAGGGGGAGAATGAGGAATGACTGATAACTAAATAGATTCACTGCTGTTAAGTGGAGATCTCGCAACAATCATACAATCATTCTCACGATAGCACATTGGTACTAGTCTGGGAAAAATATCAAAGCTAAGTGGAGGCGTCATGCCCATAGGGGGCACAGGGGCATGTGCCCCCTCATAATTGTCCTGTTTAATATAGATATAGTGGAATTTTTGGTTGTTTTTCTCTGTAATACTACTAGCCACCTGGCAATTTTATGAAGTTGGCTTTAGCTATCGTAGATTGGTTCCCAATATTCTAACTTGCTACCACGAAGACATTTCAGGCTATCAATAAAAAGTTAGAGTAGCTAGCTTGTCTAACTATCTTAGCTGGAATGCCTGCTGGCAAGTAATTACTAAATGTACTGAATAAGACTCACATTCCTTTCCATCTTTTACCCAGATTTCAGCAGATAAGCATATTTAGTTTAATTAAAAAGGTGCTACACATAGAAACCATGATATACTCTAGATCAGGGATGGGCAACTTTGATTGGGGTGGGGCCACACAAAAACAGAACTCATGAGGGGCTGCAGTGGCTTGTAGGTCTGCGTACCCACATCCATAACCCCTCCCCCCATTTTCTGAAATTCTACACATTTTGCCACAGGGCAGAGAGAAGATTTTGCAATTGTATAACTAATTTCATGCAATTCTACTCATTTTGCCATGCGGCATATAGAAATAATTGCAGTTTTAAAGCTCATTTCCTGAAATTCTACACATTTTGCTATAGGGTGGAGGCAAATGTTTGCAGTTTTAATACGATAACTGATGTGTTGGGTGTATTGGTTTTTAAATCTATCCATGATTGTGCACCACAATACATGTCAGAGATGATTTTAAGTTGTGTACCCAGTAGGTCCCTCAGTTCCTCTGGCCTTTTAACTATCCCAAAGCCTAGGACCAAAAAGCATGGAGAGGCAGCCTTTAGTTACCATTCCCCAATCCTCTGGAATAGCCTGCCAGACAACCTGAGGGGGCTGAAACTGTGGACATTTTTTAAAAGCGATCTTAAAAACACAACTTTTTAGCTTTGCTTTTCAGTCTTTTGTATTCTATTCTCTCAACAGTAAAAATCAAGTTGCCCATCCCTGCTCCAGATTTCAGGAAAAAGCTCTCTCATTTCAAAATGCTAAATTCTCCAACTTGACCCCCTCGAGACCACCCCTTTGCCATCCTCACATACTTTGTGCCCCCTCATATTTTTGGGTTGCATGACACCCCTGAAGCTAAGCAGGGCCGGGCTTGGTTAAAACACTGGATGGGAGACCAACGGCATAGCTGTAGATACATTAACTGTCCAGTAGGAGGTGCTGCCCAGCCTTAATCATGGAAACTCATATACAATACAAATATTGTATTTCTTTTAGTAATTGTCATGTTTTTTTACATGTTGACTTATAAAAACAATGTAAAACCTACAATTAAAGCATTTATTTTGTAGAGGTTACATTCTCAGTACACACTTTTCTTATAATATTCATAGACGATTCATAATGAATATATTTTGGCTCAAATATGTCATACCATATATTTGTAGGAAATGCAGCACAATCAAGTATTCAATTGTGTATATCATATAAGGCATATAATTTAACACAAATACACCACTGACATACACTACCGTTCAAAAGTTTTGGGTCACTTAGAAATGTCCTTGTTTTCCATGAAAACATACATGAAATGAGTTGCAAAATGAATAGGAAATAGTCAAGTTGGATTGGCTTCTTGGGCACTTCTTACGTACCATACGGTCAAGCTGCTCCCACAACAGCTCAATAAGGTTGAGATCCGGTGACTGTGCCAGCCACTGCATTATAGACAGAATACCAGCTGACTCCTTCTTCCCTAAATAGTTATTGCATAGTTTGGAGCTGTGCTTTGGGTCATTATCCTGTTGTAGGAGGAAATTGGCTCCAATTAAGTGCCATCCACAGGGTATGGTGTTGCAAAATAGAGTGATATACTTCCTTCTTCAAGATCCCTTTTACCCTGTACAAATCTACCACTTTACCACCACCAAAGCACCCCCAGACCATCACATTGCCTCCACCATGCTTGACAGATGGCGTCAAACACTCCTCCAGCATCTCACAAATGTTGTTCTTTGTGATCCGAACACCTCAAACTTAGATTTGTCTGTCCATAACACTTTTTACAATCTCTCTCTGTCCAGTGTCTATGTTCTTTTGCCCATCTTAATCTTCTATTTTTACTGGCCTGTCTGAGATATGGCTTTTTCTTTGCAACTCTGCCGAGAAGGCCAGCATCCCGGAGTCGCCTCTTCACTGTTGAAGTTGAGACTGGTGTTTTGGGGGTACTATTTAATGAAGCTGCCAGTTGAGGACTTGTGAGGCGTCCGTTTCACAAACTAGACACTCTAATGTACTTGTCCTCAGTTGTACAACGGGCCCTCACACTCTTTCTATTCTGGTTAGAGCTAGTTTGCGCTGTTCTGTGAAGGGAGTAGTACACAGTGTTGTACGAGATCTTCAATTTCTTGGTAATTTCTAGCATTAAATACCTTAATTTCTCAGAACAAGAAAAGACTGACAAGTTTCAGAAGAAAGTACTTTGTTTCTGACCATTTTGAGCCTGTAATCAAACCCACAAATGCTAATGCTCCAGATACTCAACTAGTCTAAAGAAGGCCAGTTTTGTTGCTTCTTTAATCAGAACAACCGTTTTCAGCTGTGCTAACATAATTGCAAAAGGGTTTTCTAATGATCAATTATCCTTTTAAAATGATCAACTTGGATTAGCTAACACAACGTGCTATTGGAACACAGGAGTTGCTGATAATGGGCCTCTGTACGCCTATGTAGTTTTGCTTTTCTTTCAGAAACAAGGACATTTCTAAGTGACCCAAAACTTTTGAACTGTAGTGTATAAGGAAAAACACCTTACAGGATCCTTATTACGGATTACTTATTCAATTTTTGTATAAATAATCTTCTGCCATACAAGATTCTTATTTGATTTTCATTATTATTATCCATACGGGACGTCAAGCTGGCTAAATAACCTATGAATGGAGTGAATAGCTACAGTACTGCACAAGTGAAACTTGCAGAGTATTATGCACTAACAAGTGAGACCTGACATATCATGTCAACATCATCATATCTAACGTTAGCTAGCTACCTATCTAAAGCAAATTAGGCAAACAAGACGTGGATTAATATTGATTTACAGTAAAGAGAAGGACAACAAAAAAAAGCTCAGACTCAAAATATTATACAATTGGAGCAGCATGTTGACGGATTGTTTACTTGTACTCGTGAGATTCATACTAGCTTGTAGACAGACATACCTCATAAACCCTGTATCTGATGTAATCACATCACCGGGCACAACTAGATCTTTTCCATCCAAAGCAGACAGAGAGGGTGACAACGTTACTTGTTTCCGAAAAGTTGGTAATCTCATGTCCGCAGCCATGTTTTCTGTCTTCTGTAAATTTAAACGGCGCATGTAATTGACGTCATCGGATACTTGGCCATTCAGAATGTACCGAAGCCGATTTCCACAAAATCTAAATAATGTCTCTCGACATTCATTCATTTTATAACTTATTTTCACAATATTTCAAACTGCATGAGTAATAATGTGAAACAGACAATGCATTGCTTTGCAAAAAAAAACATTGTTTACGTAAGGATGCTAGTTTTCTTTAGTGTATTGCGCCATCATGTGGACTTGAAGCGATACAACCCACCGAGAGCGTTTTTCATTATCATTATGTGTAGAGGGCAATAAATAAATAACTGAGAATCATAACATTTTAACATGGAAATAGCTGTTCTATAATTCAGCCTACAGTAGTAGCCAATGTGTGGTGTTCAAAGTAGGCCTACATTCCATGAGACTTTCGAAAAGGAAGTGACTGAAAATGTTGTGTTGTTGTTTGATGCAAGAAACCACTTTACAAAATAAAATGCGTTATTATTCCCATACTTTTATTACAGAGAATCAGCCAAATTATGCTACCCTCTGCCTATTGACTACTTAGCTGTTTCAAGCCTGTCTCAAAATACAACACTGCCCCTTTAAGACAAAAAAAGCTCTTTATCTGACTAGCTTTTGATAGAAATGTACACATTTTGTGCTCTTGTAGGAATAAATCGCTCCCCCATTTCTGACTACAAATGATCTCTAACAGGGCTAATAATTCACTAACTAGCAAAGGATATGAACAAATGTGCACACGTTTTACATGCAGCTCTCGCTTTGATCTCAAAACAAGCCATCTACTCATTACAGCTCATGCTGTAAACACAGTCCAGTTCAAAGGGAACGGCACAGATACATATATGGCAATGGTCTATTTGCATATAGGCCTACTGCAGCCCTTTATTGGTTATGCCCCACAGGTCTGTGTAGAGCACGGCCGAGATGTGCATGTAAATGCAATAGAATCCTACTCCGATACTTTCTGCTTACAACAGCATCTCTGGCATTGTTAGTTTTGCATACTCTTGCATAGTTTGTTTTGTTTTGCATTGAAAGAGGCTAATATTGCATTGATTTGATTACAATTCCCACAGTAAAGGGGGTAACTCTCTAGGAAGTTGAGTGAAGTTCAATCTCGTGCTTCTCTGCTCTGGCTGATATTTCTTCTGCACAACATTGACTCGACAAGGTGTCGAATGCATTCCACAGGGATGCTTGCCCATGTTGACTCCAATGCTTCCCACAGTTGTGTCAAGTTGACTGGATGTCCTTTGGGTGGTGGACCATTCTTGATACACACAGGAAACTGTTGAACATGAAAAACCCAGCAGCGCTGCAGTTCTTGACACAAACCGGTGCGCCTGGCACCTACTGCCACACCCTGTTTAAAGGCACTTAAATATTTTGTATTGCCCATTCACACTCTGAATGGCACACATACACAATCCATGTCTCAAGGCTTAAACATATTTATTTAACCTGTCTCTTCCCCTTCATCTACACTGATTGAAGTGGATTTAACAAGTGACATCAATAAGGGATCATAGCTTTCACCCGGATTCACCTGGTCACTCTGTCATAGAACGAGCAGGTGTTCTTAATGTTTTGTATAGTTCACAGGAGGTTGGTGGCACCTTAATTGGGGAGAACGGACTCGTGGTAATGGCTAGAGGAATGGTATCAATTGCCTTTCCATTCGCGCCGTTCAAGCCATTATTGTGAGCCGTCCTCCCCTCAGCAGCCTCCACTGCGCTAGTTCATAATAGGCTACCAAAATGTCCAAAGTAAAGAACACTATGCAGACGTATTAATATCATTCTTTATTTAGAATATAAGGAAAGCACACGTATTTACATTCACATACAGTTCATAATTACACAACACTTTACATTAATATACAGAGATAAAGGGACAATTTATTACAGTGTAAAATTTTGAAATAAATGTACACCTATTTCTACATACTGTACATTTCATTGGAATTCAACTTTTTTACTTTACTTTTTCAAACAACCTTCCTCCTGAGTTGGAAGGCCTACGATGACAGAACGTAAAGTGAGGATAATTGTATTTAATGACAGCATGAAGGAACCACCCAAAAACTAAAATATGTTATGGTAAAACATCCTTATCTGAAATACAGAGTACTCTTCTTGACCAATAGAATTATTAACTAGAATAGCAAAGTATTTCCTTTGACATGCTGCATCCTGGCAATAGTGTATTGAGTAAACAAACAGATGAATAATGGACAGTTAACCTAAAAATAGCCTACTCTTGGAACCAACATTCAGTCCTTTGTTCAGATTCTCTGTACAGGCAATAGTACAACAGTTTCCTTTGGAACAACAAAGTGTTTTTGACACACTCAGATTTTTTGTGACCATTACAAACATAATACCCAATAAGTCTAAGCAGACTCGATTGTAAATAAGGCAACCAGTAAAAAAGTATTTGAGAACGGCTGTAGTATCAGCTCAACCCACCAGACATAGTACACTCATACATACTCTGGTCCATTGCAATGTCATAGCGATGCCTGCCACACCAGCAAACAGTAGCTTCTCTGAGAATGAGGGAGAGCACAACCTGTGGCTCAAGTGTGCAGAAGTAAAGTGCAGAGTTGTTTGCATTAGCAAGTTTCTCTTTCTTCTCCGCTATCATAGCACCATGGTGGGGATATGGTGAACCAGGGGGACCTGGTGTTGGGTCAGGCTGGTGATCGGTGGGGGTGGAGGTGAGATTTGGGAGGCAGTGTCTGCGCCCCCCGCACCTGGTCTGTGCCTGGCACTCTTCTGGTGTGCCCGCAGCCCTGCCAATTGGGAGTAGGCGCTCTGGCACACGTGGCACTTGTAGGGGCGCTCTCCGGTGTGCAGTCGCACGTGGTTGCGCAGGGTGGATGACTGGCTGAAGCGGCGGTTGCAGAAGCGGCAGACGAAGGGCTTGTCCAGGGTGTGGATGCGCATGTGGGAGCGCAGGTTACTACGCGAGTTGAAGCCCCGGTGGCAGATTACGCAACGCATGCGGCTGGTCGCAGACGAGGAAGAGGAGGAGGAGGAGGAGGGGGAGCAAGATGAAGAACCGTCACATGAGTGGGAGTCCTCTGAAGGGAAAGGAGAAAGAGAGGGAAGGTGAGATCTTTAATTCATAAACTGATGTGACTGCCATATCAAATGTTGATTTTGACATGGAATAGAATCAGTCTATTTTCAGTAGTTTGAAACGAATAAGGGTGATGTAAATCTGTTGGCTGCAGCAGAGCCCATAACACACTGGCCCCACAGGTAAAGGGGGTCAGATAGTAATCTGGTTCTCTAACGCCCATAGCATGAGGAAAAAGGAGCTCACCATTGCGGCTCTTTTTCTGATGCTCTTCTTCTGTACCGGGAACGCCAGGAATACCAAGGAAGGTGTTGTGGGAGTTTCCGTACCACACTAGCAGCTCCTGGTCTGGAGGGATAGTCTGTAGAGAGCAGGAGGAGGAATGTTAAAGAACGAATAGGATGAGGTAACTATATCTGTGGAGATCCTTTGTTCCGATGATACTCTCCACCAACTTTGCATTACGCATCAAGAGTCACAGATCTCTGTACAAACAGCAGGTTGTGCTATTCAGCAGCTGAAAATAGGTTGCCCTATACAGGCTAGGGGAGATTTGACCCTTTTATACAGTCTATGGAGTCTATACCAACAAAGGCCTACAAACGAATGGGCTTAGCTGCGGAACTTGTCATGGTAGCAAACACACGCTTTCAACGGTCCTTGTGAAGGCTGCATGTCAGAGTTGTGAGTGACCGTATCTGGCTTGGTTCTCACCTCCACGGCCCTGTAGAAGATGCTGCTGCCGATCTGCACCACCTCCAGGTTCTGCTCCTGCTCGTTGCGGGCACACTTGATGTAGGTCATCCAGCTGCGATGGTCCTCCTGACTGGCATCAATGAAGTAGCGCACCGTGCCATCATCGTTGAACACCTGAGATCAACAGCAAGAGGTTAGGAGTCTGGTACAATTTTAATGCAAATTACACACTGGGCACACACTGGTTAAATTAAACTGGTTTCCACATTATTTAAATGAAATTACTTAAAACAAACGTGGAATTGACGTTGAATTTATGTCTTTGCCCAGTGGGTATTATTGTCCATGTGTGACATAGACTCTTATACATACAGCTTACTGGTGAACAAGACCAACTATTCCCCCTTGCACATGTGCTTCCTTCACAAAAACATGCCATACAGATTCATTGCTGTTATTCTCCTGCCTAATTGTGATAGCAGCTCAGTCCCTAGTTATGGTAGCTGCACAGATGATTCTCACCTCCCACATGAGGTTGTTGTTCTTTAGCAGGTCCACGTGTTCAGGGGAGATGACCGTGCCAGTAAATGGACCCATCTCTGTGCCTGCCTTGATCCAGGTCTTGGAGAAGATGCCCAGGCCCTCGCCAGGTATAGAGCTCTGGGCAATGATCACCTCACTGGGCAGCACCAGGCTGGACAGCTTCTGGACCTCTGCAAACAGAAAAATAGAGTAGGTTATTTGACTGCTGCGTACATTTCATTAAACCTGTGAATTTGGTCATTCCATGGTTATAAATGCATGAAATTGTAGGCCTACCCAAGCTAATCAATTTGCCTAAAAGACGTTGAGGATAGGAGTGGTTTAAGTCAGGCATTGTGCATTAATGCCAATATTACGTTTTTTTTCATAAAATAAAATGTCAAAAAGCAAATGGTTGATGTATAGGCCCATCTTTCGAATAAAAAAGTTAAATATGATGTTTTGATAAATCATGAATTTTAAATATATATTTGTACTGGCTGGTCTAAAATATTATTTAAGTGTCTTACGAATTAGGTGTTTAACATTTTGTAATTGCCAACACAGCAAATAGATTGCATATTATTTTGGTGACGAAATATTAGGTAGCCTAACATCTCATCCACCGTTTAATTCGATTAAATGGATGAATTGAAAGTTATTGTTTAAAAAAAAATATTTAACTCGCAAGCATTTTCATCCTCATTCAAAAAAATTAAGAAAACACTTGGGTTTCTTTAATGTCAGAATCAAAGAAAATGTATTTGGGACTGCGAAAAGACGTCTCGAAGAGAGGTTAAATGGTCTTCTATTGCTCAGGGTCCAGCCATTTGTCATGCTTCAGATGTGATATTCATTATACCCTACTGGAAAGAAACGGCTAATTCCAAATTCATTATCCTTTTAAGAACTTTGTAGCAATAAAATTGCGCTGAATGAAATGAGGACTTGTTTAAAAGGCCCAGGAATTTCTCGAACAAAAAAATGGAAAGGCGATTAGATGGTTGACATGGTATGAATGGCAATAGAATTAGCCTTCACGGCGCATTATCTGAAGAACAGAAATCTTTTAAGGCGAGAGAAAGAGAAAAGCGCCGGAGCCCATAGCTGCCAAAATAGGAAAAGAGACTGTCCGGAGATTGATGAATGCGGGATAAAACCCGGGACACCTCAAAGAAAGGGAACCTCTCTCTCCCTTCGGTTTAAGTGGAAACTTTCTCAGGTCAAGCACAAAGTTAACCAAATGAGTTTAATACCCTTCGTCTTTCAGTCAGCAACAGTTACACGCCTAACAAGCTTCTAAATGCAAGGTCTCAAAGCACTAAATGGGTTAATGCGCTAAATGGGTGGAAATAAAAGGTCCAAAGAATGAAAATACGGGAGAACAGTAATGAGAAAGTCACAGGGACCTTGGGAAGAAATCTAGAACAGAGGAGTGACGGTTTCCACTTCTTTTGGTTCACTCTCAATGACACATGAGACCTCACTGAGGTTCTTGTGTTGAATACATTCTTACAAAATGCCTATTTTACACGCCTTTTAGTCAATTATTGTCAACAAGAGGGACACTTGTTGAAATAACAGAAATTGTTAATAGAAAATAAATCTAGGTTGAGTCAACATGTTGAGGGTATTGTTTTTTTGGACCAGTCGTTTTATAGCCTAATAAAATGAACCATCTTTAAAATATATATATGATTTCACCCTGAGTATAGCCCATGTCACAATTTGGTATAATAATAATAATAAGCCTACATTTAACGAGACAAGCATTAGGATGTTAAATTGCAACAGATAGGCCTAGGCAACACGTTCTTTAGGCCTAGTGGCTGGTTGCCCGTACAGAAATCATAGGAAGAATTCCAAAAGGGGCAATTACCTCCAACGAACGACTGCGCGAGGACCTCAGCTGTGAAGGCTGTCTTGGGACCGATGCTGCTCTGCCTCTCCTCCATCAGGTGCTCTCCGATCACATTTCTCCACCGTCCATACAGGAAACTGTGCAGAATGTCTGAGGTGATAATATCAGACAAGGACCGACTCTGGCATTTAAATCCAGACTTCAGGGCTAAAGCCTCTGCAGGTAATACCGAGCCCATCTCGCAAACTATTGCAAGCCGTGTTCAGATATGAGTGTCTTCAAATGCAAAGTGGATATTCCTTCCCGTTAGACGGCTGGGTGGAAATGTGCCGTCCTCCTGCAGCGAGGGTCCTCTTTATAAGTTG
Source organism: Salvelinus sp. IW2-2015 (assembly GCF_002910315.2). Lineage (NCBI taxonomy): Eukaryota > Metazoa > Chordata > Actinopteri > Salmoniformes > Salmonidae > Salvelinus > Salvelinus sp. IW2-2015. The sequence continues at coordinate 18,955,981 of NC_036844.1, forward strand.
CTGGTCTGACCCCTCTCTAATGAGTTATTAATGACACTCCCCTTATGGTATGGACCTGCTCCAGCAGAAGAAAAGCCGCCTCTATTAGGCGGTCCTTCCCTTTCATGAGAGAGAGAGAGAGAGAGAACGAAAGAGAGAGAGTGAAATGGAGAGAGACAACAAGGAGCCTAAGCCAATAGACTACTCAGCAATATAAATGCATAATGTCTTTAATGCAGACATGATTGTAAATAAACAAAAATCTGTTAGGGGAGTATCCATTTTTTTTCAGTCGCTTACAAATTATTCAACATCCCTTTACACACCAATCAGATTAGATTTTTCTTCATGAGAGATGTCCAAGACTGCCTTCTATAAAACTAATTCCAAAAAACACCTGGTCGCCAGTTTACCAATAGTTCTAGTAAAATATAAAATGTACATTTTAATGTTACTGAGTAGGGCCGTATAACATATAGCATAGATCACATGTAAATATGGCTAAACAATTGATGCAAAATTCACGTTTCTATATTCCACTCAAATGCTATACAGCACAATGAGTCCCACGATTATTTAACAGAGTGAAAATACTGTCAACTTTAAACTGGTTCAACAATTAGTTTAAAAGTTTGTCTGTCATCAAATTAAGGTCATTTGGGTCTGGGAGTTGCTTAAACGTTCTTTCTCAGGCATTCCGCATTCATGTGGTTGGCAATATTAATTTTCTTCCAGGGAGTTATAGCGCGGGAATAATAGAATAGAAACAAGCTCAACGTGCTTTACCGCATTGTTCCCATGCAAAAAATGCAAAGCTGCTTTGACGTGGTTCACTTCTCTAGCCCTTGTTGAAATAAGCGGTTTAATATTCATGGTTGTTCATAGCCCTTCAGTATATTGTGACAGCGTTTAGATGAGTATATACAGCCCCTTTCTTCTCAATAGCCACAGTTCTCTCTGTTTTTTCCTCTCTATTTTTCGGGCTTGATGGACTGGGGGTAAATGAGCAGTTTTCCTTCTCTTCCAGCAGAGAGAACATCTTTATTCCGTCCCCGGCTCGCGGGTTTCCTATTCAGTTCCTCTCCAAGTAATGTCAGGGGGCTGAAAAGTGCTGCAAATCAATCTTTCATGGTGTTTTGAGGGCACTTTGACACCCATGCACTCCGCCTTTCATTCCAACAACTACAAGGGGATGGTCCGAAAAGTTGGTCTCTGACGAATGTGGACTAGAATTCGAATGGAAAGGAAGATATGGATTCTAAATGCAAAGTATAGAACGGGTTGTTTTGAATACAGAGATAGTGAAAAGGTGAGTGACAAAGCACGAAAAAAGATGACTGCGCACACAGCTGCTTTTTCTTGTTTTGTTAGGAGGGGCACCTCCTACATGTGTGCCTTTTCCCAGATGAAATGTCCCCCTCGCTGAATCTGATTCGTTCTCAGATTTATTTACATGTATTGCATTTCAGCATTTATTTTACTAAGAGGCTTCAGCTTTGAGTTAAATCGTAGGGCCAGGGGAGGGACCGGTCTTTATTAAAGAGGAATTAAATGAATTGGAATGGGGTAACGCATGGATTTGATTTACTTATATGCATTAACCTTTTATTTTTCTGTCTGGTAAAGCGATGGACACGTCAAGATCTATTGAAAAACTATTTAGGCCAATATTTTCTAAATTAAAGTGTTGCCTATGGATTAAACAATAGCCTTTAAATTTGCTATAGATTTCTTTCCAATATTTTGCAAAAAAATCTCACATTTTAGGCCTAGGGCAAGCAGCCACTAAACCTACAATTCTTAAAGAAATATGAAGTTGTATAGAATAAAGTAAAATATCGCAGATTAATCTTGTAGGCCTACAACAATTAAACTAAAGGTTCTTATATCACTACAAATTACGTTAGCCTATATATTCTTAAACTTTATATACACTATATGATATTTATTGTTTAACGGGGTTGAGCTTAAGAGTAGGCCTTTTTTATAATTCCATTTAAAACAACTTATTTTATTTCATTAATCAAATTATAGCTGCAAAGACTCATTTTTTTTGTACATGGCATGTTACTTCAATATTTGTAGTCACCCATTAAATAGACCAAGCTCATAATACCCCCTATAATTTTTTTGAATTACTGTAAATCCATATTTCCTACCTTAAAGTCTTACATAAAACATGCTTTCCTTAAAACAGTCCTCTTAAAAAAGACAAAAACACCCCTTCAGCCATGCTATTATATAACAAGCATTCAACATTAAAGTGGGCTGAATAAATCGTATTAAAAACACCAAGCTCCTTTTAGTTTTTAACCAAACAAACATTCCCAACCGGAAGACAAATTGTCATTCATTTCGAAGCTGAATCATTCCTGTTACTAAAAAAGCTACTTGCCAACTACAACCTCAGCTGAGAGGGATGGGCAGACAGGCCTCCCCTGGGCTCCTCCTTGGGGCCATTAAAAAGAGATTAAGGTAGATATCCCAGCATGGTGGATACAGTAGATCGGCTTATCTGCAGGAAAGGTGAGAGAGGGCCAGTCCCTCCCATAAAGGGGTTTCCCTGGAATGAGACAGGGGGGCAGGACACCTGCTTAACGAAACTGGAGCTTTAGAGGGGGGCAAAGAGGAGGAATGCAGATGTGTGTATGTGTGTGTGTTTGAGAGATAGAGCACCCCCAATTCCCCCCCTGCTCAGATAGACAGGCTTGGTACTAAGTAAACACATTGTTAAAATGGCCAAATTAATTAGACTATAATCAAATGCTTGCACTTCATCAAATAATTTGTCTCACTGTTGACTTACCCAGACCCGTGAAAACAGACTGCACAACCATCCATTTTTATTTGGACATCCCTGCATAAACAAATCAATAAAGCCCATTTAATAAACTATTCATTGCTGTACAGGGCAGCTATTCAGGACCAACGTTGTGAACAGTGAATGAGCCATAATACGTACTGTCCCCTTCACATTCCACATTCTCTACATGAATACCCCTGGCGTACACCTAAAACGAAACATATACAGTTAGCGATACTATAGGGATTAGGTTTCACATGCAGCAGCATAGAGACCCTATTCAAAAATGAACGGCCAACCCCTTCATAATCATGGCTCTCAACCCATCTGGAGGTGATCTGGAGAACAACTAAATGATCACGCCTATACAATGGCCAAGCAGGCCAGGGACTGTCCGCAGGGGCTTCATATTAAAAAGCAAGAGGATCAAAATCAAGGGCTGGATTTGGAAACAGCTGCACAGTATCAATGGGGGGGGACAGGGCCGGGCAGAGTAGGGTCCACTATGGCCGAGGCCCCCCCACGGGGAGTAAAGATGTGGGATGACAAAGCTGCTCAATAACGGTGCTCTGGGGACACCCCTGTGGACCGTTCACAAAGGGGGAGGGACAATGAGAAGAGTCAGAGACAAGAGCAAAGAATAACGGATTTTTTTTAAATCCAAGAATATGCTCAACCTACGCGTTTAATTTTTGGTATAGACGGGAATTATAAAGCTTTGCGATAGTATAAAACATTGCCTAACTGAACTATGGGAGAACTTCAGGAGAATTTCTCCAAGTGTTTTGCCATACCTGCAAAAGTTGTTCAGCCTGGCTCTGCCTCTCCAGTCTGAAGTCGATGGTAGATAAAGCGATGTCCAAATTACATCTCATTAACTACAAGAACATACACTAAGGTTGAAAAATATGGCAAATGCAAAAATGGCATACACTAACTTGTCCACAAACCTTTTCGTGCATGGTCACAAGATTAAGTTCACGCAGTGATGATGCATTAAAATGGGTTTAACAGCAGAGTGGATCAATTAATCCCCTTTCCCTGATATTGGGATGGTTTTAGAAATCAGCCAATAGGTGGTCTATGAAAAGAATTTGGGTCGTTCCATGAAATTCGTGTCTTTTGTGTCCCTTTGATAATCAGAAATTGTGCACCAATATTGAAATTTAAGTCTGTTATATTCAATAAAGTGCTCTTTAATATAGACCATGTAGAGAATGCAATCAATCTGAAATATGAAAAGTTTTCCTAAAGTTCCAAAAGTCAGCATTTTTGCATGTCTCTAACTCCAAAATGGTTCACCATTGTAAAGCCCTAGTTATTTTGTTGCTCTGACAGTCATTTCTGAAGATTGTTTCATGTTAGTGATTCATTTACACCTCTCCCTCATGAAGTCAACCTTGTTACCTGAACTCTCATTTTCATTTGGTGAAACTATTCCTTTCTTAAAATAAAAATGTAACATCAAATAGTGAAATCAGTGTATAAGCAGGTGAGCTGGTCCTTTTTCTGGTGTTTTGTGGTGGAAAACTGAGCGGGTCGAGGTTAACACGTCAAGCCTTCTACCCTGCAGGCTAGAATGTTTTTAATATAAAAAAAAACGTGAAGCTCGCATTCAATTGCCACTCCCTGTTGCACACAAGCTTCCATGCCCGTCACAATGTGATTTATGGAGGATTTAAGATTAACTAGACAACCCTGTTACAGCCAATCCTGTTTCTTTATTTTGAATTTAAGTCATTTTATTTAACCTCGAGATGGGAAAATATGTTTATGAAATTGAACATGTGCTCTTTGACAGAATGACAAAATTAGGTGAAAACAAAATACATATATTTTTTTTTACCAAGTTACACATCTCCAAAGGCACCGAATTGGGGGAACTTGCATATATATATACACATACATACATGTACAATAAGAAACCACAATTGCCATATTCATACAGCTGAGATCACACAGGACCTTGTGGTAAAGAAAAAACACCTTTTAACTGATTGTATGGGAACCCAAATAATTCCAGTTCTGATCCACCTACACATAGGTGAGTAAAAGCAGGGGTGGGGGGGGGGGAAATGGCACTTCTGCATGTAAATTGCTTATTTACATATACGGGCAATTGATCAGTCTTTAGGCAACCAAAAAAAATAAACAATCCTCCTGACTTTCCCAATGGGCAAGTGCATTTTAGACTTTGGCAATCACTGCCATGCATCTTCTGGACATGTATATGAACTTTACACATTTGTATTGTTTCTTCATGTCTTAAGGTATGGTTGCCAACTGCCAAGCAAAGAAAAAAAACATAAGAGAAATGGTATGAAAAAAAAATGTACCATGACATAAGAGCACTCAGAAAATATTCTCACCCTAGACGTTTTCCACATTTTGTTGTGTTAATAGTAGATGGATAAATGGTGAAGTTTCTAATTGCACTTCGGATAGTTTATCATTTATACTTAGTCACTACAAAAGATACACACGTCCTTCCTAACTCTGTTGCCGGAGAGGAAGAAAACCGCTCAGGGATTTCACCATGAGGCCAATGGTGACTTTTAAACAGTAAGATTTTAATGGCTGTGATAGGACAAAACTGAAGATGGATCAACATTGTAGTTATTCCACAATACTAACCAAAATGACAGTGAAAAGGTCTGCACGGAATAAAAAAGTATTTCAAAACATGCATCCTAAGGCACTAAAGTTAAAAAAAAAAAAAAAGAGGAAAAATCGAATTTCTCCTGAATACAAGGTGTTATGTTTGGTGCAAATCCTACACAACACGTCACAGAGTACCACGCTTCATATTTTCAAGCATGGTGGTGGCTGCATCATGTTATGGGTATGCTTGTCATCGCCAAGGATAAGGGATATTTTTTTTGGGGGGGGGTTAAAAATAAACTGAATAGAGCTAAGCACGTGCAAAAATCCTAGCAGTAAACTTGATTCAGTGTGCTTTCCAGCAGACAGACAAATTCACCTTTCAGCAGGACAATAACCTAAAACAAGGCCAAATATACACTGGAGTTGCTTACCAGGACAACATTGAAAGTTCCTGAGTGGCCTAGTTACAGTTGACTTAAATCAGCTAGAAAATCTAAAAGGCAAGAGTTGGAAATGGCTGTCTAGCTTGACAGAGCTTGATGTATTTTAGAACGTGCAAATATTGTACAATCAAGGTGTGAGAAGCTCGTAGAGACTTACCCAGAAAGACTCACAGCTGTAATTGCTGCCAAAGGTGATTCTTATATGTATTGACTCAGGCGTGTGAATACTTATGTAAAATTAGATTTCTGCAGTTCATTTAATACATTCGCAAAAAATATAAAACGTGGTTTTCACTCATTATGGGGGTTGTGTGTGTAGTAGATGGGTGAGAAAAAAGAAAGAAAATACTTTCATCCTTTTTGAATTCAGGCTGTAACAAAATGTGGAAGTCAAGGGGTATGAATACTTTCTGTAGGCACTGTAGCAACTAATAAAGATATAATACTTCAACCACGAGAGGCTTGCGGAACATTTATTTGAATTTGTGAACTAGCAAAGTGATTTTCTATAGAAAAAAAATATATCTTCTGTTTATACAACATACCATACAGTTTGACCTTTATATTTACTTAATGTATAGTGAATACTCATAGTATTAAAACAGAGCGCGGAGGAAAGGTTTCACAGTTTAAACCCAATAAAATCATTAACACTCAATACTGGAATGCGACAAGAAAACTAAGCTTTCAAATGGCAAAATAAAACAATTTTAACAGAACACAAAGGTAGTCTTGATGTTTTTAATACACGGTTACCTGTACATATGAGGAAAAAACACTAAAATTAAACATTTTGAAATTATAATATCCCTTTTCATTAAGCAATGAAGTTAACACTAGATTCATTTTGTAACTAATCAATCATACATATATTAGATCACACAAAGTAGAAAGAAAAATGAATTAAAAAGTTTAGCATTGGACTGTACACGAGTCCACAGTGTGTACTGGATGGGGCATTAGGGAAACTGGGTGGTACCAAATAAGACAATTTTGATCGTAATACTTAGCATATAAAAAACTACAATTAATTATTACACAGGTAGAATCCAGAGGCTTAGCAGTCTTGAATTATTTAGGTACAAAACATACATAAAAACCTGGCATTTCTCATTTTTGTCCATAGCAAGATGCAACATCAAATTTCAAATTACACATTCACGATCTTTGAACATTTTCAGTATGAAAACAGAACAGAAAAACAGGGACAGTTTTCCTGTGATAATGACTCCATGAAAAAAACTTTTGATTTAATTATATATATATTTTTTAAATAAAGTATTTAGTCAAGTATCTGAGCATACATACATAGTTTTACAAGATAGCAAAGGCAAATAACTCACAAAATGCAACATCCCCTTTTCCCATATCAGATCATTGTAATAAATTATTCATTACATTTTCATATGCCTAAAAAAAATTCATCTAAGAACTACAAGTTAAACGCCTGTCAAAATATTAGAGAATCCATCTTTGTTTCAAAAATGAAATAAGATATTGCACCTTTTTTAAACCAGAGTACAATAAAAGACAATGGAAAACAATACAAAGCACAACAGGAATTAAATTAGGAATTGACTGCCATTTGCCAACATTTCGTATTTTGCAACAAAATTATACATTTTCCTGTAACAAAATATCACAGTTTCATCTCACTGAATTAAAATGCTTTTTGTAAAAGGAAAAGAAAACATTTTTACACATTCTTAAAACATCTTATGACAAAACAAAAATTCATTCAAGACTGCTAAGCCCATAATTGCGATTTTATTGCAACAGAACTAGAAAAAATAGATTATATTGCGTTTACTGAAAAGTTACAACTCCGGGGTTCGTTTTGGCAATGTAATTTGAATCAAAAAGGAAAAAATAGAAAACAAAACAGCTCTCTCATAAGTCCAAAAGGGATCCCGGAAATTGTCAATTCAAAATAATGGTGTACACAAGTATTTAGTAACAATTAAATGTTCCTGATTTAGAAATATTCTTTTTTTAAATTGTATAAGTCATTCTACAGCTAGTGTTTCTCACTAAGAAAAAAGTAAAAGTCTTCAAGGCGTTGCAAATCTAGAAACCTCTGTTACAAAAGGTTTGTTTTCATCCTCTCAGTGATTCAAAAATCTTCAACTAAAGGGTGTCCTCTCTAATGATCCTGCAAAACAGGTTCACATCAGTGACAATGGACAGACAGACATTTACAAGTTACAGTACATCTATTTACAGAAACCACTTAGTTAAACAGGTGGAGAGGGTGCTAAGAGATGGAATGGGTTCTCACCTGAAGTCCTGGGGCCGGTGTCTGCTGTGCACCCTGGCCATAGTAGGCCCCCTGCTGTCTGTAATACTCCACCCAGGCAGCACTGTAGTCCGGAGGGGAGCTCTGCTGGGAGCCGGGGCCTGCTGCCTGGCCTGGGGAGAGGGTGAGCACAGGGTAGAGGATTGGGGGTGACAGAGGAAGGTCAGGGGAGAGGGAGTTGGAGGCACCAGAGCATAGAGCACTACTGACAGCATCAAACAGTGAGCAGAAATCTACTTCCTCCAATGTTGTGCACTCAAAAAGGCAAGTCTATTGGAGGAGTTCAGTGGCCACGTGGGTGTAATCTTACTCTGTTTCTTATAGAAATCCTCCCATGCTTTGCTGTAGTCAGAGCCACTGCTCTGGGCTTGGCTCTGCTGACCTGGGCACAATAAAACAAGGATGAGTCAATATAATACACACCAAACCAGCTACCAAGATCGCCCCAATTCATGTGTTTGGCTCCATAAATTACATTTCTTCCAACTCAAATATATTCAATTATTCAAACAAATGCTAATGTACATTGGTGATAAAATCAAGAGTCTGCTCATTACACCTTTGAAATGGCATTGATACACTAAGCAATCCAGCTGCACAAACATGTAACCAAAATGGTGAACTTCTGACTTCAATCATCAGCGTCAAATGGTGTCAAGGTGACATGACGTTTCTTTGCACGAAACTTCTTTAAACAAGGGCAGGGGGAAGGTTTGAGATCTGGTTCCGAGGTGTATACTGCGCACAACCCTAACCCTAAGTAGAGGTGTTATACAAGCGAGAAGGGGTAGGAGCTCCCTTCTCTGTTCTCCCCCAGAAGACTGACTCTTGCCTATCTTTTTAGAATACGGCTCCCATGCTTTGGAAAAGTCCATCTGGCCGGTCTGGGATCCATTGAGACCTGCAACCAGACAGATAACACTGTTGGAGGACAGAGTTACTGCATGAGGGTCTTTCAATGGAAGCTGAGGCTTACCATCCAGACATGTCCTGCTGTATCCTATGGCTTGTGGCCCCTACCCAAACTTAGCCCAAACCCTAACTAGAACTTCCATCAAGTGAAAATTGGCTTTGAAATTTGGAGAAACAATGAAGGAAACATTTTTAAGTAAACCCATATCTGGACGGTTAGTCACATTTTGAATGCAAGAACTACCCTGCCCCTCTCGAGTTGAATTTAAATGCACTGCAGCATTGCGAAAACCAGCCTTCAGTCTTTAATCTCTCCAATTCCTTGTATTCCTAGGAAATTTCTGTTCAACTGGCAAAGTCTTGTCAGTAAGCTGAGCAGAGAGCATAAGACATAGCTAGTTTTAGTCCTCCTTCCACCTCTTTGTCCTCTTTCATTTCTCTGGGAGGGACTGTTATGCCCAGCATTATTTTGATGATTGCATGGTCTCCATATATCAAGGAATTGTAGTGAAATGGCAGACCGATATTGGTATTAAGTGTTATGGGTATCCCACCCTGAACCTAACTAACTTACTGGGGTCCTGCTGGCCCGGAGCCTGCCATGTCTGATATGTTGTGCCCCATCCTCCTGTCAGGAATGTCTGGGGTCCACTAACACCACAAAAACAGAGATAAGCATGTTAGACAGTTTAAGAGACCTACGGTCACAGTTTATATTTATACTAATTGTGTTGGCATGGGAATTGTTAAATCATTGTTTTCATATTTTGGTCAGTGTAAGTAGCAGCCGAGAAGGTAGATGAAAGCATGTTAGACAAATGTAACAGTGGTAAAAAGTGGGGAGACCAAGAAGCTACTCACTTCTGATGCGGGGTAGTTGGTCCTTGGCCGAATGGGTTCAGACCAAAACTGCTGTTGCCCCCCATTCCGGAGGCCTAGACGAGAGAGAGCAAGAAAGGACAGGAGACCACACTTGTGGTTAAACGGGGGTGAACAGGCAAGGCCAAAGGGCAGCGCTGGCCGCTGACGCACTCCATTAAGTCCATTTGATGGATTCTTCATGTTTAACCCCGGGTGACATACTGGTGGACGGTAGGGGCACAAGAACCAGTTGCACCCCCCTTTTGACATGTGCCCTCATGAATATCAGGCCAGACAATAGCTTTGGGGGGGGGGGTATATAAGGACCACCTACCCCAATCTTCTCATCGATCAGCTGGCGGGCCATTTCCATCTGCTGGTGGGTGCCGCGGATGGAGAAGATGCGCACGTTGGGGTCGGTGTTAGGCGGCGGGTTTCTCTGCAGCTCCACGTGCGCTCCGGACTGCTGGTTGATGTTCTTGATGGTTTCTCCGCCTTTTAGGGAAGAGGAAATACACAAGTTTACATTTTACCTCCAATCAATCAGTTAGTAAAAAGCACACTTCTTCCCCTGCTGTCTGGTTCTAAAAAGCACCAACACTTCTTCCCCTGCTGTCTGGTTCTTAAAAACCACCAACACTTCTTCCCCTGCTGTCTGGTTCTTAAAAACCACCACAGTTCTTCCCCTGCTGTCTGGTTCTTAAAAACCACCACAGTTCTTCCCCTGCTGTCTGGTTCTTAAAAACCACCAACACTTCTTCCCTGCTGTCTGGTTCTTAAAAGCCACCAACAGTTCTTCCCCTGCTGTCTGGTTCTTAAAAACCACCACAGTTCTTCCTCTGCTGTCTGGTTCTATCCTTTAGGCTTCACCACACGTACCTAAACTCAACCGACTGAGGGTTAGTTGTAGTGATACCTACACCTTCATCCCCATTCATTTTAACATCCGTGCTAATCAGAGACAAAGGACGACAACACTTCCTCCCCCACGCTGACGAATCAGACGGTAGCTTCCTGACTTATGAAGGAGTGCAATTAAACCAGCAGGGAGAAATTAAATATAGCTGGCAGAGAAAAGAGACCAATTAAAGCGTATCCTCTTTCTGGGATGTCGTTAGTCTCCTTTTGCTTTCCCGACTCCATGTTGCATTGTGGGGAGGGGGGGATACAATTACAACCTCTCCCCCCTCCTGCCATCCCAGTGAAAGGAGCGAGGGGGCTGTCCCAACATCAATTACACATTTGTTCACTGGTGGCTGACACTGGGCTGACCCCAGCTGACCTCGCAGTAAAAACGCTCATCCAAACCTCTCCTCCTCCCGTAGCCTCTTCCCTGCTGCCAATAGACTACACATGGGCCATTAACCCATTGTCAACCAAATGAAACTTCTGCCTTAATGAAGCCATTATGAGGTCCCCCCAGTCAGACAGCAGAGGGGAATGAAGAGCCACACTATTCATTTCATGAACTGGGCCTCGCTGGGACCACATCATACGGCCTTATTATTGAGACTGGTTTAGTAAGCTGGACAAAAAAGAAGGGGATATAAAGTGCAACTGGCGAGGGACTTAGGGTAAGGGGGAGGGAGCCCAGACAAGTTGGCCAGCAGTATGGGAAAATCAACCAGGCGCTTAAACTTAAGTGAGAATCAAATGAAATGTTATTTGTCACATGCTTCGTAAACAAGTGTAGACTAACAGTGAAATGCTTACTTACGAGCCTTTCCAAACAACGGAGAAAAAAATAACAAGGAATAAATACAATGAGTAACAATAACTTGGCTATATAAATGGGGTATGAGTACTGAATCGAGGTGAAGGGGAACGAGGTAATTGTGGTAGATATGTACATATAGGTAGGCATGAAATGACTAGGCAACAGGATAGATAAACAGTAGCAGCAGCGTATGTGATGAGTCAAGAGTTCATGCAAAGAAACAGTTAATGCAGATAGTCAACCAAGAGCTACACGGACTAACTATTTAGCAGTCTTATGGCTTGGGGGTACAAGCTGTTCAGGGTTCTGTTTGTTCCAGACTTCGGTACCGCTTGCCGTGCGGTAGCAGAGAGAACAGTCTGACTTTGATGGCTGGACTCTTGGACAATTTTTAGGGCCTTCCGCCGTAGAGGTCGACCGATTAATTAGGGACGATTTCAAGTTCATAAAATTGGTAATCTGCCTTTTTGGACACCGATTACATTGCAGGCAGACAACCTGTTACGTGAGTACAGCGTCAATGGGGCCTTGTGGCTGCAATGAGTCAAGGTAAGTTGCTAGCTAGCGTTAAACTTATCTTATATAAAAAATAAACAATCTTCACATAATCACTAATTAACCTAGTAATATCATTAACCATGTGTTAACTAGCTTGTCCTGCGGTGCATATAATCAATGCAGTGGCTGTTAATTTATCATCAAAGCAGAGCCTACTTTAACTTCGCCAAACGGGTGATGATTTAACAAAAGCGCTATCTTGGCACAAATGTACCAAACAATAATCATCAATGCCTTAATACACAGAAGTATATATTTTTAAACCTGCATATTTAGTTAATATTGCCTGCTAACATTAATTTATTTTAACTATGGAAATTGTGTCCCTTCTCTTGCATTCAGTGCAAGCAGAGTCAGGGTATATGCAACAGTTTGGGCCACCTGGCTCGTTGCGAACTGTGTGACCGTAACTCATTTGCCAGAATTTTACATAATTATGACATAACATTGAAGGTTGTGCAATGTAACAGCAATATTTAGACTTAGGGTTGCCACCCGTTCGATAAAATACAGAATGGTTTGTCGTATTTCACTGAAAGAATAAATGTTTTGTTTTCGAAATGATAGTTTCCGGATTTGACCATATTAATGACCTAAGGCTCGTATCTGTGTTTATTACATTATAATTAAGTCTGATTTGATAGAGAAGCCTGACTGAGCGGTGGTAGGCATCAGCAGGCTCGTAAGCATTCATTCAAACAGCACTTTACTGCGTTTGCCAGCAGCTCTTAACAATGCTTGAGGCACAGCGCTGTTTATGACTTCAAGCCTATCAACTCCCGAGATTAGGCTGGCAATACTAAAGTGCCTATAAGAACATCCAATAGTCAAAGGTATATGAAATACAAATGGTATAGAGAGAAATAGTCTATGCGTCATAATTCCTATAATAACAACTACAACCTAAAACTTCTTAACTGGGAATATTGAGCCACCAGCTGAGCAAGGAATTTACGTGAGCTTTTTATTTTACATGGCACATATTGCACTTTTTACTTCAACACGTTTTTTTGCATTATTTAAAACAAATTGAACACGTTTCATTATTTATTTGAGACTAAATAGATTTGATGTATTATATTAAGTTAAAATAAATGTTCTTGTTAATTCAGTATTGTTGTAATAGTCATTATTACAAATATATATAAAAAACGGCATTGGCTTTTTTTTGGTCCTCCAATAAAAATCGGTATTGGCGTTGAAAAACCATAATCGGTCGACCTCTATTCTCCTGATACCGCCTGGTATGGAGGTCGTGGATAGCAGGAAGCTCTATCCTCTGTAGCGCCTTGTGGCCGGACGCCAAGCGGTGATGCAGCCAGTCAAGATGCGCTCAATGGTGCAGCTGTAGAACTGAGGATCTGAGTGGCCATGCCAAATGTTTTCAGTCTCCTGAGGGGGAAAAGGCATTGTGTGTGGACCATTCCTTAGTGATGTGGATACCGAGGACCATGAAGCTCTCGACCCGCTCCACTACAGCCCTGTCCAAGTGGATGTGGGTGTGCTCCGGCCACCGTTTCCTGTAGTCCACGATCAGGTCATTTGTCTTGCTGACATTTAGGCAGCTCTACCGTTTAGCTCAATGCAGATGTTGCCTGTAATCCATGGCTTCTGGTTGAGATACGTACGTACCATCACTGTGGGGACGACCTTGTCGACGCACTATTAATGAAGCCGGTGACTGAGGTGGTAAACTCCTCAATGCCATCGGATGAATTCCATAACATATTCCAGTCAATGCTAGTGAAACCACCATGTAGCCTAGCATCCGATTCATTGCACTACTTCTGTATTGAGCGTGTCACTGGTACTTCTTTTTTTAGTTTTTACTTGTAAGCAGGAGGATATAGAGATATATATACACTGCTCAAAAAAATAAAGGGAACACTAAAATAACACATCCTAGATCTGAATGAATGAAATATTCGTATTAAATACTTTTTTCTTTACATAGTTGAATGTGCTGACAACAAAATCACACAAAAATTATCAATGGAAATCAAATTGATCAACCCATGGAGGTCTGGATTTGGAGTCACACTCAAAATTAAAGTGGAAAACAACACTACAGGCTGATCCAACTTTGATGCAATGTCCTTAAAACAAGTCAAAATGAGGCTCAGTAGTGTGTGTGGCCTCCACGTGCCTGTATGACCTCCCTACAACGCCTGGGCATGCTCCTGATGAGGTGGCGGATGGTCTCCTGAGGGATCTCCTCCCTGACCTGGACTAAAGCATACGCCAACTCCTAGACAGTCTGTGGTGCAACGTGGCGTTGGTGGATGGAGCGAGACATGATGTCCCAGATGTGCTCAATTGGATTCAGGTCTGGGGAACGGGCGGGCAGTCCATAGCATCAATGCCTTCCTCTTGCAGGAACTGCTGACAACACTCCAGCCACATGAGGTCTAGCATTGTCTTGCATTAGGAGGAACCCAGGGCCAACCGCACCAGCATATGGTCTCACAAGGGGTCTGAGGATTTCATCTCGGTACTAATGGCAGTCAGGCTACCTCTGGCGAGCACATGGAGGGCTGTGCGGCCCCCAAAGAAATGCCACCACACCCATGACTGACCCACCGCCAAACCGGTCATGCGTCTCCAGACTCTGTCACATGTGCTCAGTGTGAACCGGCTTTCATCTGTGAAGAGCACAGGGCGCCAGTGGCGAATTTGCCAATCTTGGTGTTCTCTGGCAAATGCCAAACGTCCTGCACGGTGTTGGGCTGTAAGCACAACCCCACCTGTGGACGTCGGGCCCTCATACCACCCTCATGGAGTCTGTTTCTGACCGTTTGAGCAGACACATGCACATTTGTGGCCTGCTGGAGGTCATTTTGCAGGGCTCTGGCAGTGCTCCTCCTGCTCCTCCTTGCACAAAGGCGGAGGTAGCGGTCCTGCTGCTGGGTTGTTGCCCTCCTACGGCCTCCTCCACGTCTCCTGATGTACTGGCCTGTCTCCTGGTAGCGCCGCCATGCTCTGGACACTACGCTGACAGACACAGCAAACCTTCTTGCCACAGCTCGCATTGATGTGCCATCCTGGATGAGCTGCACTCACTGAGCCACTTGTGTGGGTTGTAGATCTGTCTCATGCTACCACTAGAGTGAAAGCACCGCCAGCATTCAAAAGTGACCAAAACATCAGCCAGGAATGCGGAACTGAGAAGTGGTCTGTGGTCACACCTGCAGAACCACTCCTTTATTGGGGGTGTCTTGCTAATTGCCTATAATTTCCACCTTTTGTCTATTCCGTTTGCACAACAGCATGTGAAATTTATTGTCAATCAGTGTTGCTTCCTAAGTGGACAGTTTGATTTCACAGAAGTGTGATTTACTTGGAGTTATATTGTGTTGTTTAAGTGTTCCCTTTATTTTTTTGAGCAGTGTATATATATAGTTATGGTCAGATTTGCCAAATGGAGGGTGCGGGAGAGCTTTGTACGTGTTTCTGTGTGTGGAGTAAAAGTGATCTAGAGTTGTAGCCTCTAGTTGCACAGGGGACATGCTGGTAAAAATGAGGAAAGATTTGTTTCCCTGCATTAAAATCAACGGCTACTAGGAGCACTACCTGCAGCTATGCATTTTCTTGTTTGCTTATTGGCCCGATACAGCTCCTTTAGTGCGGTCTTAATGCCAGCATTGGTTTGTGGCGGTAAATAGACAGCTATGAAAAATCCAGTACCAGTCAAAAGTTTGCACACACCTACTCATTTAAGGGTGTTTATTTTTTTATTATTTTCTACACTGTAGAATAGTGAAGAAATCACAACCATGAAATAACACATATGGTCTCATGTAGTATCGAAAAGTGTTCAACAAATCAAAATATTGTTTATATCTGAGATTCTTCATAGTAGCCACCCATTGCCTTGACATCTTTGCACACTCTTGGTATTCTCTGAACTTGCTTCACCTGGAATGCTTTTCCAACCGTCTTGAAGGAGTTCCCACATATGCTGAACACTTGTTGGCTGCTTTTCCTTCACTCTGCAGTTAAAACTCATCCCAAACCATCTCAATTGGGTTGAGGTCGGGTGATTGTGGAGGCCAGGTCATCTGATGCTGCACTCCTCTGATGCTGCACTCACTCCTCTAATAGCCCCTACACAGCCTGGAGGTGTGTTGGGTCATTGTCCTGTTGAAAAACAAATGATAGTCCCACTAAGCGCAAACCAGGTGGGAAGGCGTGTCGCTGCAGAATGCTGTGGTAGCCATGCTGGTTAAGTGTTCCTTGAATTCTAAATAAGTAACAGACAGTGTCACCAGCAAAGCCCCATCACACCACCTCCTCCATGCTTCACGGTGGGAACCACACATGCAGAGCTCATCCATTCACCTAGTCTGCGTCACAATGACGGTTGAAACCAAAAATCTCAAATTTGGACTCATCAGACCAAAGGACAGATTTCCACAGGTCTAATGTCCATTGCTTGTGTTTCTTGGCCCAAGCAATACTTCTTATTGGTGTCCTTTAGTAGTGGTTTCTTTGCAGCAATTCGACCATGAAGGCCTGATTCACGCAGTCTCCTCTGAACAGTTGATTTTGAATTGTCACTTGAACGCTGAAGCATTTATTTGGGCTGCAATTTCTGAGGACGGTAACTAATTAACTTATCCTCTGCAGCAGAGGTAACTGGCTTCTCCTTAACTGTTGCGGTCATCATGAGCCAGTTTCATTACAGCGCTTGATGGTTTTTGCAACAGCACTTGAAGAAATGTTCAAAGTTTTTGAAATTTTCCAGATTTACTGACCATGTCTTAAAGTAATTTTGTTTCTCTTTGCTTATTTGAGCTGTTCTTGACATATGGACTTGGTCTTTTACCAAATAGGGCCATCTTCTGTATACCACCCCTATCTTGTCACAACACAACTGATTGGCTCAAATGCATTGAGGAAAGAAAATCCACTTAAGGCACACCTGTTAATTGAAATGCATTTCAGGTGACTACCTCACGAAGCTGGTTGAGAGAATGCCAAGAGTGTGCAAAGATGTCAACAAGGCAAAGGGTGGCTACTTTGATAAATCTAAAATATAGTTTGATTGGTTTAACACTTGGTTACTACATGATTCAATGTGTGTTATTTCATAGTTTTGATGTCTTCCTTATTATATTACAACGTAGAAAAAAGTGAAAAGAAAAACCCTGGAATGAGTAGGTATCCAAACATTTCACTGTTAATGTAGATAAAAATCTTTGTAAATAGTATGTCTGCAGCTTATCGTGAGGTATTGTTACTCTGCCAAGAAAACCTAGAGACTTCCTTAACATTAGAGATAAGGCAGACCAGCTGTCGTTAACAAAAAGAAACAACCCCACTAACTTTATCTGAAGCCGCCTTTCAGTCTTGACAATGCATAGAAAAACCAGCTAGATAATTATCCATGTCCTTGTTCAGCCACGACTCAGAGAAACAAAATATTACAGTTCTTCAGGTCCCGTTGATGGTCTCGAACGGAACTTGTCCAGTTTCTCAAGTGATTGTACGTTCGCCAATAGAACCGAAGGTAGAGGCAGTTTATTTACTCGCCGAAATAGTCGTCAGGGAGCCCAATCATTTGCCTCTCATTTGTCTGCTCCAAGAATGTTTCTGAATGCAAATGAAATTCAAGAAAGTTTATTAAAAAAAAGTTAATCCTTGAATAAGAGTTGTGGACACAAGAATAGAAGTACTCTTTCAGTTGAATGTTAATATCTCCACAGTTTACATAAACCACAACAAAGAGATGGGTCTAAAACCTTACACATGTTCAGAAGATCATTTTTTACCTTAACCCCCCTTACCCGGATGATGCTGGGCTAATTGTGTGCCGCCCTATGGGACTACCAGTCATGGCCTGTAGTGACACAGCCTGGGATTGAACCCGGGTCTGTAGTGACACCTGAAACACTGCAATGCAGACCGCTGCGCCACTCGGGAGGCCGGAAGATGACTTGTCTAGAGTAGCATCCCGCAAACAATTAACCCCCCCATAAAATATTCACGTTACATTGACATAGTATATGTCATTAATGAATTTTGGGTCATCTTCAATTGGGAAATAACAGTTCAGTAAAGTGACTTTCTTGTGCAACATTTCCTATTATAAAACATCCATTTGGGTATGTAGTGATACTTGTAGAATTAAAAATGGGACAACAAATACTCAAAATCCAGAGAAGTATGTGGAGGAGAATACCAAACCATGCAAAGCATAAATTGCATGGAATGTTTAACATGATTCTTGAATCACTACCTCATCTCCCCCACACACAATTAACTGTAAGGTCTCTCAGTCAATTTCAAGCACAGATTCAACCACAAAAGACCAGGGAGGTTTTCCAATGCCTCGCAAAGGAGGGCACCTATTGGTAGATGGGTAAAAAAATATATATATACACATAGAATATCCATTTGAGCATGGTGAAGTTATTACACTTCGGAAGGTGTATCAAAACACACAGTCACTACAAAGACATCCTTAACTCAGTTGCCTGAAAAGGAAGGAAACTGCTCAGGGATTTCACAATGAGGCCAACGGTGACATTAAAACAGTAAGAGTAATGTCTGTAATAGGAGAAAACGTAGGATGGATCAACATTGCAGTTACTCCACAATACTAACCTAAATGAGAGTGAAAATATGGAAGCATATACAGAATAAACATGCATCCTGTTTGCAAAAAGGCACTAAAGTAAAAGTGCAAAGAAATTAAACTTCCTGAATACAAAGCGTTATGTTTGGGTCAAACACATCAACACTATTTTCAAGCATGGTGGTGGATGCATCATGTTATGGGTATGCTCATCATCAGCAAGGACTAGGGAGTTTTTTTAGGATAAAAATAAACGTTACACAGCTAAGCACAGGCAAAATCCTAGAGGAAAACCTGTTTGTACGCTTTCCAACACGCTGGGAGAAATTCAACTTTCAACAGGAGAATTATCTAAAAAAAATAAGGCCAAATATACAAGTTGCTTACCAAGATGACATTGAATGTTCCTGAGTGGCCTAGTTACAGTTTTGACTTAAATCAGATTGAAAATCTACAGCAACATTTGAAAATGGCTGTCCAGCAATGATCAACAATCAACTTGACAGAGCTGCCAAAGGTGATTCTAACATGTATTGAGATATCTGTATTTAATTCAACAAATTTGCTAAGATTTCTAAAACCATGTTTTCACTGTCATTATGGGGTATTGTTTGTAGATGGATCAGAAAAATAAATTTACTCCATTTTGAATTCAGGCTGTAACAAAATGGATTAGTCAAGGGATATGAATACTTTCAACAGGCACTAACATATATACAACATTTCAGTCAGTATGTATAATCTCCGACGTAGAGGGGTCTGCATCGCTGCGTGTTCAGCTCTGTATGGGTCTTAACGGACAAAGAAATGGTACCATTGTATACTTAAATTGAAAACCAGTAGGCCTATAGTTCAACCTAATAAGAAAGCGAAAATGTTTAAATTTGAAAAGAAAGCATGGGGGTATGGGTGCAGGGCCTAAAATAAACACCAGCAGGTAGATTTTGGCATTGGTGAGTCAGATGCGTATTTCACCAGCCACGTTGGCAGGGCTCCACAGTGTGAGCATTTCACTTGCATTTGTGAATAAAAATAGTCAAGTAGGATCACATTCAGAGTAAAATAAACGCTACAGTAGCGGTTTTCAACATATGACATTTTGTTTAATAGCTGGTAAATTAACGTTGAAGTCGAAGAACTACGAATCCTACATAGCCTATTACACCTTGGCGCTGCAACACTGCCTGGCTGGGGGCTGGGCCCGTGTGCAGAGCTGAGTGAAAGTTTCATTTTTAGAAATGCACAGGCAAAAAAGCTGGTCTAATTTACTTGAAACAAAAGTCTCTTCAAGTCAACTTCATCCCTGTGTTTTGTGGCTATTTACATAGGTTTTTCTATGTTGGAGTTTCAACTGCTAGGGAAGAGAAGACAATGCTCCTACATGTCAGACTCAATCTCACAAGCACAAACATGACTAGAGCCACGCTACCACGGTAACCTCCCGCCCGTGAATTTGTCACATCTGTGATATTTTGGTTAAAAGACTGTTTAATAAAATTGTGTGACAGTCCACATTACTTCTTACTAGTAATACATTTATTGTTTTAGAAACATTACAAAGCATGCTCATCCGTTGTTTTGTTAGTGTAATTTTAGCAGGGGAAAAAATGTTGGCTGGTTAAAAAAAAATGAGGCTTTTATATATTTTTATCCATCTACCTGCCACAGTGGCTGGTGGACCAAAAAGTACATTTTATGCCCTGTATGTGTGGGTGGGTGGCGTGAGCCCCAAGTTACCAGGCTGTGTGTATTTGGGGGTGTAATCAGTGGGTCAAGCAGCTGCATAAAGGCATCGTAAAGATATTAATCACCTCAGTCTCTAAGGCTAGGCTGACAGGGCCCAGACCCACAGTCATATTGGACCAGTTCATATGCTAATGCAGGGAGGGGGGGTTCGCAGGGGGACGCAACGCCCAGGTTTATTCGCCCCCCCACCTCACAAAAGCCACTTGACATTTCTATTGCCTTGTTTCTATCATAGGTAAAGAGCCCCCCCTCTAACCACGCCCACCATGGTACACACACACCCATAGGACAGGGACACACTCAGGGCTCCTCCGTAAGCGCAATGGTCAATGACTTTTAAATAGCTGGCAATGGAGTGAGCATGAATGGCCAATAAGCTAATTCCTCTCATTCATTCCCTCACTCCACTCCATTGAGCTGAAAGGGCCTCATTAGATGCCAGGAAACCTTCCACGTGATTGAAGGCTGTTATTATGAACCTTTAACAATTAATGTCACATTACATGCATTATCCCTGTCATTAAGCCCTTAGGGATGGGACAGAATGCCACTTGTGCTGCATGCATGAGCCAGTGGAGGGGGTGAGGTGAGGGGGTGGCTGGACCCACACCATACGGGCTCATTGTGCAACTTTAAATGGCATTTCATCACGAGAGAACAAGCACAAGCTAATGGCCTGGCAATGATTCACTTTGGGCATAATCAAGGTTCTTGATAAATTGCGTATGCCTCTTAAGTGATGAAGACCGCTGGTAAAAGAAAGAACCGACTGAAAGACGACATCATGCATTAAAAAGCTTGGTTTTCCCCGAGAAGGCACAGTTGGGGATGTCCTCTAACATTTTTTTTAATTTTTTTAACTTTTCCTATTGGAAGTACACACACTAAAGGGTAAAAAAACAAAACATGTCCATTTATTTTATTTTAAATAAACACTATTTTGCTCAACTGAACTTCGAGTAGGGCTTTCAAGGAGTTGGTCTGATGATGTCACCGGACTCCCACCTTGATTAAGGAACAATATTGAAGAAACAAGGAAATCCCCACACCCCCCACTTGTTCCATGTCATACCTGGACCACTTATTGAGATGTGCCTTTTGTTAATTAACTCAGGTGTTAAATGAGGTGAAAATGAGACCAGAGTAGGACTTTAAATGGGTTATTTGCTTTACTCACAAATGCATCCAAATGACAAAGATTGTTTTTGTTGGTAATGGATCTTGACACCCCCAAATGTAAAGCTTGCAGAATAATTTACTCACAGCGTTTGCTTTCTCACCTTTTCCAATCACCAGGCCACACTTGTCGGCAGGTATCGAGTATGTCACTTCCTGCAGTCCACCGGGAGCACCCATGTTCCAGTCTCCGCGGCCTCTGCCCCGGCCTCTGGGCCCCACGGGACTCCCAAAGCCATCCCGCTCCTGTAGAGAGGAACCAGAGGGTGAGAACAGGCTCCTAGACAGACACCACAGCACAAACATTTGACACACCTCAACCATTCCCCTCTATCACGCACCCCCCCAAGTATCACCAGTGCAGCAAAGTCTTGTCAAATTAAACAGCTCAGATAGACATTCTCTTCAAATTCGTGTGACTTGCATTATTTTACCTTCGACCCAATAGAAAGAGTAAACCATGGGATATGACCAAGAGCGCCACCATGTGGGAGTCTCTGTATGTTCTAGGGTTGGAGACTCAGAGACTAAGCTCACCCACCCAGTGTACATTCTCTGCTCAGGGGCAGTGGGGGTCAGGTGACAGAAACTAGCAAGGAGGTGGCGACCCACTGCCCTGTTACCTGTCTGTACACCTGTCTGAGGAGGTCCCCCCCACCACCCAGCCACAGGGCTAGGGGGTCCAGAGAAGCTTGAGAGGGGGCCAGGCTGGCCCTGTCCGGGAGCCAGCCAGCTAGAGAATGGGCTGGGGAGGCCTGGTACACAGGCAACAAGGAGTTTAAGGGGGGCATAGCTTACTTCAGAAATACTGTAAGGCAGGAGTGAACAAATCTGATACGTTTCATAAGGGGTTGTTAATTTCATGGCAAAATATTTAAAGTAGAAAAGTGGAATCAGTGCTGTACCTGTACCTGTGCCGTTTGGACCAGCTCGTTGATGAGGTGCACTGCATGCTGGCAACGGTCAGACTGGCCCATCACCTGGGCAATCCGGTCAGGACTGATGCCATCGTCTGAAGGAGAGGGGGACACTAGTCAGAACTGTTACATTAAACATGGTCCTTTGTAGCCCAGTTGGAAGAGCATGACACTTGTTACGCCAGGGTAGTGGGTTTGATTCCCAGGACCACCCATAGGGAATAAGTATGCATTTATGACTAAGTCGCTTTGAAGTGTAATCATGGCACAGCCTCACTGAACATTACAGATTCTCCAAGACATTTGTTGTTACAGCCACCATGTGAGTCGATTGAAGAACAAGACAGGCAAACAAGAGATTCCAGATTGATTCAAGATTGAGGCCATCACTAACATTACAATTGTATTAGCCAAGCACACTGGACTATGCCTTTAGTAGAGGGGAGCGGTCTCACCTGGTTTGAACTGGATCCTGACCCCAGAGTCATTCTGGATCTTCTTGATCATCTCTCCGTTCCTGCCAATGACGATGCCCACAGCAAACCTGGGGACTGCCACATCCAGACTGCTTCCCCCCAGTCTGGATCCAAAGTCTCCCCTGCTGGCCCGGAAGTCTCCCTGGTCCTTGTCCCGGATGATCTCCACCACCAGCTCTCGTGCTTGCTGCAAAACACCCATGCCACCAGCAGAGAAATGTTAACATCTTTTAACTGTAATATACAAAAAGGCTGATTGATACCTTGAATCCTCTCTCCTTGCCTCTTTCAAACGTATTGGTCATCTCCGACAAGTTTTTATACTTTACAAAAATAGAAAACGCAACAATTTCAACAGTTTTACTGAGTTACAGTTCATAAGGAAAGCAGTCACTTGAAATAAATTCATTAGGCCTTAATCTAGGGATTTCAAATGACTGGGGAGCCAGGCCCAGCCACTGGGGAGCCAGGCCCAGCCACTGGGGAGCCAGGCCCAGCCAATCAGATTGAGTTTATCCCCACAAAAGGGCATTATTACAGACAGAAATACTCCTCAGTTTCATCAGCTGTCCAGGTGGCTAGTCTTAGACCATCCCGCAGGAGAAGAAGCCAGATGGAGGTCTTGGGCTGGCGTGGTTACACGTGGTCTGCGGTTGATAAGCCAGTTGGCAATCTTGCCAAATTCTCTAAAATGACGTTGGAGGTGGCTTATAGTAGGGAAATTAACATTCAATTCTTTGGCAACAGCTCAGGTGGACATTCCTGCAGTCAGCATGACAATTGCACGCTCCCTCAAAAACGTAAGACATTTGTGACATTTTGATTTTTGACAAAACTGCACATTTTAGAGTGGCCTTGTTGTCCACAGCACAAGGTACACCTGTAACGATCATGCTGTTTAATCATCTTCTTGATATTCCACACCTGTCAGGTGGATGGATTATCTTGGCAAGGACAAATGCTCACTAACAGGGATGTAAATAAATATGTGCACAAAATTAGAGAAATAAGCTTTTTGTGCATATGGAACATTTCTGGGATCTTTTATTTCAGCTCATGAAACATGGGACCAACACTTTACATGTTGCCGTTATATTTTTGTTGAGCACACGAGCAGGCGTGGAGTTGGATAAGAAAGAGGGGATCCAGGTTTCAGGCACTGACTGACCTGCACTTTGTAGGGGTCCCCGGTGATTCTCAGGGGTTTGTCTGCTCCAGTGGGCATGGGGCCATCCTGGATCATCATCATCTTCACTCCGGTTCTCTCCTGTGGGGAGCAAACAGGTCAAAATAAATCTGAACTTCCTATTCCAGATGTAGAGGAAGTGAGATGGTTGAATAATGTTGACAATGAAGCACAAACTAGTAGATATCTTCTCACTGCTTATTGACAACTTCCTCCATTTCAATACCCACGGTTTTTGAAGAACTGCCTAAACTAATGTAGTTAACGTCAATAACCCAAAACAGTGGCATAAGACATTTATTTAGCCTTTAAAAACGAATCACTAAGTCCGGCGCATGTTAATACACGTGTGCTTCAACCACAGAATCCACTCTGAGCGTCTCCTACCTGCAGTTGTTTGATGGTGTCCCCTCCCTTGCCAATGACCAGGCCCACTTTGCTGGCAGGGATGAGGATCTCCTGGATGGCGCTGTTGCTGTCCATCTCGCTGTGGAACCCCGGGCCGTTCCGACACCGGTCCACAATCTGGCTCAGCAGCCTTTTGGCCTGCCTGGTGGGAGAGGGGCACAGTCCACTCATGTCCATGTTCATAAATAGCCAGACCATGCATACAAACTATACCTGATGGGTTTGTCCATGTGCAAAAAAATAGATATTGAATAGTGTCAAGGGATTGTAAGGTGGTGCCACCTAATAACAGCACTAGACCATTCATCCGGTGCTGGTCATTATGGTGGAGTTCAGGAGGGCGCCGTGTAGAGCAGTACGATAAACCGACACAGCCTTCCTCTTGCCGAAGCATTTTGCTTAGGTCTGTAATTGTGGCCGATTTTGCTACACAACGTTCCCGTAGATTGTAAAAGCATTATTTGGTCAACAGTAGTCTATGCATTATGTTGATTCCTGCTATGAAAGTATATGCCGGTCTCCGTTTCACTGCCGGCTGCTGGCTCCCACTCCCTCTCCCCACTGCGTGCACAGAGGGAGAGATGCAGTCGGAGAAGCATCAGCATATGACCTTTCTTCAAAATGCTATTGCGGGAAAAATACAGTTTTCAAAGCAACCAATGTTCTAGTTACAGAGCAGAGAGTGACAGCTTTCTGAGAGTATATCATGTATTTCTCACCTCTTAATATTGAGTTCATGGCACCACTTTACAACCAGTGTAGGCTGTGTTGTATGGGTTTTATGCCCCTGCGGAGCAGAGCGTGCTTTTCACAGTGAATAGGCCTACATCACATAGCTTAGGCATAGCGCTGGAAAGCTTTTGTGGGACATTAGCCTACATTTACTGATACATGAATCAATTAGCCTACATTGCTATATAGCAATAATATAATATTTAGAGTTAGCAATCTAGCTAATTGTTTATCAGCTGGTGAATAATATAACCTATACGTCAATATGGACAAAGATTTCAGCAAATTCTCTAGAGCCAAAAATAAATCAGATAATTCTGGATAATATTTTTAGAGGTAGCACATCAAAATATAAAATCATGCATTTCCAAGATATATTAGATGTAACTGCTTACTTTATCAATCATAGGCTACCATCTCAGTTGTCTTACTTGGCACTGGAAAAATGTTTTGTCTAGGGAACCCCTTTTTGTTATCTGGCATATTAGTTCCATTTATTGTGACACTGTTGCAATAAACTCAAGTTCTGATTTTCACGACTTGTGACTCGACCATTGGGGCCTTCTTGTGACTTGTATTTGCACTTGGACTGGATTGGCTACTATGATAAGCAGAATATTAGCAACACTGGGTGTGCTCAGCAACGAGGGTTCTGTTCTCTAGCAGTGGGAAGGACTCGCCACACCAGCACACGCAGCCTACATGAGCTGGTGAGCTGTGGAAGAGAAAGACATGTGGGCAGACAGGCAGGCACCGCTCATAGGCGACAAGACGCCAAAGCGACTCTCTTGCTTCTCTGTAACCACCAGTCACCAGCCTACCATTTAGCTTTGCCTGGTTATGAAAAAACAAACTGTTTATGAAATTGAAAACTATAGTACTGCGTTTAAAAGTAAAGCAGTCTAGCTATTGTCCCTCTCCCCTTGAGTATTGAAAAGTAGGTCGTCTTCGAATTTGTTCTCTCGCTCTACCCTCCCAATTTCCCCAGTCTCCATTTAGTTTTCACTCTGGAATAAATTAAAAAAAACTACACAAATAAACGGGAATTACAAAAAAGTAGCCGAGAGCCTGTCACAATTATTGCTAATTATAATATGGTCAATCTGACAGGAGCAATATCCAATTCCGTAGAGACCATTCATCCCTTCAAAGCCGCATTACCGATTAGACATAACTATTGAACATAATATAAGAGTGTGTTAGCCTGTGTGAGAAGGACTTGTTTCATAGGCTATTACAGGCAATCATGACCACATTACTATTGGTTTCACACAGACCCAGTGACTTAGACTAGAGCACTTGGACCTGGACTCGAGCACACAGGATTGGACCTTGAGTGACTCGACTACAACACTACTGTGATATGACCTCCCCCCAAAAAAATATTTATCATAATTAAACCGCTGATTTACCATTATCACAAAATTTGTACATTTATGGCCAAAAATCCATATGGTCATCACCCAGCTCTAGTGCCACTTTGCTGAGCTGACATGGTTCCTTACAATATATTTCCATCTGATCACTATGTAGCCATAAGCAAGGTACCAAATCCCTGAGGAGAATGTGCTGTAACTTACTCAATGTTCTCTGGACTTCCGGTTAGGGTGCAGGCCCTGTCCATCATGCCGCCGCTGTCTGTTACACAACACAACACACAGCTCCATTATACACACCTCCATGTTAACAGTCTATATGCTACCTTATTATTGATTCATGTTTATGAAGTCACATTGGTTATTTCACTACAAAATGACTCAATGTATTCATTGTGGGCGTATATATGGTTGCAGATAGGATTTGACAAGGCCTCAGTTTCTCTCAGCTGAACCTGTTGAGCAGGTTGTGTTATGAGCTTGCCTCGTACTCAGGGTGTGCTTCTGGGCTTCCTGGAAACGCTATCACCGATAACAGGAAGGACCTTAGTAGCTACTCAGTCAAGTACCGACATGACAAACTAAGGTATAGCGGGCCACTGTCTCTTCTTTAGGCAGAACTTACCTGCAGCTATCTGAATCTTGCAGCCTGACTCCAACTGAATTCTCGTGATCTGCTCTCCTCCTCTTCCAATGACTGAGTGTGGGTGAGAGGAAAGGGAATTACAACAGTTAAAATGTCAATATCCCAGCCCGCATTTGTTTAAAATGACCCCAAACAGTTCATGTGAGTACTGTAAGTTGGAGACAATCACTAAAATGTGTGTGGGAGTATTATCAACAGCTAAATGGCATTACTTACTGAATCCAACCATCTTATCAGGCACTTTGAAGTCTTCTGTCATAATAGCTCTGCAAGACACCACGACGACAATCAATGACCGAGGCCCCAGTACAAAACCATTAAGGGTATATACACTATCTACTGTGATGTAGTATGGCCTACTTACAAATTATAGGATTTTATTATTATACTTATGAAAGCTTGACGGGATAGTTCACCCTCAACCCAAAGATACAACTCAGTGTTTCCCTAGGATTTTTTTCAGCAGCAATGACAAAGTGAGGTTGGGGGGGGGTTGATTTGGTAGTGGGCATGGCCAATGGCACCGTCTCTGACCAAAACTTTAGATAACCTGACATGTTTGCTGTTTTAAAGTGATTTTCCTGCAACCCTACACATTTTGCAACGGGGCTGAGAAAAAAACAAAATTTGCTGACTAGGATCAAAAAAATGGCGATGAGAAGCGAACGCAAAATGCAAGTATTATTTAATAACTTTGTAAAATGAACAATACATTATACAAGGCCTAAAGCTTAAGTTACAAGGCAATACTGATATTAACAAGACAATAATGTAGGCACCAGAGAGGGAGTGTTCATGGCCTGAGAGGCCATGCTCCCAGAGTCCCTGGGGAGGAGAGAGTCAGTACTGCATCTCACCAGAGCAGGTCAAGAACAAAATGCAATTCATCTAAAACCACTTCATAAACATTGAGCTGTTTGATAAAATAAAAAAAAAGCATTAATAACCAATAGTATTACAGATAGACGTACAGGAACTAAAGACAACAGAACCTCTGCTTCAGAGGTCTAAGGAATTGGGGGATAGGGAGAGCGACACAGAAGGCTAAATGGCTTATGCCATGTTCTTATGCTATCTGACTGACTCAAACATAAAATCAAATGGGGGGCTCCATGCCAGGACTTTTTATTTTAGGTTCTGCCCGTCTAGTTTTTATTATGGTGATTGTTAGTTCTCAAAGATGATCCATTATCTTCACTACATACATTATATCTGGTTTGAGTCGTTTAAGTTTACACTGAAAACGTTTTAAAGTCACGAAAAATAAATAAATGCATCATCTTTTTTTGGAGTGGCGGCCCACCTCGGCTAAATTTATATAGGGGAAACACTGCATCTTAGGTTGCGCCCATACTTCCTATTCATTTGGATTGATGCCTGCCGATTTCTACACAACATGGACTCTGCTCAACTCGAGACATGAAAACTTCAAACTAGGTATCCCTTTAATTCTTGAAAGTGTCATTCTGTGCCAAGTTTGATGACAAGAAGAACATGTGTTTGACTAAAACCCCAGAGTTGCTTGCAGAACAAATAGGCCAAGACATGGGCCTATCTGAAATGCTACTGGATACAGGGGCAATAGTGAGGTTCATAGCCTGATTGATCTACTGTTAAATCAATATCTACTCACACATCCATCAATACAAAGTCATTTGAGAAGATGAGTCTCACCTTTGATGTACCATTCCACCCAGCTGGTTACCTACTGAGAAACGATATGATAGGAAAACAGGAAGGGGAAAAACAATTAGCTTGAGACCAAATTAACTCCAATCACTGCAAAAACTCAATAATACAGAATAACCATTGTGGCTGCAGGACCAAGAGAAGTGACTCCGGGTGGATTGGATAAAAAAAAACAGATGGAGATGGCTCTGTCTGACACACAGCAGGGGTGTGCACAGCTATGGAAATGAGGCGTGTGCATGGTTCAGAGATAGTACCCGGGTCACTGGTTATCAGCACAGACATACATTTTGACAGGTTGCAATAAGCAGTGGACTTAAAGGGTCACTGAATGATATGGTGCTACTGACAGAACACCATAAACGGATATCTACAAGGTTCACTACATTTTTACGGTCGTTTGCACATATTTAGTTGTTGGGAATGCATTGAGGTAAAGAAATTAAATGCCTATGAATATAAAGCATGTACGATGTGGTGTCAATTCACACAGACATTACACTGCAGAGGACTTGCGCTTAACTTAAATGGTGTTAAATGGTACTTGTACTATTTAAAAATGACCATTAAGGACCTAACAGGGATGACAGATATATTTATACAGCACAACAGCCGACTGTTGTTACATTTCATATTTTGTGTAGCTTAACCTTGAGAAACTGAAGAGCAAATTGTTGAAAACAAGTGAGTTGGCCAGCCAAACATCCACCAGAATTGCACACAACTTATTCAGCCATGCATACAGAGCAAAAACATACCACACCATGACAGGTTAAGAGGACAATAACTGACTGGAGTTTCCGCTTCACAGACACAAAATTGCCCAAATCTACATTTTGGGTGCATATGGGTAACCACACAAAACATTCCACCATTCTGCAAAGCCACACCCTTACGGGTTAGCTACAATTCCAGAAGAATCAACCGCCGACGTACACAACAACAATAATAATAATAACAATAATAATGTGGAAACTAAGGACAGCTTGTCAAACATGCTTGGTGAATTGAAAACATTTTGTTGGTAAACAAGATAGGCTAGTTCAAATTTACTGAGTGTTCCATTGTCATATGCTTCTAAAACAGACGGAGTAAAGTACACAGGAAAATACTGACCTACAGAGTGGGAAAACTATGAGCAATGACAGATACACACTTTAGACACAAGTATTAGGACAAGTCATGAATTCTTTCGCAGACAAAATACAGTGTACATTTGAAATCAGAAACACACCCAGCGCTAGAGGCCCAAAAGAAAATGCAGATGTTGGAAAATGAAAACACATACAGTTCAGTTACATTTCTAGTTTGCCAGGTTTCAAACTGCGAGAGCAAAACAGAATTGAGCCGGAATGTGAATCGAGGGCTTCAATGCAAAAACGTAAAACCATGTTCACACTGACCTTTGTGACCATCAGACAATACCTCTTAACCCCTTATTAGATTAGGCCAAGCCGTTTCCTCTTTTATAACATAAACGCTCAGACAGAACTGCTTCCTCAGCGAGAGGCTGGAGTTAAGTCATGAGTAAAGCCTTACATAAGGTTTAGCTGACTTCTGTTGCTCCTGCTTTTACTGGGCCTGTAAGCTTGGAAGGTAATTTTCCACATCAAGGACCCCCCCCCCCCCCATGAACTGGTCTCATCTCATCCCCTGCAATTCCTTCAAAGCAGCTGCAGCCCATTTGCTGAACTGATTCTGCAGCAAGATGTGGCAAACACACTAACACCACAGAATTACAATTCCTATAACCACTGGAAGGGTGAACGTGAAGCCAATGCAGCAAGATCCTTAATGTAAGGGCTCACTCAATTACAATGAAATCCAGATCAGTTGTGCTGTCTATTGAATTGTTTTCATCTGTAAATACACTTCATTGGTCATTAGCATAACAAAAAGTAACCATAATGACAATAGTTACAAAAATGAATCTTTATGAATAGCAACAACTGATATGAGCTCAATCAGCATTATCCACATTTCTAGAAGCACAGTTATTTTCTCTACTTGGTGGACTTGCCTCTAACCACAAACCTGTTTCACTTGCTGCTGCTTGCTGCATTTGGCCTTTTTTAAATCCCTTACAGCTTTGGAGGCATGTAACCTGCAGTTTGCGGTTTATCAAGCAACCAGTGTCAATCAATCATATCTGTCGCAGCTAGAGCATTGTGCTGCAGGAGGAGGGAGGGTTAGAATGAGAAATCCCCTCAATGGCCTCTGGGTAACTAGGGATCTGCTTCTGTTCTGACCTAACAGTTAATTTACTTTGTGGTGTTGGACAGTAATCCTGCCCTGAAATAACACAGGACGAGGAGGAGAAAGCTCTGTCTGAATCGAGCTACAGAGAGGCAGAGCACTTCCCAACTCCTCCTGGCTAGTGGTTACTCTTCCCACTTCCACATTTCCCCTCCCATTGGCACAAGGCAGCACCGATCCAAGCCAGCCCACTACTAGTACAATTACATGTCATTCAAAACGCAACAGACCTGCTATCCAGTGGGCCCCATTGCTCGACAAACATACTGGCTAGCTCCTACACCTTCCACAAATAGGCTACGAGACGGAATATACATAAACAAGTGACAAGAGCTCACATTACGTAGTGCCGTCACGACTGATCTCCTGACCTGGGGGTCGCTGGTTATCCTGGTCAGTTGGCTACACCAGTCTCAAGACAGCTGAAATATGGAGTGGATTTAAAAAGCTAAGGTGGACCAATCAATTACTTCATAGTGTTTGCAATGGCTCTTCAGACAAGAGGGTTTGATTCAGCCAACACTGTATTTGGCTTAAGTGTTGTAAGTGTTGTACCACAGTCCTCAACAAGTACGGTAGGATTGCATAAAAACCAGAAGGACCCTCACACTCGGGTGCAGCGCTCTTTCCCAAAGCCGTTTGAAGGGTACCCAGTTGAGCATACTGTAAATGGGATAAGTGTTAAGGCTCATTTTAAAACTGGAGGATTGTTTTGTATGGTGCTTGAGGGAGAGTGGAGACGCACTGCCACCGCCGGCTTACCTCCATCATCCATTGAGCGCTTCTGGCCTCCGTAGCCGTAGAGAGAGGGGTCTAGGACTGGAGAAGAGTTGTTCATGTGGGGCATCTGGTCACCTCCCATCTTCGCCGCAATCTGAGGAGACAAGAGGGATAGAGGAGAGGGAGGGCGAGGACACTGATAGCAGCACATAACCGGTCCTAGATAATTAAACTAGTTATATCATTAGAAAGGTTTTATTTGACCTTTAGTAGTCAAGAGACATTTTTACTCAGTCCCCTACATCTGAAGGAAAATGAAAGGCAGTAACTACCTAGTTATGAAACTAGCTATAGTAGCATCACATGCACATTTGACAAAACACTGCTTACAACTCCTCACCCGAAATTTGCCTCTTGCATACACCAATTAACTACATGTATTCTCAGCAGATTGACATTCAAATCCAAACGCCACACAAAAGCATGAGGCCAGTTTCTCCCAAACCCCTCCTCCGCCACTAAAAAAGTAGTTTCGGCAACATAGTCGCAAATTAGAGGCTGACAATTAGAGCCTTCCATCAACTTCAGGCATCATTATCTACTTCAGTGCCACCACACAGAGCTTCCTGCCTGCCTCTGAAAGTGACAGGGGAGGAGAAAAAACAACAGCTTTCCAACATGGCTCCTGATCCCAGTTAGGGCTGAGCTGAACTGGGTATGGAGCCACAGACTGGGTGAGTGAGGGCTCCCCCTCTTCCCTAGAGCTAAACCTTCTTTCTGGGAAATGTCGGGGTGGTATGTCAACAATGTGAGCCGCACACTGAGAAATCAACTACCTAGCGAAAGGCTCGTGCCTAGAAGACTAGTATAGTCCTCACAAAACAACTGTTGCTGACTGTCAAGGGGGTTTGGGACAGGCTAGGTCCATGAGAGAAGAAATGCCAGAGGATATTCTGATGCTCAGGGAACATGCCCGAGGTTGGTGAGGCCTGTTTGCTCTAAAACTACAGGTCAAACACTCATGTGTCAGGGGGTAATTCAGCTCTGCATACTACACTATGGCGTTAAGGTTCTTGAAGTAAAAATTTAAATTAAATAAAAAATCATGAAGGACTGGACATTTGCATAAATATCCAGCTAAATCAAAAACATTGCTAAGTGAAAGATTCTCCGGTACTTTTATATAGTTTTTGGCCAGTATTTCGGAAAGTAGCACAAGGCAAAAGTGGTCGCTGAAAATTGCGTACTACAACACATATGTGCACGTGTTCCACATCATTGCTCCCTCGCTCTGCGTGCATCATGTGCCTCTTGCTAGATGTCACTCAAATGACGAGGGGCTGAAGCCCATTGTATTGAACTCATATTGCTTGGGGTCTGGCCCATGTGGGGGAAAATGGCACAGCTTCCAGAAAAAGTCAATTTTAAACAAGGGATTTCGTGGCTAAATGAGGTAAAACAGTAATTCCGCTCAGATTATGCATGTATGAACTACACGTCGACACATCCAGCGCAAAGCTACTTCTATTCTTCCCATTCTTAAGTTTTGTTTTTGCCTCTTAATCTTGGTTTTGTCCATCAGCGTCAAACAGCTAAAAATACAATATTTTTGGTTAATGAAATTATATTACACAGCGGTTTAGATTAACCTCCTTTAAATGTTCACACCCAATGGAACATACATGTTCTTCGATTTATGCCCATACTTAAACATTGCATTTTTTTTTTTAGGTGAACGAGGATAATTTTTGCAACCAGGAAATGGAGGAGCAATTTTTGCATATTGCACCTTTAAGGAGAAACGACATGCATTTACTTGATCAGAGAGAGAATAGAAACTCAACCTCAACATTGAATACATAGGGCCTACAGAAAACATAAGACAAGGGCTATTTTGGGGTGGAGTGCTATTTTAAGTTAGAAACAGTAGTGCTGAGCGATTAACCAGAATTCTGGTTAGGCGTGTTATCCATTTATTAAACTAATTGACCTACGTCTGTTCAACTATTTGAATTCCCATTTTGGTTCTGTGCGCTCAAAGCGCACTTTTTAAAATGTATTTAGATAAGAGAGATCATGCTCGAACTGCGCACTGTAGTAGGGAGTTGTAGTTTCCAATAGGCCAATATTCTACATAGTTTAGCAAAGAAAACATGGTAATTAACTACAATGACCATAACCCACTATCTGGTCTGTGTGGGTCAGTCACAGAAAGGGAGAGAAGAGAGAACACACAATTGAGACAAATAGAGCTGTTGCTTTGAAGGCATCTACCTGAAAATATATCATTAAGTGACTGATAGTTGGTATTCAGTAGTCATAAAATGATGCCTTATTTATTTTGATGAACTACTAAAAACAGCGATTTTGTCAGACAGCAGCTCTATAGAGATGAGATGAAATAAAGTAATCAAATAAAACAAATGTAATATTTCATTAAAGTAATGTGAATTAATCATGGTTATGATAAGCAGTAATGGGCAGTCACTACCATCATTTATGAATTGTTTTATTCTGTGTTATAGCATTCAACCCACATAATGCATTTAAATATTTTAAAACATAATTGAAACGGAAAACTGATATTTTATAAATCTAACTGAAACCAACCTCAAAAAGCACTAATTGCTGAGCACTAAGAAGCAGTGTATTGACATTTTTGGTCTTTGTACAGGCTGGCAGTAAAATGGGCAGTGTCTCTGGACCTGTTCTACTTTTCCCCCTACGGAGTTGATAAAAGCTAAATGGGCAAATGGCGTGGCTGTCCTATTCCTCTTCCCAGAAGCACAGACCTGGGGCCTATAGGGAAGGCGCAAGGGACAGCACGGTGCCACGGTTATCAGAGGAAAACTAAAACCTGACCCACAAGCGTGATGCATGACTACAAGGCCACACGCTTGTAGCTCATGGGATACGCACACAGCTGAGAGAGTTGGGGGAGAGACCTCAGGCATTATGAAATGGACACCAGTAGACCCAAACATGTGCTCATGCCATATGCTCATCTGGGTTTATTCGCAGGAATGTGTCTTTGTCAGGGCGAATATGTTGTGAATATCTGGGTTAGTGTCAATTATGGTAATGAAGACTAATAGTTGCTTTTACAATACGCAGTTAGGAGGATTTCAGCTCATTATTTTCTTTGTCATATTTCCCTGGCCGAGACTATGTGAAAACAGGTGTGGGTTTTAGCCCTGGGAGTAAAGGCTTCACAAGAACTCGGCCCCGAGTGCAGATACCAACTAGGAAGGAATGGGGAGCGGTTGGCAGCTTTCCTTCACCGTTTCCAATAGCCTACGTCCTGAAGTTATAGTCATCGCAGGAAACTTTTACCATGTTGCATGCATGATACTGGTATTTTAAATTGAATAATTTGCACAGTAGTAGCTATGTAGCTAGCTGTGGTTTGATGATCAATTGTAATATTGTAGTCGAATACAGAGAGTGTTTTGGGAGGTTAAAGATGAATAAATTCTGAATAACTACAGTGCCTAGCATTTTTTCATCATATGCCCAAAATCACATTACTAACTTCGAGACGTCAAGAAGTAGCTAGTTAGCTAGCTAAACAAATGCATAGGAAATATTGGAGGTTACAACTCGTTAGCTAACTAGCTAGATAAGGTTAGCTAGTTAGTTACCGGTAGCTAATTCCGAGACTGGAGTAACGTTGTTGTAACGTTAGCTAACGAGTAGCTACTGACTGATAACGTCCATTACTATTTAGCTAGCTGACACCCTGGCTGCAAACAAAAGTTCAGTGTTAACATTTCCGCTAAACTAGACGGTCAACATTAGCTGTTGACGTTTCTAGTTAGTTAACAGTACATGTTAACTGTCTGAATTTGTATAATCGACGTTAGCTAGTTTTGCTACCAGACTGAAACACTCGATAGCTTAACAGCTAGCCAACGTTAACTCGGTACTGGATTCTGAAATTGTTTGACATGGCTACATCGCTGTAGTTAGCTAGCCAACTTATTTTATCCAGTGTAAATGTGCGAGTGGTTGCAATTTAACACATCGAGTTATCCGTTTTCTGCTATTAAGCTAACTTTTGACAGCGCGTGGCTGAAATAAGCTGATATTTCTGGCTTCACCACGAAACTAGGCCACGGCCATACCGGTAGTTTCTCGACGCTGGTGGTAAAAATAGTTAGCTAGTGCTAACTAGCTTCAACTTATGTGGCTTTACAACAGGTTGCAATTTGTTGCTTATGCCTTGCTTTAAAAAGTTACCCTCACCTCAGTTTTATGCAGTTGATTTCTATGTTGCGTCAATCATGCTTTGCCTAATTAAGTTGCTTGTTATTTTGACTTTTTATTGTGCGTCTTTTGGTCCGTATTCTCTTAATCTGCAGGCACAGCCATGCAAGTCACTTGGACCTAGTGTGGCTAGTTACTAGCTATATATACGGGCGAAGTGTGTTTTTTAGAGTAAAGGGGGTTCTGTGGGTGCGCTGGTAGAAAAAAAAGTGCACTCCTCCACCACGCAGAATGGTCTTGTTCGTTTCTCGTCTGAAATCATTCGGTTTTTCTTCGTTGTAATGAATTACCTGTCGGGCCCGGTGTAAAGCGTCGGCGAAGCCATCTGCTTTCGTTCCAGGCTGAGCCACGGAGGCCTGTCCCTGTACCAACTCCGCCATCATCATCATCCCTACTACAGCAGCTCAGCGACACACCAAAAAAAAAACTTTAGACTAGCGAGCAAATCAAGCAGCACACGCGCCGACCCCAGGAAGAAGAAGCTGAGCCCCTTTCTACACGATACCGCGAGATTCAGAACCATCCATTTTGGATAAATGTATTTGATGAAATCACGCGTTACTTGACAGATAGCAGTACCATTTTAACCGGAAGAAGTACTGATGGAGGTCAGATGGGTCGTCATTAGTTACCACAGCCACCAAGTCATAAACTCCGCCTATTTCTAAATGTAACTTCTTAAAGATTCATTTCCTGGATGCTAAAATTATAATAGGTCGCCTAATTTCAGTTTATGTGACAAAACAAGCACGTATAGTGTAGATAATCATTGTAAACCGCTGTGAAATATATTTTCCATAACCAAAGTACTGTATTTTCAGCTGTGTTTAGCTGGTGTACAAAATCGAAAGTAAAATACGCAAATATGAAACTTAAGACCAGGAAGCATAGAAATAGCGCACATTGAACACATCTAAACAGGAATAGCGCACATAGAACAGATATACCGCTTCTTAGACTTGCTTAGACCCTAACCCTATGTGAATTTGGTCACGTCACCCAAAAAGTTACATATTGCAGCTGTAAAATGTAATTTTAAACCTAACCTTAATCACACTGTTAACTTTATGCCCAACCTTAACTTTAAATTAAGACAACATTTCTATTAAATTTTTTCACAAATTTCACAAATACAATAGAGCCAAATTTGACTTTGGGTCTGTGGTAACTAGTGGAAACCGGTCAGATGGTGGTGGGTTATGTTTCATGATATTGGATCGCTCCAATATATTGGTATCACTCCGTGGCGGAGGGATACATTCGAGGTAAGGATTTACAGATTCACTCCGGTGTACCTGTGTCACAGCTGGGGTCCGCCCCTATATATAGACCCCATGGCCGTGACACATGATCTCTTTAATTTTCTCGGCGGATGTCCGTATGGTTTGAGGTACAAACTTTCGGAAGTTCTCTTGGTAAGTCGCTTGGTAAGTGTAATATCTTGCATGGAAGTATACTCACTGGCTGTTTGCAGCCTGGAGCCCTCCTCTTGAGTGCTCCGCGCGCGTTTGATCTGTGTCTTCCGCCCGTGGTTTGTCGTACTTGTTTCGTTAGCGTTACAAAACGACTCCGTGTGCATCCATTAGTATGGTGGCTCTTGCTACTACAAAATGTAATTTACCTTTCACAACTTGCCGACTGGCTTGGTCTATGTGTGTGTTGTGAATTGCTTTAACATGCCAGAGGCGTGGGTTCTGTGCTAATTACCCTGCTATTTTCTTTCATGTTATTTCCTCTGCAGAGTGTAAGAGTATCATGGTGGGCTTTCCACTACGTAGAGACATTAACTTTTGCGTTCCTAAACGGAGTTACTCCAACATATGGCTGTTTTTACTGCTTGGATATTAAACCGGCTAGGTAATATTGCAGTTGGAGTAAATCAAATCCATTACCTGTATGTTTTTTTGTCTGCCTGTTTTTCCCACACAGGTTTTCCCTGTTTTTTTTGCAGAGGTACTGGGTAATTTATCCCTCACCAGGTTCCTATTCCTCACTGGGTTACTACACCGGGTTCCTCTGCCATGGGCGCAGGTGGTTACCTCCCGGCGCCGTCTCTGGCTGGCCCAATCCCATCTCCCAGCTGCTCTCCAGAGAACAATTGCCACTCTACCCATCACCCTAGGGCTGATGTTTGGCTCAGGGGTTGATGACGTTCTGGAGCAGACCAATAAGGGTCGTAGGGACCGGGGGACCCTGAGACGGTTCATGCCGCCTCCTCAGGCCCCGGGTCCAAGGCAGACGGACTGTCGCCACCCACCTGCACCCGAATGACGGTGGGGTCCGTCTCCTTCCCCATCGCCTCGTGCTGAGGGACGACAGCGGGGAGGGGCACAGCGTGCGGTGGATCAACAACATGTCAACTGTCACCGCCATAGGGGTGTGCCTGGGGGACCCAGGCGCTCAGAGTGCCAGAGGAGAGGAGGGCCCCGGCAGGACCCTTGACAAACCTTGCCTCGGCCGCTTCTCCCGGTTTCAAAGAGCGAAGTGGGAGGAGGGTGTGGAGTCCCCCTGGGTGTTGTCCACAATGCTCAAGGGGTACGGACTATAATTCCGGACATCAGAACGGCTAAGTGGGTTCTACTCCATTTATTTTGTGATCCCAAAAAGAGACGGAGGGTTGATTCTGATTCTGGACCTCCGCAACCTCAATGGGTACTTGAAGGTACTGAGGTTCCACATGCAGTCCCCAGCCCGTGTGTTGCAGAATGTGTTCAGGGATCAGTGGTTTGTTATGCCGGACCTGAGGGATGCGTACTTCCATGTTCCTGTTCACCAAGCTTATTGGCAGTACCTCCGATTTGCTTTCGAAGGGACGGCTTACGAATTCATGGTTCTTCCCTTCGGCCTCTCCTTCGCACCCCGCACTTTCACAAAGTGCATGGACGCTGTCCTGGCACCTCTCACATCCCGAGGATTATTGATCCTCAATTACCTGGACGATTGGCTGATTTGTGCCCTGACCAGGACCCAGGTGCTGTCAGACATGCTCCTGACCCACATCGGCAGGCTGGGCACGACAAGAGTCGTCGTCTGACGCCCACACAGAGGGTGGCCTTCATTGGCATGGAACTGGACTCAGTTCTCATAAGAGCATGCCTGCCCACCAGAAGGGTTCAGGCGATCTTATCTTGCTTCAACCACTTTCGCCAGGGGTGGGTGGTATCCGCCCTGACCTGCCAACGCCTGTTGGGCCTGCTGACGGTGGCCTCGTTGCTGATTCCCCTGGGCCTGCTCCATATTAGGCCTCTTCAACGGTGGTTCAATTCCCACCGACTGCACCCGAAGCGCCACTGTCACCGCCAGCTGCGGGTGACTGCACAGTGCCTCGGGCATTGTTGAGGTGGCACTGTTTCTCCTTTCTCTTAGGGGGTGGAGATGCTGAGGATGTGTTGCTGGTCAGCACAGACCCCTCCCAGATCAGCTGGGGGGTGTGGCCAAAGGCAAGTAGGCAAGCGGCTGTTGGCTACCCCCTTGAAGCGGCAGGCACATCAATACACTAGAGCTCCGAGCTGTACTGCTGGCCATGCAGTCTTTCCTTCCTCATCTGAAGGGAAGACATGTCCTGGTGAGAACGGACAACACCACATGTTTGGCTTACATCAACCATCAGGGTGGACTGAGGTCCCACCGCCTCTATCTTATGGCACGGGAGCTCCTTCTCTGGTGCTGCACCTGTGTGATTAGTTCAGGAGAGCGCAGGTGGACCTGTTTGCCTCCCTGGACAATGCACACTGCCCCCTGTGGTACTCTGTCGGAGCCACCAGGGCCTCTGGGCTTGGATGCTCTGGCTCACAATTGGCCAGGGCTGGAGCTTTATGCATTTCCCCTGATCCAGGGTGTGCCAGACAGGACCAGGATGGCGGAGCATCCTCTGCTGCTGGTGGCCCCATACTTTCTCAGACGACCCTGGAGATCCTTTCCGGCGCCGAAAAGAGATGGCTGCCTCGCTTTGTGTTCCTTGGAAAATATGCAGTATTTTGTTTTTTTACGTGTTATTTCTTACATCGGTACCCCGGGTAATCTTAGGTTTCATTACATACAGTCGGGAGGAACTACTGAATATACGATTAACGTCAACTCATCATCGTTCCTACCAGGAATATGACTTTCCCGAAACGGATCCAGAGTTTTTGCCTTCCACACAATACAATGGATCTGATCCCAGCCGCGACCTGTGCGACGCCGTAAAAGGGGAAAACGTGGGGTCTCGTGTCAGGCTTGGGAGACGGGCACATGCGTCCACTCCTAGCATACTACTCGCCAATGTCCAGTCTCTTGACAATAGGTCGATGATCATCGAGCCAGGGTAGCATTCAGAGAGACATCAGGGATTGCAACGTGCTTGCTTCACGGAAACATGGCTAACTCAAGGGACGCTAACGGAGTCAGTGCAGCAGCTGGTTTCTCCATGCATCGGCGCACAAGAACAAACATCTTTCCGGTAAGAAGAGGGGCGGGGGGGTATGCCTTATGATTAACGAGAAGTGGTGTGATCATCATAACAACACACAAGAACTCAAGTCGTTCTGTTCACTGATCTAGAACTCCTCACAATCAAATGTCGACCGCATTATCTACAAGGGAATTCTCGTCATCATAATCACAGCCGTATACATTCCCCCCAAGCAGACACTCGATGGCCCTGAACGACTTTATCTGACTCTTTGTAAACTGGAAACCCACACCCTGAGGCTGCATTCATCGTAGCTGGGGATTTTAACAAGGCTAATCTAAAAAAATCTAAAATTCTATCAGCATATGATTGTGCTACCAGGGCTGGAAAAACACTAGACATTGTTATACTAATTTCCGCGACGCTTATAAGGCCCTCCCGCCCCCTTTCGGAAAAGCTGACCACGACTCCATTTTGTTGATTCCAGCCTACAAACAAAAACTCAAACAACAAGCTCCCGCGCTCAGGTCTGTTCAACGCTGGTCCGACCAATTTGAATCCACGCTTCAAGACTGCTTCGATCAACGCGGATTGGAATATGTTCCGCATCGCGTCCAACAACAATATTGACGAATATGCTGATTCGGTGAGCGAGTTCATTAGGAGTGCTTGACGATGTCGTACCACACAGCAACGATAAAAACATTCCCAAACCAGAAACCGTGGATTGACGGCAGCATTCGGCGTGAAACTGAAAGCGAACCACTGTTTTTTAACCAGGGCAAGGTGACCGGAAGCATGACCGAATACAAACAGTGTAGCTATTCTCTCCGCAAGGCAATCAACAGGCCAAGTCTCTACAGAGACAAAATCGAGTCGAAATTCAACAGCTCAGACACAAGAGGTATGTGGCAGGGTCTACAGTCAATCACGGATTACAAAAGAAAACGCCGCCGGAGGACCAGGATGTCTTGCTCCAGACAGGCTAAACAACTTTTTTGCCCGCTTTGAGGACAATACAGTGCCACTGACACGGCCCCTACACAAAACCTGCGGGCTCTCCTTCACTGCAGCCGAGGTGAGTAAAACATTTAAACGTGTTAACCTCGCAAGGCTGCAGGCCCAGACGGCATTCCAGCCGCGTGCTCAGAGCATGCGCAGACCAGCTGGCTGGTGTGTTTACGGACATATTCAATCAATCCTTATCCCAGTCTGCTGTTCCACAATGCTTCAAGAGGGCCACCATTGTTCCTGTTCCAAGAAAGCTAAGGTAACTGAGCTAAACGACTACGCCCGTAGCACTCACTTCCGTCATCATGAAGTGCTTTGAGAGACTAGTCAAGGACCATATCACCTCCACCTACCGGACACCCTAGACCACTCCAATTTGCTTACCGACCCAATAGGTCACAGACGACGCAATCGCAACACACTGCACACTGCCCTAACCCATCTGGACAGAGAGGAATCATGTGAGAATGCTGTTCATCGATTACAGCTCAGCATTTAACACCATAGTACCCTCCAAACTCGTCATCAAGCTCGAGACCCTGGGTCTCGACCCGCCTGTGCAACTGGGTCCTGGATTCCTGACGGGCCGCCCCAGGTGGTGAGGGTAGGTAACAACATCTCACCCCGCTGATCCTCAACACTGGGGCCCCACAAGGGTGCGTTCTGAGCCCTCTCCTGTACTCCTGTTCACCCACGACTGCGTGGCCATGCACGCCTCCAATCCAATCATCAAGTTTGCGGATGACACTACAGTGGTAGGCTTGATCACCAACAACGACGAGACGGCCTACAGGGAGGAGGTGAGGGCCCTCGGAGTGTGGTGTCAGGAAAATAACCTCATACTCAACGTCAACAAAACAAAGGAGATGATTGTGGACTTCAGGAAACAGCAGAGGGAGCACCCCTATCCACATCGACGGTTCAGTAGTGGAGAAGGTGGAAAGTTTTAAGTTCCTCGGTGTACACATCACGGATAAACTGAACTGGTCCACCACACAGACAGCGTTGTGAAGAAGGCGCAGCAGCGCCTCTTCAACCTCGGAGGCTGAAGAAATTCGGCTTGTCACCAAAAGCACTCACAAACTTCTACGATGCACAATCGAGAGCATCCTGTCGGGCTGTATCACCGCCTGGTACGGCAACTGCTCCGCCACAACCGTAAGGCTCTCCAGAGGGTAGTGAGGTCTGCAGAACGCATCACCAGGGGCAAACTACCTGCCCTCCAGGAACCTACACCACCCGATGTCACAGGAAGGCCATAAAGATCATCAAGGACAACAACCACCCAAGCCACTGCCTGTTCACCCGTATCATCCAGAAGGCGAGGTCAGTACAGGTGCATCAAAGCAGGGACCGAGAGACTGAAAAACAGCTTCTATCTCAAGGCCATCAGACTGTTAACACGCACCACTAACATTTAGCGGCCGCTGCCAACATACTGACTAACTCCAGCCACTTTAAAAATGGGAATTGATGAGAAATTATGTAAAAATGTACCACTAGCCATTTAAGCAATGCCACTTAATACAATGTTTACATACCCTACATTACCCATCTCATATGTATATATACTGTATCTATATCATCTCTGCATCTTGCCATCTTTATGCAATACATGTACACTATAGCCATTTTAAACTATGCCATTTATGTTTACATCCCTACAGTCTAATGAGAGTACTCATGCTCATATGTATATACTACAGTATCTAAACCATCTACTGGCATCTGCCATGCCGTTCTGTACCACCACTCATTCATATATCTTTATGTACATATTCTTTATCCCTTTACACTTGTGTGTGTGTGTAAGGTAGTAGTTGTGGAATTGTTAGGTTAGATTACTGTTGGTTATTACTGCATTGTCGGAACTAGAAGCACAAGCATTTCGCTACACTCGCATTAACATCTGCTAACCATGTGTATGTGACTAATAAAATTTGATTTGATTTGATTTGATTTGGTTCAGCCTTCTCCTGTCCCTGTTGTCTGGGGCCTTCTCCTGTACCTGTTGTCTGGGGCACCTTGGCAAATGCCCCTGAGATCTGACCTGCTGTCTCAGGCCGGGGGAACTCTGTGGCATCCGAGAACGCACCGCCTCAGTCTGTGGGCTTGGCTGCTGAACGGCACCAATGGTCCATGTTAGGGCTACAGGAGGGTGTAATGTACACCATGCAGAGCACAAGAGCACCGGCTACAACTGCGGCATACCAGTTGCGCTGGCGGTTGTTCTGCTTTTGGTGCACTGGTATTGAGGTTGTGCCCGATTCATGTGGGGTGCAGTATGTCCTCCCAATACCTGCAGTCTCGCTTGGATGAGGGCTTGGCAGCCTCTACACTTTGAGGGTATTTGGCCGCTATATCTACCAGGCTTGTG
Organism: Salvelinus sp. IW2-2015; assembly: GCF_002910315.2. NCBI lineage: Eukaryota > Metazoa > Chordata > Actinopteri > Salmoniformes > Salmonidae > Salvelinus > Salvelinus sp. IW2-2015. Next base: position 19,000,106 of record NC_036844.1, read on the forward strand.
GGGTGGATGGACAGGCCAGTGGGGCGCCATCCTTTGGTCTCCAGGTTTATGAAGGGGGTTCGTCGCCTGTGTCCACCTAGGACCCGCTCAATGGCGAACTGGGATCTGGATGTGGTCTTGGCAGCTTTGGCAAAGCTGCCTTTCGAACCATTGGAGTTTGCCTCCCTGAAACACCTCTCTATGAAGGTGGCTTTCTTGGTAGCGATTACTTCCATGAAGTGGGTGCGCTCCATGCTCTTTCAGTGCTACCGGATGGACCCCGGTGGGAGGAGTATATCTCTCCACCCCAACCCTTCATTCCTCCCGACGGTTCTGTCAGACAGGCATGTGAACATCCCTTTCATCCTGTATGCTTACAACCCCCTGGGAGTGGCGAGGGAGTCAGGGCCTCCCTCCGGCATGCTGTGCCCTGTGCGGGCACTGGCTGCCTATGTGGAGCAGACTCGGTCAGTGAGAACAACACACCAGCTCTTTGTTTGCTATGCTGAGAGTCCTGGGGGCTGGGTTATCGAAGCAGAGGCTCTCTCACTGGATCGTGGACACGATTACGACAGCATAGTGCCTGGCTGGCAGGCCAGTGCTGGGATCTGTGGTGGCACATTCAACGCGAGGTGTGGCTGCGTCTTGGGCTCTACTGAGAGGAGTGTCCCTCGCTAATATCTGTGCTGCGGCCAGCTGGACTTTGCTAGATACTATTGGGTAAATGTGGCACCTCCCCTCTGCGGTTGGTTCAGCGGTCCTGGGTATCGCCTCCCCTTCCCAGGGACTGGGCCAAGACCCCCCTTCCACATTGACGGCCCCTGCGTCTCGGTCCCGCACTGGGACTTCGCCGTTGGCTGGCCAGGTCCCTCTAGCACCAACTAAATCTGGTACTGGTATACCAATATATTGGAGTGATCCAATATAGTGAAAAATAACAAAGGTTACGTATGTAACCACAGTTGTGAGCTGTATGGATCACTCCAATCCTCTATGGCACTACAGGCGCCTCAGAAATGATGTAGAGAACGTGTGTCGCGGCCATGGGGTCCATATATAGGGGAGGACCCCAGCCGTGACACAGGTGTACACAGGAGTGAATCTGTAAATCGTCACCTCAGATGTATCCCTCCACTGCGGAGTGATACCAATATATTGGCGTGACCCATATAGCTCACATAACCGTGGTTACATACAGCTGAAGTCGGAAGTTTACATACACTTAAGTTGGAGTCATTAAAACTCGTTTTTCAACCATTACACAAATTTCTTGTTAACAAACTATAGTTTTGGCAAGTCGGTTAGGACATCTACTTTGTGCATGACACAATTCATTTTACCAACAATTATTTACAGGCAGGTAATTTCACTTCTAATTCACTATCACAATTCCAGTGGGTCAGAAGTTTACATGCACTAAGTTGACTGTGCCTTTAAACAGCTTGGAAAATTCCAGAAAATGATGTCATGGCTTTAGAGGCTTCTGATAGGCTTTGACATCAATTTGAGTCAATTGGAGGTGTACCTGTGGATGTATTTCAAGGCCTACCTCAACTCAGTGCCTCTTTGCTTGACATCATGGGAAAATCAAAAAGAAATCAGCCAAGACCTCAGAAAAATGATTGTAGACCTCCACAAGTCTGGTTCATCCTTGGGAAGCAATTTCCAAACGCCTGAAGGTACCACTTCATTTGTACAAACGATAGTACGCAAGTATAAACACCATGGGACCATGCAGCCGTCATACCTCTCAGGAAGGAGGCGCGTTCTGTCTCCTAGAGACAAACGTACTTTGGTGCGACAAGTGCAAATCAATCCCAGAACAACGGCAAAGCACGTTGTGAAGATGCCTGGAGGAAACAGGTACAAAAGTATCTATATCCATAGTAAAACGAGTCCTATAATCGACATAACCTGAAAGGCCGCTCAGCAAGGAGAAGCCACTGCTCCAAAACCGCCATAAAAAAGCCAGACTATACGGTTTGCAACTGCACATGGGGAAAGATCGTATTTATGGAGAAATGTCCTCTGGTCTGATTGAAACAAAAATAGAACCGTTTGGCCATAATGACCATACGTTATGTTTGGAGGAAAAAAAGGGAAGCTTGCAAGCCGAAGAACACCTCTCAACCGTGAAGCACGGGGTGTGGCAGCATCATGTTTGTGGGGCTGCTTTGCTGCAGGAGGGACTGGTGCACTTCACAAAAATAGATGGCATGAGTAAGGAAAATTATGTGGCTATATTGACGCAACATATCAAGACATCAGTCAGGAAGTTAAAGCTTTGTCACAAATGGGTCTTCCAAATGGACAATGACCCAAGCATACTTCCAAAGTTTGTGGCAAAATGACTTAAGCACAACAAAGTCAAGGTATTGGAGTGGCCAATCACAAAGCCCTGACCTCAATCCTATAGAAAAGTTGTGTGCAGAATGTAAAAGCATGTGCGAGCAAGGGATGCCTACAAACCTGACTCAGTTACACCAGCTCTGTCAGGAGGAATGGGCCAAAATGTACCCAACTTATTGTGGGAAGCTTGTGGAAGGCTACCCGAAACGTTTGACCCAAGTTAAAGAATTTAAAGGCAATGCTACCAAATACTAGTTGAATGTATGTAAACTTCTGACCCACTGGGAATGTGATGAAAGACAAAAGCTGAAGTAAATCATTCTCTACTATTATTCTGACATTTCACATTCTTATAATTTAAGTGGTGATTCTAACTGACCTAAGACGAGGATTTTTTACTAGGATTAAATGTCAGGAATTGTGAAACTGAGTTTAAATGTATGTAAACTTTCGACTTCAACTGTACGTAACCTTTTGATTTTTAAAGCACGAGCAGCATGTTGATCAATATGAAAATGTTTGATTACATGAGGCATTAGGTGTGAATGTGTTTATATGTTTTGGAATACTCTTTAGGAATGTTTTTGTATAAAAATAAGTACAAGCTGATGTGTATTTTTAAACTTGCCCACTTAGTATGCAGTAGCACAACACTGTTTTACCGATGTTTGGCTAAATAAATATGAATTGTTTCCAGGTTAAAAAAAATTACCACTTCCTCACATCGCCCTTGTCACTGAGCTAACAGTGCGTATGGTCTTGAATTTGACCAGGTCACAGGATTTATATAACTGGCAAAACATTTTCAAACAAATTTGCAGTTTTATGTTAATTTTCTTCTGTTACTATTTGTGTGACCTCCTTTGTTAAACACTAAATGTAGCCTACTCAGATAATGGTCTACAAGGCAATTGGTTTTAAAATGTTTTTTTGTGTGTTACAATTGTCTCCACAGTTGGCTAAATGTGTCTGTTTTTGCATGCAGGCCTATTCCTTATGAGTAAAGACGTGTAATATGGGGGGAGACCATCGTGTAACCAATCTGGTTGGACCCAAAACAGTTGACATGTAAGCCTACAGAGAGATGAAAATTGAGGAATATTGATTTTTCTTCTCACTTTCTCCTTGCACATGTGGAAACATCTATCGTTACACATCTGGCAGACTCCAGCACTTTGGAGAGAGGCAAGTAAAATTGCCTCAAATTTATAGATGTTTATGCAAAACAGCTCATGTTCCTTAAATTCCATCCAATCCCAATGCTACAAGAACAAGATGCAAGTAGGCCTCACTCCAAAATTAATTTGGAGACAAACTGAATGTATAATGAAAGCACATTTGTTTGAGTAGCATATTTTTTTTATTGTCCAAGGAATGCAGTGCTTTACATTTCCCCTGAAAATGCAAACAATGTGTTCTCTGTACGTACACCAAACATTAGGAACACCTTCCTAATATTGAGTTGCACCCCCTTCTGCCCACAGAACAGCCTCAATTCATCAGGGTATGGACTCAACAAGGTGTTGAACGTGTTCCTTGGGGATGCTGGCCCATGTTGACTCCAGTGCTTCCTAACAGTTGTGTCAAGTTGGCTGGATGTCCTTTGGGTGGTGGACCATTCTTGATACACATGGGAAACTGTTGAGCATAAAAAACCCAGTGTTGCAGTTCTTGACACAAACTGGTGAGCCTGGCACCTACTACTACCATACCCCGTTCAAAGGCACTTAAATATTTTGTCTTGCCCATTCACCCTCTCAATGGCACACATACACAATCCATGTCTCAATATTTAAAAATCCTCCTTTAACCTGTCGTCTCCCCTTCATCTACACTGATTGAAGTGGATTTAACAAGTGACATCAATAAGGGATCATAGCTTTCACCTGGATTCAGATGGTCAGTCTGTCATGGAAAGAGCAGGTATTCTTAATGTTTTGTATACTCAGTGTACAGTATGTGTAGGATATAAACATGTGTGTCAATGTTGGGGGGTGCTTGGACATGACTGATTAGGGTGGCCTGTGAGACAAGGAGATTTACATTCCCTTGGTCTGCTGCCTCTTACGGACACAGAGATATCAATTTTCCTGCCTACTCAGCCTCATGCAATTTATCACATCCCAAAAAAAGAGAAGAAATTAAGTGGCTGAGAAGTAGGGGTTCCCATTACCATAGCCAGACTGACACCACTAAATTAAGATCTCACATTTTTGTGAAGTATAATCTTGCGCCGCTATTGCTACCATGTGCTCGGCAATGTATTCAGACTCAGGGATGGGTAGGGATGGAAGTAAAATTCACACAGAACCATTAGAGATTCGGCCGCCTGCAGCCCCCAGTCTCTCTCCCAGCGGTACAGGAGAACAAGGATAGCCAAAGCAGGTGTGGTGGGCCTCTGGAGTCCTGCCAGTCAACAGTGGGAACTTTCATGAGAATGGAGGGGATGGTGGGGTGTGCAGAGTGTGGTTACCATATGAGGCTGATCAAGTGTCATGTTGCTCCCTCTCCTCTCCATTATTGTTGAGAAGGGTCTCTTGTCTCCTGGGTCGTCTGTGGGGAAATGTACAGACTTTCTCACTGTGTGTCTGTGGTAAGAGCTAAGCTTTACAACAACATGCTGAAGAATAACCAACCTGTGGGATTCCTTCCAAATGACAAAAACATGACTTTCCTCTGAATGTTCCACTTGCTTCAGGCTTGTGACGTAGATCTATCACAGTATAAATGGGTTAGGGGGAATAAATGCACACATGCAATTGTCAGTCTCTATGACTGCATTTAGACAGGCAGCCCAATTCTGATATTTTTTTCATTCATTGATCTTTTAACCAATCGGATGAGCTCTGAAAAAGATCTGATGTGATTGGTCAATAGACCAATTAGTGGAAAAATATCAGAATTGGGCTGCCTGTCTAAACGCAACCCAGGTGTTTGAACTGGTTTCGAGTGAAGTACAGTACTGCTAAGCTTACACATTCATGCAGTTGTGAAAAAAGCATACAAGCATACATATGACTGCTAATTTTCTTTTTAAAATGCACTTGTTGATATGAGTGAGGATGTGCACCTTTCTCTGTGTTTTATCAACAGACGATACAAAACATATTGGTTGCTTACGAGCTATGATATCGGTGGTATATGAGTAACTGAGCACAGATGGTCAGAGGACAACAGATGGCCAAAACTTTGAACACTTGACAGCTGTCACTCATTAAATGACAGACATACTAAACTCAGCAAAAAAAAAAACGTCCTCTCACGTCAACTGCTTTATTTTCAACAAACTTAACGTTGAAATATTTGTATGAATAACAAGATTCAACAACTGAGACATGAACTGAAACAAGATCCACAGACATTGTGACTAACAGAAATGCAATAATGTGTCCCTGAACAAAGGGGGGTCAAATCAAAAGTCAGTGATCTGGTGTGGCCACCAGCTACATAGTACTGCAGTGCATCTCCTCCTCATGGACTGCGCCAGTTCTTGCTGTGAGATGTTACCCCACTCTATCCCACCAAGGCACCTGCAAGTTCCCGGACATATCTGTGGGGAATGGCCCTAGCCCTCACCCTCCGATCCAACAGTCCGAGACGTGCTCAATGGGATTAGATCCGGGCTCTTCGCTGGCCATGGCAGAACAGACATTTCTGTTTAGCAGGAAATCACGCACAGAACAAGCAGTATGGCTGGTGGCATTGTCATGCTGGAGGTCATGTCAGTATGTGCCTGCAGGAAGGGTACCACATGAGGAGGAGGATGTCTTCCCTGTAATGCACAGCGTGCGAGATTGCCTGCAATGACAACAAGCTCAGTCTGATGATGCTGTGACACACCACCACAGACCATGACGGACCCTCCACCTCAAAATCGATTCCGCTCCTGAGTACAGGCCTCGGTGAACACTCATTTCTTCGACAATAAACGCGAATCTGACCATCACCCCTGGTGAAACAACCGCGACTCGTCAGTGAAGAGCACTTTTTGCCAGTCCTGTCTGGTCCAGCGACGTGGGTTTGCCCATAGCGACGTTGCCGGTGATGTCTGGTGAGGACCTGCCTTACAACAGGACTACAAGCCCTCAGTCCAGCCTCTCTCAGCCTATTGCGGACAGTCTACGCACTGATGGAGGGATTGTGCGTTCCTGGTGTAACTCGGGCAGTTGTTGCCATCCTGTACCTGTCCCGCAGTGTGGATGTTCGGATGTACTGATCCTGTGCAGGTGTTACACGTGGTCTGCCACTGCGAGGACGATCAGCTGTTCATCCTGTCTCCATGTAGCGCTGTCTTTGGCGTCTCACTGTACGGATATTGCAATTATTGCCCTGGCCACATCTGCAGTCCTCATGCCTCCTGCAGCATGCCTAAGGCATGTTCACACAGATGGTCAGAGGACAACAGATGGCCAAAACTTTGAACATTGACACTGTCACCATTAAATGACAGACATACTAAACTCAGCAAAAAAAGAAACGTCCTCTCACTGTCAACTGCGTTTTTATTTTCAACAAACTTAACGTGTAAATATTTGTATGAACATAACAAGATTCAACAACTGAGACATGAACTGAACAAGATCCACAGACATGTGACACAGAAATGGAATAATGTGTCCCTGAACAAAGGGGGGGTCAAAATCAAAAGTCAGTATCTGGTGTGGCCACCAGCTACATTAAGTACTGCAGTGCATCTCCTCCTCATGGACTGCGCCAGTTCTTGCTGTGAGATGTTACCCCACTCTTCCACCAAGGCACCTGCAAGTTCCCGACATATCTGTGGGGAATGGCCCTAGCCCTCACCCTCCGATCCAACAGGTCCGAGACGTGCTCAATGGGATTGAGATCCGGGCTCTTCGCTGGCCATGGGAGAACAGACATTTCTGTTTAGCAGGAAATCACGCACAGAACAAGCAGTATGGCTGGTGGCATTGTCATGCTGGAGGGTCATGTCAGTATGTGCCTGCAGGAAGGTACCACATGAGGGAGGAGGATGTCTTCCCTGTAATGCACAGCGTCGAGATTGCCTGCAATGACAACAAGCTCAGTCTGATGATGCTGTGACACACCACCACAGACCATGACGGACCCTCCACCTCAAAATCGATTCCGCTCCTGAGTACAGGCCTCGTGTAACACTCATTCCTTCGACAATAAACGCGAATCTGACTCAACCCCTGGTGAGACAACCGCGACTCGTCAGTGAAGAGCACTTTTTGCCAGTTCCTGTCTTGTCCAGCGACGGTGGGTTTGTGCCCATAGGCGACGTTGCCGGTGATGTCTGGTGAGGACCTGCCTTACAACAGGACTACAAGCCCTCAGTCCACCTCTCTCAGCCTATTGCGGACAGTCTACGCACTGATGGAGGGATTGTGCGTTCCTGGTGTAACCGGGCAGTTGTTGCCATCCTGTACCTGTCCCGCAGGTTGATGTTTCGATGACTGATCCTGTGCAGGTGTTACACGTGGTCTGCCATGCGAGGACCGATCAGCTGTTCATCCTGTCTCCATGTAGCGCGTCTTTGCTCTCACGGTACGATATTGCAATTTATTGCCCTGGCCACATCTGCAGTCCTCATGCCTCCTTGCAGCATGCCTAAGGCATGTTCACGCAGATGAGCAGGGACCCTGGGCATCTTTCTTTTGGTGTTTTTCAGAGTCAGTAGAAAGGCCTCTTTGGTGTCCTAAGTTTTCATAACTGTGACCTTAATTGCCTACCGTCTGTAAACTGTTAGTGTCTTAATGACCGTTCCACAGGTGCATGTTCATTAATTGTTTATGGGTTATTGAACAAGCATGGGAAACAGTGTTTAAACCCTTTACAATGAAGATCTGTGAAGTTATTTGGATTTTTACTAATTATCTTTGAAAGACAGGGTCCTGAGAAAGAGACGTTTCTTTTTTTGCTGAGTTTAAATGCTTTGATTGAGCTACATTATAGATGACCCCAGAACCATGAAATATCCAGATGTTGGGCTTGTTCAGTAATCACTTTGGAAAAAGAAACATATTTGGACAGAAGCTATAAATAAGAAGCTACTTTAACACCATTTTGAAATGTCAACATCTCAGAAAATGCAGGATTATGAAAACAGTACCTCTCTGGGGATTATTGGGAAATAGAAAGGTTAAACACAAACACTCGCACACTTATCCCAGTTGCCTCTGAGTATTTCACCCTCTCCCCCAGAAGAAGGGGCCATATAGAACTATAATTGCAGTATCTCTCAGCATGTATCTCTCAGCATGTATGTGGAATTCTGAAGGCAGGATACATACAGGGATATTGTTTCATTGAGAACCCTCTTCGGTATCTTTCTCTGTCCAGCTTTCAGTTTTCCTTCAAATACAAATCATTGTCTATGGAGAGAGGAAATATCCCCCCCAAAAAGTTTCATAAAATGCAACTTCAAAAGGAAGTAAAGGGAAAGATCATTTTCAGTACCAGTGTAGTGTAATTGTAAGAAAACTACAGACAATAGGAAATGAAAAAGGAGATCAGGCAGGAGAAAAAGGCATCTGATCAGTAAGTATCACTTTGATGTGAAAAAGAACAGAGAAATGAAATGAAACTGTATGATGGCTGGAGAAGGAGTACCTTAAAATAAAAAATCCTGCAATTAAAAAAAAAAATATTGACAGGTGAATATTTGAAAACAGACAGTCGTTCTCCAATGACAGGAAATGTACACGTTTACCTCCTTATTTCCCCCCTTGTCTTTTCAGCTTCCTCAGCCTCCAACCCCCAGCCACTTTGCTTTGATTCAGCTCTGTATCTGTATTTTAAATGACTCAATTACATTGGATCCTGTGGTGAAAATTATGGATGTTTTCCACTATTTCTCTCTCTCCTCTGGGACAGCATGACCCCGCCCTGCCACCAATCAACCCCTCTTCCCTCCACCAATCTTTCCTGCCCCACCTGTCCTACTCCTCTTCTTTCCCCAGCTCTTTCCTCTGAAAATGTTCACTTTATTGTGTGTCTATCTGCGACTGAGAGGAAATAATAGCTAAATGGGCTTGTGTGTGAGCTCTATTCGCTGTGAACTGACAGTGTTTGGCTGCTGTTTTTCCAGCAGCTAAAGCGTCGCCTGTCATCACTGCATAAGTCAGAGTCTAGCTAGTGTATCCTTTCAATGACAGGAGCCCACAGTGCTTCCAGCCATTCAAAGCCACCCAGACAGAAATGAACACACATCAGCAGGAATAGTAAACAGAATAGTCTTTATTCTTTAAAAGCAACAGACGTTTCCCTTCAGGCTCTCAGTTTACAACCCTGGTTAATCAGGCTCACAGTTCACAACCTTGGTTAATGTGTATGTCTGTTTCCACAACAACGAAAATGAATGTTACATGGAAATGAAAATAATACACCACATGCACATATACAGTACACTGAGCAAACATTCTGAACATCTTCCTAATATTGAGTTCCACCCCCTATTGCCCTCAGAACAGCCTCAATTCGTTGGGGCATGACTCTACAAGGTGTCGAATGGATGCTGGCTCATGTTGATTCCAATGTTTCCCACATTTATATCAAGTTGGCTGGATGTCCTTTGGGTGATGGACCATTCTTGATACATGCGAATAACTGTTGAGCATGAAAAACCCAGCAGCGTAGCATTTCTTCACACAAACCGGGGCGTCTGGCACCTACTACCATACCCCGTTCAAAGGCACTTATATTTTCTCTTGCACATTCACCCTCTGAATGGCACACATACACAATCCATTTGTCTCAAGGCTTAAGTATCCTTCTTTAACCTGCCTCCACTTCATCTACACTGATTGAAGTGGATTTAACAAGTGACATCAATAAGGGATCATAGCTTTCCCCTGGTCAGTATGTCATGGAAAGAGCAATGTTTTGTATACTCATTGTAAACAGGGCCATTAAACATTAAAATCACCTTCCTAGGGATACACTCACACTCAAGCAGGATCACCACCTTGAACCTGATAGGCCACTCATCCATTCACCACCTCTTCCAGAAACAAATCGAAGGACATAATGAGTGTGCCTGCTAACAAACCAGCAGACTCCAGGGAGGGAGCTGGAGAGCGTAGTCACTGCCAGGGAGATAAATCTATTGATTTGAGATAAACATACTACATTACTGCTGCCCTGGGGAGTTGGGTTTTGGAGCTGGTCTGAGACCACAGGGCAGCTGGTTATGGGATAGAGACCAGACCCCTCTGATCCTGGCTGCTTCTCCCTGGTGAGATCTGTGAAGACTTCCTGGCTGCACACTCCCTCTATGGAACTGGCTGGGGGAGGAAAGCCCCTCTTAGAGAAGCTTTAAACCCCATGGATTTGTCATCTATGGATTTGTATTGGTCTGAATGGGGCACAGGGCAAACCATCATTCACATCTATCCCTACATGAACACTGTTGTGACAAAGATGGAGAGGTATGAATGGGGTGGAGTAGACAGCAGGTAACATTTATTTATTTAACCTTAATTTAACTAGGCAAGTCAGTTAAGAACACATTCTTATTTACAATGATGGCCTATGAACAGTGGGTTAACTGCCTTGTTCAGGGGCAGAATGACAGATGTTTACCTTGTCAGCTCGGGGATTCAATCTTGCAACCTTTCGGTTACTGGCCCAACACTCTAACCACAAGCCTACCTGCCGCCCCTAACATATCTGTTAAAATACTATTGTGAATATGAAAAGTTTAGAAAAGTATGTTGGATAATATTTTGCAGATGATGAAATACAACAGAATTCCTGTGCAGTGACCACATTGTAAATCTACCAAACTTTCCAACATATTTAAATCTTGCATTTTGGTGAACAAGATTCAGCCTGGCCACAAAGACCTCGTAGACCAAGAAAAAATTAATCTGGCATTGTAAAAGGCTATCGATTATCCCTGGCCCCAGGGGGACAGACCCTATAAGTCTAGTTGCTGTAACAGGAGACAGGGAATCCCAAACACTCATTAACCCTCTCAGATGGGCAACATTAAGCAGGAGGCAAAATATTTATAATTTTCCATCAATATTTCATCACTGGCTGTGTCCAAACAAAGACAAGGCTTTGACCATAATGGTCCTCCATCCGTTTATAGATTTTGGGGAGAGGAAGTAACATACCAGTGTCCTTTGACACCAGAAATAAGTCTGTCCCAACCGCCGTGAACACAGGATCCATGCATATTAGATAGCTAGGTTGTCCTACAGTCAAGTACTGTAGAATAAGCACTGCAAAAGGAGAGGCTGTTATGTTTCTCTGATACACTTTCACAGCCTGGGTTTGCTTCATATTAAACATACTGCAACTCATATGTCGAACACGGTGGTGGACTTGGCAAGGCATCTTCGGTGTCACATGTCACTGTCTGTGAAACCTTATACCATCCTCACATCTCATCACAGTGGGATTAAGTCACCTAATGCCTACATCCATTAATCCCAGCGGTTCCACTTAACACAGAACAGTATATAGTAAGTCAGAACCAATCTGTGGTGTGTCTCGGCCTGTCGTAAATCTCCCCGACTCACTCTCCAGTGAGAGGATGACCTCATTGTCTTTTCCTGGCCCATTAGCTTTCTGGGGAAACCTCTGGGGACCGTTGTTAACCCCTCTGGTGCTGGATCAGGCAGCATTACACTCCATCCCAACCAGGTGGAATTGGTTTCATATTCTAAAATATTGATGGACTAATTTGCTCTACATGCTATGCAGATAATGTCACACATTGGTTTCATAACATTGAGGATTACATGCATATTATTTGGGTGCATTTCGACAGTCAAAAGTGTCTGCCTCTCCACACATCATTTGCACTGATCTGTAAACCAAGGGGAGTTGAAGGCAATAAGGTACATGCATACTGTGAATTTTATTTAACCCATCCAGCTCCTTCCTCAGTGCCAATCTACTCTGCCCCCAGAACCAAAGCTCATGTGAGACCCCGCCTCTTAATGTTTCCATCTGTCAGGAGAGACTACCTCAGTGCAGACGGAGTGAACACAGGGAAGGAATGCGCTCATGCGTTACTGCCACTCTTCCAGGTGTCTAGCTGGGAACCGTGGACGCAGGGTCTACACTCCCAGTCCCAGGGTGAAGTGCACTACAGACATAATAGAGAAAGCTTATGGGGCTGTCGTCTTAGGTTACAGGTTCACCATAATGATGGGACCTGCCTTGCATTCTAATTGCAGGTAATTGACCTCCTGTGGACTGTTATTGTTCCAGCTTCTTTTGTGCTGGCTGCCGTTTAGAGCAGAGGTCAGTGAACCTGGGACCCCTGACTCCTCCAGACAGGTAGGCTAGGATTAAATGACCCAAGACATTCTGTTAGAGAATAGACTCATCTGTGCTTAATAGACCCCCAGCTCTCCCTCCTTTACTGTTACATTGTTTGCCATTAACTTCAGTTTACAGAAAACTTTATGAGGATGACTTGATTGAAGATATTGTTTCTCGTTCAGTTATACACTTTAGAGCAGGTACAGATGAATTCCGAGAGAAATAAAAAAATATGTATAATTTGAACTGAATTCACAATTTGAGATATCGCAGTTACAAATTGGACTACAGTCCATGTTGTTCACATTTTTCACTACAGCAGAGACAAATCACCTGCACCCGTGTACCCTCTCTGTCACAAAATACTAGAGGATCCGTCTCAAGAGGCCACAGTAACCTGGGAACAATGGTGTCCTTTGTGTGCAGTGAGAGAGTGACAGAGAGTGAAGGTCTGCTCCTACGGAGACAGACAGAAGAGCATCCATTAGGGCTCCATTCAGGGACGCCGTTGACTTTCATGTCGTCCCATTGTGGCGCTGCTCCTTGGAGAGGCTGACACAGAGTGGGTAATGAGGGGTAATTGACTCAGGGTCAAGGATGATTAATTCCCTTGGTCAGGTGTCCTCGCTTTCATACCTGACAGAGACGCAGGCTGCCGTGAAGCCACAGGCGGGCGGGCAGAGCGGAGCAGGAGGCTGGCTGGCGCTGAAACACGAGACACAGGCAACACACACGGTACACACTGCCCAGGCCGTTCTCATGATGTCATCCAATCCTTGGACAGGCTAGTGGTTAATGCTCTGAACTGCGGCACCTTGACTGCTGCCACAGACCACAGCTCTCCATCACTCTCTCTCACACACACCTAGCAGTGTTCACATGTCAGTCTGCTTCATTTATATGGCTAATGACCTGGGGTAAGACACAAAGGTGAAAGGTCATAACTATCTTCCCCCTACACAGAGCTATACTGAGCTCCAACCACAGACCACAGATTGAGAGTGACAGTCGTACTACCCTCCTTTCTCCTTCAGCTTCACTGGCTAATCTGAATCCCTCATTTTCTGCACAAGCAATTTCCCCCCGAAAGGCCAGTGATTACAGGCGACCTGCTGAATGTATGCACGCGTTACTAAATGCCAGGGCTTGCTGGTAATTGACCAGGCAGACTGAGACGCCTGCGGTGTAATTGAGCAGGGTTGAGGGGTTCTGGTGGGACTGAAAGGACCTGGGGATCCCCCACCGGCCATTAAGCCCAGCAGGAGGGCTCCTGCCTGGGTCCACCTCAGGCTCAGGGCGGCCCCTCATTCAACCTATCGCCCCTTCAACAGTGTGGGACACACCAAGATCTGGAGAGGGTTTGGATCATATAGTGTGAGAGGAAGAATGAAAAATAAGACTATAGGGCACTAACTTTAAAAACAGTTTGTTTAAATTCAAAATCATTTAACATTGATTCTGCATTGAGACACGCACATCCATGTCAATGGAGCCTCAGAGAAGTTCATACGTTCATAAGATGAGAAGTTCATCTCTTGCTGGCTGTCTGTCCATATGCAGTTGGGATGAAGAGAGCAGAGCACACATGCTGAGCCTGATATACGTCGACCCCCAATTGGCCTGTCCTTTCACTCCAGTCGTGCCGTCACAGACCAGAAATAGCCTCATCACTTCCACTACAGTAGATGACAGCTAGCCTAGCAACAAGGCCAAAGCACACCAGTGCAACCAACTAACCTCCCACTAGGCAACAGCGTCATCTACTGATCTACATATACTGTTAACATGATACAGCTTCCCTGATACCCTTAACCGCTTGACAGAACAGTGCCCAGATACGACTGTTCTGTACCAAAAGGACACCTATCAGATATACTAAATCAATGTAAGAATTTTCATTTACCCTCTTAAGCACAAAATTTAGTGTGACAGCAATACACTTCAATGATCCAAATACGTTTTATTTCAAGATACGGTAACAAACACCTAATATGAAATATGCAACTAAAAAACTACTCCGGTAAGGCAAGAGGGGTGAGTAAACATTAGGAAGTGTAAAGCTGCTTAAGACTCCCTCTAATACAGGGGAGAGAAAGATGATCCAAGGCTGACCGTCTAGCCCTAGTGCTTGGAGCGATGTTCCCCCTGCAAACGGTGGTGCTCCCTTAGTCTGCAGTGAGAGAACAGAGAGCTAGTTAGCGCATTTATCTACATTTAAAAAATGTATGTAAAAAAAAATATGGTTTCAAGAAGCCTTCTTGAAAATATAACTTTTTTGGGACAAATGAGTTTGCTTATGAAGGACACAAACCTGACAGCGTTGATCTTGATGAATCCAGAGGCATCACATGGGTCATAGTCTCCCTGCACGTCCATACTGGGACGAAAGAAGAGGGATAAGTCACGTTATTGTGTAGGCCTATGTGGTTGGGGAAGGGCTTTTGCAGTCACATTCTAAACTGTGGTTATTCCAACACCCGTCTAGCACACAGGAGAGGTAGGACAGTGAATAACATTAACCACAGATTATTGCATCATTCAAAAAAATGTCAATAGATTTTTCTCTGAACGCATTTGCTCTTTATGTTTGCGATTTCAGAGGGGGGGGAAAACAACCACACGTTGAGAAAAAGCTCATTTGTAGACAATCCAGTTTTGTACAAACTCCTAAGCAGAGGAAATGAGTTTCTCATAACCTGATGGTTTCTTGTCTGTGACATCCTTTTTGTAAGCAACTCCCGTGATGTAAAAATTGTGCCAGTGAACATCTATTATATAGGCCTCTTGTGGCTCGTTCCCTTCTCCTCCTCGGTGTGTGTATTTGTAAGGTGTGTGTGTGTCGGAGGGGAGAGTATGTTCCTCTATGTTAGAGCCTCGCTAGGCTACCTGCAGCTGTGGTTGTCATCAGTAGGATTCTCTAGGCTACCTGCAGCTGTGGTTGTCATCAGTAGGATTCTCTAGGCTACCTGCAGCTGTGGATGTCATCAGTAGGATTCTCTAGGCTACCTGCAGCTGTGGTTGTCATCAGTAGGATTCTCTAGGCTACCTGCAGCTGTGATTGTCATCAGTAGGATTCTCTAGGCTACTTGCAGCTGTGGTTGTTATCAGTAGGATTCTCTAGGCTACTTTGCAGCTGTGGTTGTTATCAGTAGGATTCTCTAGGCTACTTGCAGCTGTGGTTTTTATCAGTAGGATTCTCTAGGCTACTTGCAGCTGTGGTTGTTATCAGTAGGATTCTCTAGGCTACTTGCAGCTGTGGTTGTCATCAGTAGCCCACAGTTGATCAGACTGAAGCACAGACTAATTGCACACGTTGACCAATCAGCCATTTTATTTCATTACATTTTGTTGGTGGCAGGTATGGGCTTCCATACAAAACAGCTCATCTAGGTCTAGTCACCTATGCCCATGTTTTCAGTAGCAATGAGTTTTTACCACATTTAATGATTCACATGATATTGAAAAAAATTAAGGCTGGTTTGTTTTAAGGTATGCCTACTGTACTTTTATATTCATATGAGAAGGTTAATCGTTCCTTTTTGATGGGCTAACGTTACTTGATGAAGGCATGCTATAAATCAAAATGTAATGAGTGTAGCAAACAGACAAGAAAATAAACCTTTCATTGTCTGCACAATGCACATACATGCTTATGAATTGTTGTACTATCCAAGAGTGCAATGTGGCTGTTGTACTATCCAAGAGTGCAATGTGGCTGTTGTACTATCCAAGAGTGCAATGTGGCTGTTGTACTATCCAAGAGTGCAATGTGGCTGTTGTACTATCCAAGAGTGCAATGTGGCTGTTGTACTATCCAAAGAGTGCAATGTGGCTGTTGTACTATCCAAGAGTGCAATGTGGCTGTTGTACTATCCAAGAGTGCAATGTGGCTGTTGTACTATCCAAGAGTGCAATGTGGCTGTTGTACTATCCAAGAGTGCAATGTGGCTGTTGTACTATCCAAGAGTGCAATGTGGCTGTAGCTATCCAAGAGTGCAATGTGGCTGTTGTACTATCCAAGAGTGCAATGTGGCTGTTGTACTATCCAAGAGTGCAATGTGGCTGTTGTACTATCCAAGAGTGCAATGTGGCTGTTGTAACTATCCAAGAGTGCAATGTGGCTGTTGTACTATCCAAGAGTGCAATGTGGCTGTTGTACTATCCAAGAGTGCAATGTGGCTGTTGTACTATTCAATAAAAGCGAAGTTTCCATCCAATTGGCGACAGATTTCCATAAGAATATTCTAAAATCAGCATAAAAACAATATGCGCATGTCCCCACCAGAAACGTGATTCCATCAAATGGACTTGTTGTGGATAAAGGCTTTGCGTGATGATGTAGTGCACATAAAAATAACTTGGTTAAATTCCCATGTACCCAATTAAAAAGTACAAGTTAAATGGGTTTCCATCGCATTTTCAACTCTGCTGATGGTCTTGTCACAAACAAAATGTGTGTTTTATAGTGAATGTGCCCATTCTGGTATCGGCACTTGCGCTCTAGCCAACAGCTCCAGATACAGTGAGGGTATAGCCTACATGATGAGAATATTATGGACAGCGAGATTGTTTATTTGTTAAATGGTAGCCAAGCATCGATCATCATGTCACCAGAATAAGACCCTCAATATTTATTGGAAAGTTGCATCAAGCTCATCACCCTGTGAAGTTCATCATAACTTATTTCACCTGTAGCCTCAAACTGTATACGTGGACCACACAACGAGTCATTGCATGACTCCAAGTTTACTTCGATATGGTTATAATATAAATATTTGAGTATAAAAGCGTTTCCACCTCCATTTCTCGCATAATTAATTTTACCGACAAAAATAGCCCACCTTGTTAAGCGTATTTTGTTTTGTCGACATTTGGAAAGTTTACCGACAAATTGGTTTTTCCATTAGGCCTGTTGTGATTTTTTTTTTTATCCGACATGTACTTTATTCGCATAAAAAGGCTGGATAGAAACCTGGTTATTGCTGAATATTTTGTGTTTACTGGCTACTGTGATATTTACGGTCAATTTGAGCTGCGGACCAAGAATGTCGCATTGCCAGCCACAACAAAAGGTTAGGCAAGGATGTAATGTGAATTGAAAAGTAGAATTATCTTTTCGCCACCCCGTCCCCTTATACTCGCCTTCATATCTCGTAGTGGGAATAGGGCCTAATTACAGTAGTTTTTACCTGCAGCGCTGACACCCTCCGCTCCTCCTCCACGGAGCCCCAGCTGCTAATCTAAGACCTGCACTCATTCTTCAGACACACCGTGCTGGAGGAAATCAAAGAACGGCAGGAGAAAAAAAGATTCCGTGGAGAGAAAGAAAGGCAAGACCACCACCAACTCTCAAAACAAGGCTCCCTACCTACCATCTTATGAGTGCTGTCAATGAGGTGTTGAATGGCTGTGGAAGCAGGTTTCCAGAAGGTGAATACATAGGAAAAACCATGTGGTCTAATTGACTGCCAAACACCTAGCAGGAAACCTTTTGACATTTGTCCCAGATCAATGCAGCGTGTGTGCGATGCTATACCACTGTGTTAATGACACTGTTTACTGAGGAGACGCAGCTAGCTGTCCACCAGGGTCTTACAGTTAAGCATGGGTTTGGAGAGTGAAATGGAGTGTGTGTGTGTAGGGCTGTTCTTCAGGTGGTATAAGTGGACTTTGCACCACAATGGGATCCTTCACAGGACACTCAGCACATCTGTTACCTCAGAATAGTGCCCCTAAGAACTTCTCCTCCAGTGCAACCCAACACTCAGTCACCAACAGGAGTGTGTGTGAAAGAGAGCAAGGTTGAGCTCTCAGTTGCACAGCTCCCCCTGCTTAACTAGCACGAAACCTGTGCTTTGGCCCTAAAAGCAGCGCTCTCCTCTCCTTTGGCTGGAAATGCCATTAGCGGTGGAGGGTAGATGGAAGGGGGCATATGGAGGCTTTGCTTTGGTCAGCACTGAGCCAGCCCAGGGGGCATTGGGGGTTAGGTGTCTGAATGGACTCACTGTTCCACAGCGAAGAGGCCAAGGGGGAGAAAGCCCTCCAGGAATTGAGCTTGACACCCCTGCTCCGCACACTGATGTCTTTGGAGCCAGTGTCCATTTATTGTTGGTGTGGGGTCAGTGGAGAATGAAGTGACCTGAGCAAACAATGGGGATACTGCATATATGCAGTGAACTGATTATACTGTACCCAGAGATCAGTCACATGCACACAATGCTATAGGTCCTTACCTGACCAGTTCCTCGTTGTAGAGGGATTTGGGCGACTCACGACCCAGGATGTAGACCTGGCCTTTGAAAACAGACAGCTGCACCTTGCCCTCCACGCTCTCCTGGGACTTGTCTATGCAGTGGCGCACAAACTCACACTCCGGACTATACCAGAAACCTGGGGACAACAAGGAACTGGATGTATACATACTACTATAATGGAAATCATCCTTCAGCCTCCATTAGAAGTGTGGTTCAATTGTGCACATATGACCCCCCCCACCACATCCTCCTCCAATCACACTCCTCATGCGAGCGCTCGTCCCATCGCTCCAGGTGAGGCTCAGACCCTTTCCCCCCTCTCCTGCCTCACCCAGGTGACCTGCTCTGTCGGTCTGAGGGACAGCTGGACTGGGGGGGATAGAGAGAAACGACGCCCATCTCCATGGGGTGGCTCTCTTCCTCTTCCATGCCCTTCCACCTCCCAATCCCAAGAACAATCCTCTCACCCAGTCCCTTTCCACTGAATCTGCACTGGTGTGAGTATCACACAGTCAGGCCAGGGCTGAGTGGATGGATCAAGCCACAGCTGTCCTCTTTCTCTCTCTCTCTCCATACTGTGTTCTGTTCAGGGAATCCCCTGTGGCTTTAGCCCATGCAGTGGGCCAGGCAGAGACAGTGGTATTTCACGCTTTAAGACCATAATGAGTTTAATCTCTGCCCCCCTCCTAGAAGGACCTAGCTAGCGCCTGTACCTTGGTGTCTCGCTCTCTCTCCCTGGTCTCTCTGCCTGCCTGGCCAGCTCCCTCCTCTCATGAGGGTTTAAATTGCAGTGGCTCAGTAATCAGTCTCTAACGGCTGTGATCCTATTATAGGGATGAAGGAAGGCCGGCCGGGGGGGATTAGGACACCTGAGCCAGGCGGACAGGAGGCCTAGGCCCCAGTCATTCAGTCACACATTACCTCTATGAGAGGCAGAAGTAACATAGTCACTCCTCACCTGTCAATCACCGTGATTGCCACTGTCTGAGGTGTTCTGGCACAAAATGGCTGTCGTGTGCCATGCACAATTTATCACCCAGGTCGGTGTAAAGTATTTTGCATAATTTTATCATCAATGTAAAGTGCTTTGAAAGCAAGTGAAAATGATATAAATCAAATGTATTATCAGGAGGCTGAATAGTTTTTGGCTAACCATTTTGTGTGTGTTCTAGGAGAGAACACAACCATGACCTCCTCATGGAGTGAATGCACCGTTTCTGAATGCTGTATGAGCATTTCTTTAAATGTTTGTTTTTTTGCATTATACACCAAACGTACCGTTGTAGAGCATCTCGGCGAACTTGACCCCCAGGCCCCGTTTGATCCTCCTGACCTCTCGGTCCATGGTGAAGGTCTCTATGTCCAGGTGAGCGTGGTACAGGATGGTGCCTCCTGGGGTCTCATAGATACCTGGGGGAGCACAGAAACACACAACTAGGTGCGGAACGAAAGGTGGAGAGACAAATTAAGCACATAGGTTGCGTTGCATTTCAAAATAGTCTGAAGTTGCCCCCCCCCAAACAAAATATTCCATTCTTACTTTTAGATGCGTGTATGGTTGTGAATTGTTAGATTTTACTGCACTGTTGGAGCTAGGAACACAAGCATTTAGCTACAGCCACAATAACATCTGCTAAATATGTGTATGCGACCAATAGAATTTAAATTGATCAGAAGAGGTCCCTGGTGGTCCTGTGTCCATGACAACCTCATTGTACTTCCTTCCAGGACCAACTCAACTCAGACAGCTCTATTAGGCACCAGCCATCTTCACCCTCCTCCTCCTCCTCCACTACTGTGGCTGACGGACAGGCCAGCACCACAGTATATCAACCCAGTCAGAATGAGCCTGTCGCGGGCAAATGACAGGGTAGGAGGCCCCCGCCAGCCCTGAGCTAGGCCCCAGGCTCTCCCGACCCTGCAATTTACCCCCACTGCACTGTTGAGGGGAACGGAGGGAGAAGACAGAGGGGGGGGGTGACAGGAGAAATGAAGCTGTCACTCAGCTGTCTGTCTTATGAGGTCGAAAAGAAAAGAGAAGGCCGAAAGAGACCAGAGGAGAGATCGCGTTTCTCTATTCAAATAATGCCATTCTAATACGCTAAACCACTGGGAATCTCTGTTTAATTGACTATGGTTGCGTGTGGGCAGCATTTAACAGGATATTCCTATCCTTTCCATTCAGTCGTTGGGGTTAAACTCTGCGGATGGGCGCCTTGTGTTGGGACTTCAATTCACTGTTAGAAGGGGCACCGATACAATTCTTGTCTTAGATGGAGCCTACATGAAGGCGAGGGGGGGACCAAAACATAATCTGAAAATTGAGAAGCACTTACAAAGCACTGGCTGCCCAAAACAGGATTTGGCTGATCATCTAAACGTCAAAAAGGGGCAATTTGAGCCACTAAAACAAGGCAACAGAGGGCATTTCAACTGTCACTATCTGATAAAACAGTTCAAACTGCCCAATTTACTTTAAGCACCCCAAAGAGAGATTAGAAAGACAAATGAACAATAAAAAGTCTCTCTTACCTTAGCTAAACCAACTGTGGCTTAGTTAAGCTTAGGTAGACAAAAACACCAGTGATTTCCAGGTATTAATCTTTTAAACAGTTTCTCTGTATGTAGGCCAATTCTGCTAGAGGGGGTAGAGGGGTTAAGACTAAGGCTTAACCCCACCTTGGGCGTACAGCCCACGAATGCAGGCACAAATACACACATTAAGCCTGCTTCCTGCTTTCCTGATGTTCC
Organism: Salvelinus sp. IW2-2015; assembly: GCF_002910315.2. NCBI lineage: Eukaryota > Metazoa > Chordata > Actinopteri > Salmoniformes > Salmonidae > Salvelinus > Salvelinus sp. IW2-2015. The sequence goes on from NC_036844.1 coordinate 19,021,705, forward strand.
TCTGATCAAGAATCAGAGCACACACTTCAGAATTGTAGTTCTTGAATTCAACTAGGCCTAAATTCCTGAAACACGAAAAAGTAAAAATGTCTGATATTCCAAAATGTCTGAAAAACAAGATAATTCCCCCCCCAAAAAACAAATCAATTTTCTTTCAATAATATATCAATCAAACCAGTTAATCATCACCATAACGTTCTCTACAGATCCTCAGCACAACATGGTTCGTCACAGTAGAGAGTTCAGAGCTCAGACAAGGGTTGACAGGTGTACACCACTTACATACACCAGTGAATGTTTTGTCGAGAACTGACAACATTCTTGACAACCATTTCCATGCCCCGCCTTCTTGACCCCCCCCCAAGACATACAAATAAATGACACATTCAGTCTGTCAACTAGTCAATCCTCCCTGGCATCTTTTGTGCAAACCCCCCTTCTCCCCCTGCCGTCAACACACAATCTTTACTAGTTATTCACTGCCGTCAAACCTCACACTCCTCCTTTCCCATTTCTGTAGAAAAGATGAGCTTTGATCTTTTGTGCAGCCAAGAGGGAGAAAAGTGGGCTTCCCATTTTTCAATTTCTACCTGCCACTACGCCAGAGGCGGAGTGTGTTGGCGAGTCAATTTGCTGGTCAGGCTATTGTGAGGAGTAGAAATGCAGTGTGGCAGGAGGCCGGGGCCACTGAAGGAGTCAGTGACGTGCTGTCTGACATGGGACACGGTGCCACAAACATCTTGGCCCCTCACGGCCCTTAAGCATGCAGAAATAAGGAGGTTTCTGAGAAGCTCTGTTGACGGAGAGGGGAATTAGAAGTCATGCGGAGGAGTGGCCGACTGCCGAGATGGAGTGTGTGTGTGTGTGAACAACAGCGTGTGTCTGTGTGTGGGAGGCTGCAAAAAGAGAAATGTGAAGGCTTTCTGCATGTGAAAGTGAATGTGGGTCACATCAGACCCTCAGTTTACAGGTGAACCAGAGAAAAACATTTCCTCTGAAAGGAAAGAGAGGCACATAATGCTGTGTTTGTTCATGGTCTTGCTTTTCCTCCACAACACTTTTATGCAAGTGGAATAGCAAGTGTTCCCTTTTAGCACTGACATAAAATGACTGCAATTGCCTGAAAGCACTAGATGTGACAGGAAGCTTTACAAATGGATAGGACATGGAAGTGTTGGCACTTATGGTGGAGTAAGTACTGTATGTCTTTGTGCTAGCTTATCTATAAATCTAAAATCTCTATAAAAGGGAAGTACATTTTAACCAAAGCTATTGATACAGTATACATTTTTTTCTCTCAATTCATCTTTATTCTCTCAGGAGCTCTTCTCTTTATACATATAGGCTCTCTCATTACACCTTGTCACTGCCTTACCTCTGGACTTCATGCCGATGAAGCGATTCTCCACGATGTCGATCCTCCCAACTCCATGCCGCCCTCTGAGACCACAATGGAAACCACAATGGAATTCTTACTCACCAAGAACAGTAGTCAATATTTCTATATTCTCGCCTGCAAACACCCACACTTTGCTGAAAACACTGCAGTAAGAGTTTACACACTGCCCTCTAATGGTGGTTCCATGCAGCCAATAAAGGATTCTCATTCGCAGTTTGGCTCTCCCTATTGATTGTCAGACTTACCCCATCTCATTGAGGCAAGACAAAGTCCGACTCACCCCATCTCATTGAGGCAAGACAAAGTCCGACTCACCCCATCTCATTGAGGTAGGAGAAGATGTCCAGCGGTGTGTCCTTCGACTTCCCCTCCTTGACGTGGGTCACCTTGATGGGCACACCTGTGTGGGTTGGAATGGAACAGTCAGACAGTCAGTTACGACAAGAATGGAACAGTCAGACAGTCAGTTACGGCAAGAATGGAACAGTCAGACAGTCAGTTACGGCAACAGTCTGGAGAGATACTGCATCATCATAATACTGTACTACAGTAGGTCATTGAGGTTAATATTGTTCTCTTACAGTTTCAAATCTGATCTCGTCACATTCAGCCAATTTTGGATTTGGGCAGGAGCTGTATTTGTGAATCTGACAGAGTCAATATATATGGCCAAAATTGTTACTACATTTCCACCTATTCGTTTAATGTTCACTAAAAACAAACAAAGTGAAGAGACTGATTCCCAGGCACTGAACACAGTTCACAAGGGAGATGGGAGAGACCATGAAAAGAGTGCGGGAGTGGAGAGGGAGATTTGGATGTGGGGGAATGTGGGAGGGAGGGTAAGGGGTGTTAATGGTAGAATACTTCAATGGGATGTGGTGAGAAGTACTAATACATTCAAAAGCCCTGCTCATTTGTAGGCTGTGAAATCCCAGACAGGCCTTTCCTAATTTAATTACACACCCGGGCTTTGAGTCACCCATACCTTTTCTACCAATAGCCTCGCACTGCGGTATGAGTGAATGTGTGTGCTTGCATTATTAGGAATGCATTGACCATTCCTAATAAGCACACACACGCCTAGGTGCTCCCCAATTAATCTCCATCCAACTTTTTTCAAAGACACACTAAACTCAGTTTATTAGGTACACCCATCTAGTACTGGGTCAGACCCCTACCCCTTTACCTCCAGAACTGCCTGAATTAGTCTGTATTCTCCATGGAAATGTTGCTCAATTGGTATCAAGGGAGCTAACGTGTTCCAGGAAAACATTCTTCTCACCATTACACCACCAGCCTGTACCGTTGACACCAGGCAGGATGGGTCCATGGACTCATGCTGCTTACGCCAAACCCTGACTCTGCCATCAGCATGACGCAACAGGAACTGGGATTTGTCGGAACAGGCAATGTTTTTCCACTCCTCAGTTGTCCAGTGTTGATGATCCGGTGCCCACTGGAGCCACTTCTTGTTTTTAGCTGATAGATATGGAACCCGGTGTGGTCATCTGCTGCAATAATCCATCCGTGACAAGGACCGACGAGATGCGTTCTGAGATGTTCTGCACATCACTGTTGTACTGCGCCGTTATTCGCCTCTTAGCGTGCACGATTCTTGCCATTCTCCTTCATCCTCTCATCAACGAGCTGTTTTCACCCACAAGACTGCCACTGACTGGATGTTTTTTGTTTGTCGCACCGTTCTCGGTAAACCCTAGACACTGTCGTGCGTGAAAAGCCCGCACCGCCGATCATAACATGCTCAAAGTCGCTTAGGTCACATGTTTTGCCCATAATAATGTTTAAATCAAACAGTAACCGAATGCCTCGGTGCCTGTCTGCCTGCTTTATATAGCAAGCCACGGCCATGTGACTTACTGTCTGTAGGAGCGAACCATCTTCATGAAAGGGGTGGTGTACCTAATTAACTGGCCAATGTATAAATCACTGTCATTTACTTGCTTATTCATAGTATTCATAGGTTAAAATGAGCAACGCAGAGGTCAAAGGTGGAGGAGGTGCAATAGACTGGGACATGGGCGAGGGAGGGGGGGCTAAAAGAGCTTTTGAAGACAAACGAAGGATAGAAGAAAGAAAAATAAATCTGCAGATAGTCACTCCCCTATCCATCCAGCGCTCATTAGCATTTAGCATGCTTGCAGTTGCCAATCAAGTCCCGGTAAAAAAGCAGCACTCCTGGTTGCATTTCAATGGGCCCAAATGTAAGCCCTGTTCGAATGACACGTAAAGGACTTGACAAAATATTTTTAGACAAGGGCTTTGTCACTTCGGCCCCTGAGGAAAACTCCCAGAGCCAGAGAGGGCACACGGATAGCGCTCCGACAAAGCCCCCTGATCCCCCAAATAGTTAATAATTAGATTAAAAGTTCAAATAAATTAAGTGAGGGTGTGAATGCGGGAGCCGAGCCCGGCCTCTCGTCCTCCTCTCCTCCATCTCGCCCGGGTCTATCATTCACTGGGCCTTTCTTTTCCCTGCCTGCCCTTTTCTTCAGCGCTGAAGTGAACAGTGCAAACAATGGGACAGCAGACACAGTTGTAGGAAAAATTACTGCTTTAAATTTTTCCTCTCCCCCCTCTTTCAATGAAAGGAAGAGGGATAAAAAAATAAAAAAAAGACAGAAAGGGGAAAACTGCTCCTGATGAAAAAAAGTTTAGTTTATCTTTTTAATCAGTGAGAAAGCCCGGTGAAAAAAGGGCTGGTGGGAGATGAAAAGATGGAAACATTCTTGCGCTGATCTTGTGCTTGAGGAGGAGGAGTAAGCTGAAGCCTTTGTGTGAGCCACTAAAACAGCTTTTGTCATCGTCACTCAATAAGTGGAGAGAAAAAAAACGATGAAAAACGATTGCAAATGAGCAAAGGGCCGAGGTGAAACCAGGTTATACGATGACGTCACAGTTTCAGATTCCTATTACTAATTTTAAAAAGTTGTTTAAACCTTCCTTCAAATGAAGATTTAACAGTTGTCTATAAACTTTATCATTGCTCCTCTCCCTCCAATTTCACTTATTTCAGATATAAATCTCAAATAAACCCCACAAACCTTCAAAGTTGCATAAATCAGCAGACAGATACCAACATAAATCACAGTTGAAACCTCCTTTCTCTTCTATTCCTCTCTGAACTGCTTCAGTGTAGTAGCAACATCATAAAACTGTCACTGGTCATCACCATGATCAGAGGCTAATGTCCTGCCATGTCTTTTGAAGTCCCAGCAGGCCTCAGTAGCCTGTAGCCCCCATCTATACATTTATACACACGGACACTTGTGACCAGGATCTAGATTAGAGGGATTTCTGCTTCTGGCCCCAGGCTGGGATGTGTGTCTCTTTTCAGCGACTGTGCAAATGTGACACTTTCCTGGGCCTCCCTCAGTCAATTGTATTAGCTGGCTTAACGCTTCCGGCCCCTCCATGCCCCCGGGCAGGCTGCTTTAGTTTAGACAGTCTGCTCCGGGTTGTGGGGCTGGGCTGTCCTAGGTCTGGGTGGTCAGAGTGATAAACACAGCCAGGGAAAGGCAGGGTAGCACGGGGTCTACAGCAGCCCTGGGGCTGTGGGTATGGCCAAGCCATTGGTGGACAAGACGAACAGACTAACACAGGTCAGGACTGGACTTTGAATCATAAACCCCGGCTGAACTAGAGGACTAAAAAGTCCCACTACATGGGATGAGGAGATGTAGACAGACGGACGGACACACACCTTTCTTGAACTCGATCTCCAGCACATCTGGGCTGTTGGGGGCGTCCTCTGGGCTCTTGGTCATCTGGTACAGGCCAGCTGGAGCATGGCTCTGTAATATACACACAATGATATTCACATTTCAGCACTTAGTATGGTACTAGGAGATTCAGTTGAGAACATGGCAGACATAGCCAGTCTACTGTGGGCCTAAATATAGTAGGTGGAGGGGTGGGATGATGCGTGAAAAAAAATAACCTTCAAAAGCTGTCAGGATCTGAGAGAAAAAGACAAATCTACATCCTATTTTTCTCCTCTATTTAGTTTCATTTTCCCCTGCTTGGCCTTTCACCGCAGAGGGAGGTGGAGAGAAGAGGAAGAGATGCAGCTGGAAAAAAAGAGAGAGAAAGACCGACCCCAATCCACTGAAAGAAGACACTTCATAAGTCAAAACACACCTGATACTATGACAGGATGTACTCAAGCGACTGCCACACAATATTCACCGGCTGTTTGGAAAGGCGCAAGCAAATCTTCCAATTCTGCCATCCAGCCTCCCCTCCCCATAAGCTTTTCCACATCTTCTGGAATTGACTTTGACTGACATTTTCTCCTTTATTTCTCTTCAGTTGAAGAATGAATCTTTATGGGAACCACACAACAACAACCTACCCCTCCTACCCTGAGAGCCATAGGAAGTTGTAGGAGCCGAGACAGACGTTTGTTGTTTTCCAGTTGGGGGGAGTTGGTGGTTGAGCACTTAAATAAAAATCGGGCTGACACCCCTGCCAATTACCTCACATTACAACCAGACGATGGCCAATGTCCCCTGAGCTGAGCCAAATTGCAGGGGAACTATGCAAAATAACCACTGGGTGCATTTAAATGAAAACCTTTACCAGACGAAAAAAATCATCATACGATAACTAATCTCGCTCTCAGCCGCAGAGAGATTGCCCACATCGGGGAACGAGTGCAATCGCTTCTTTCCTTTTAACTAAACACCAACGTCGACTTTGAAGGCTCCCATCTCTCCTTTTATTTTCTGCCTCAGCGCCCAAGAAGGCGACAAACGAGAGGGAGAAGGAGTGGGGCAAAACGACTCACCTAAAAACCCATTTGATGCATACTATTGAAGGGGACAGAACCGAGGAAGATGGCATGATTTCAACTGAACAACAACTGAGGAGGCCTTGCTCTGTGAATCTGGGTATGATAACTATGGTGGTGTGGTTACTATAGTGTTCTACAGAGTTGCCTTACCTACTACAGTGGTTTAAAGCCTACACAATCCTAACCAATGAAGATGCATTGTTTCTGCCGGCTAGACTTCACTATATGATAAAGACGTTATCCTTCTTACCTCTCTACACAGACACATCATCACAAGGAAATACATGGAATATCAATTCAAACATGTATGCTCACGAGACGCTAGTGACTGAAAGTGGGAGAGAGAGAAATGGAAAGAGCGAGGGAATAGTTTCCAGTGCTTAAAGATCAATGCATTTCAATTCCAGCCCCCCGCAGGTGGACCGGTCCCAAAGCCCCTGGCCCCGAAAGACAGGAACATTTAGAAATGGAGCGAGAGTGAGAGAAAGGGAGCGCAATGCTGTCAAATGGGGCGTGAAGCTCAGCCATCATGTCGCTGTGCTTAGCTCCCTTTTGCAGCCATTCTCCAGTTCTGCCATATTGTGGTGCTGCTGTGGTCCCACTCAATGCAGAGGGCTGTGGCAGCATGAACTTAAAGTGAGTAAATTTCTATCTTTCCACACGTTAGCTGCCTCATTGCCTTTCAATCGAGTCCGGTGGCCTCCAAAGAAAAGGCAGAGGGGGGGGGGGGGCTGGAAGAAAATCTGGCCCACTGGCTTGGAACTGACACTTAAATCACCACGTCTAAAGTCAGGCCTTGTCTTTAAAATGCCATTTGCAAACATGGCACATTGAGAATGTATTAAATCTGATTTGTGAGGACTATTTTTTATGTTTAACACCCAGCTACATTTGGTTAACATTATCATTGGCCGTATCATGGGGCGGCAGGTAGCCTAGCGGTTAGAGAGGCGAGCCAGCAACCAGGGGCTGGCCTGTTCGAATCCCAGGTCAGTCGGGAAAAATCTGGCGGGAAGTGAGCTGGCAACTGGAGGGTTGCTGTATCAAATCCTAGATGCCATTGCCTGTCGTTGTGCCCTTGAGCAAGGCACTTAACCCCTCACAACAACAGCTCCCCAGGTATCCAGTGTGGTAGCCCGGGGCACCTGTGTATGTGTGTATTTCAGGGGGGTTGGAAGCAGAAGTAAAATTTTGGTTGAACCTTGTGTGCAATTGACCAATAAAGCAATCTTAACCTTTGTCTACAGTATCTACCAACAGCTTTGCCCAAAAGGCAATACTAGTAACAAGCACAAACTATAAAATAGCAACTACAACAGAGATAAATAGATTGACAGAGAGCTCTATAATAGGTCAGACACAACCATCTGACCAAGGGGCGAGAAGGTTGCATGACAAATCTAACCCTCCGTGCTTGAAAAGACACCTACACACACCATCCAACGCATCCTTCCCCCTAGGCAGCTGCGTCATGGGCCGGGTCATTTCCAAACTAACAGAAAACAAGTTTCATTTCCTCTGTGTAACCACCCCGTCTGTTCCGCTACCACCTCTGTCGTCAATACCAGTGGGCCCAGGGCCTGATCAAAGGGGCTCGGGGTTTACCACACAACATCATTGTCCTTCACTCCTACTGGGCTACTGGGCCAGGGGAAGTCCAGCCAAAGCCAGGGACTATTATCATTTAGACAGAGGGGATGTTTTAATGACTGCTGACGAGTGTCACACTGCCCCAGGGACCCGGCCCCTGACCGGTAAACTGACAGCACAGAGGATATTGGGTTGTGTTTCAGGACAAATAGCTTGCCTTTTCAAGTTAAATAGCTTCACGTTATTTATACAAGTTCAATCAGATCAGCAAAGCAGCTAAAACATGTTATCGATAAGGCAAATGATAGATCTGCTACACAGGGTTTAAACTTTACAGAGTTGAAATGCTTGTCCTTAAATTGCAATGTGTTAAAAACAAATATGCATCATCAAAATTCCATCATTCATAGAAACTTTAACCTCCTGGTTGCTCCTAATCCAGTAAAACTGGCTAGAAGAACAACGTCAAATGTGAGCAGATAAAGACAATGCAGCCTAGCGGTGGAGCTAAGGCTAACCTCTGGGGTAATGGGAGAGAATCCAGCTAGTGGTAATAACCACAGTGCAACCTGACCCTGGCTGCCTTATCTCAGAAGGAACATATGAGCGACCTTTGGACATTTCCTAATCTGTGTGTGGGGAGAGTGGAGCCATTGTGTTTACAGGTGGGCGGAGAGGCACTGTGAATGGAGGGAGTCTGCTCAGGCCTTGGGGGGGTAACTGGACTCCTAGGAAGCAGATGCCCAGTTGAGAACTAGAAGGTTGAGATGACCTTTTCAATGTCTCCTCACGGACAGTCATGTTGATTAGAGGTTAATAATTACATAGTACATTGATGTAGTATTACCATCTGGGTTGTACATTCAATTTACAGTAAGGTTTCTTAGAAGCCTGAAACAGTTTTAAATTGACACACACATCAAAAGTAAAATGTTTAAAGTACTTAAAAAATGAGTATTATCTCAAATAATCTCCTATGGGAGCAGAAACTGAGCAAATTACTGAATTATTACAGTCTGTTCAATCTTAAATGGATCATAACACACCCCGAGTAATGTATTCAAATCCCTTTATCACTTGTATCTCCTCCACCATAAATATTTCATCGCATTTAATTCCATTGATAAATTCATTGTGAAAGTAAATGGGACTAAAACCATGAATTAAATCAATTACACAATACTGTCATACTACACATCGCTATGCTATTGAGTCGTTTCTTTTCAGGATGAATTTCTCCACAGGGCGAGCGTCGGAGAGAGAAAAGCCTGCGTTACAGTTCTGCCCCTGCCCCGCCAATCCAAAAGCGGGGGACCCCTCGCCTCCCTGACACCCCGTCCATTGGGACGCTCATCTGTCTGCCCGCCTTTGTACTTTACTGTTACTGGTGACATTCTGGTGTCACGGTGAAATGGGTCCCTCCCACGTTGCAGCCTGCGGCGGCGCAACCAGAAACAATGGTCCCCCAAGAGCCGGGGGGACCCAGGAGGCCCAGCTGGGCGCGCTGCCCTAACCCTTCCCCCGGCTCCCATGAAATCGGGAATTATGCGAGCCGTTTCTGATGACAAGTCAGTGTCTGTGTGTCCCAGGCTCTTCCCAGGCTCGGCAAGGTTTAGGGTGAGAAGAGACAACAAGGAGGGATGAGGTTTGAGTCGTCAAGGGTGACCTTTGTGTACAGCCTTGACCTCTGACCCCTGAAGAGATCAAACTATCTCTGTCTCACTGTGGGCTCAGGGTTTGGTTCGTCTGTGCTGGTGCCAATATAAGACATTTGGGGGGGGGGGGGCTCTTCCTTCCTCTTAACTTTATCTCAATAGACTCTCCAATCTAGGGTTGCAAAATTCCAGTAACTTTCCCCAAATCTCCTGGTTTTCCAGAAAACCTGGTTGGAGAATTTATGGAATTTAGGAGGGAATAAGCAGGAAATCTGTGAATCCCCTAACCGGGATTTCAGGAAAAACTTTTTGGGAAAGTTACTTCACAACTCTACTCCTATCAGCTATTGCTTTGTACATATTACAACACAATAATCTATACTGTAAAAAAAGAACACGTGAAACAGGGAGAATCTATAAACTGCCAGGCAGGTTGACAATGGAGAGAAATGTTGAATATGAGTAGGAGAACAAAGGATGTGATAGATACTGTATGGTCAATGACATGGATTAGCTGACACTATGTGAACCTAGGACCAGTGTATCCATCCTGATACTCTTGAAAAGTTTGCTGTTGTGATTGAGACAGCAGGGGGTGAGATGAACAACCTGCTGAATCTAGGATGAATGGTGAGATGTTAGGGGCCATAATTGTCCTGATTGATTCCTCAGCCTGCTCATGCATGTAGAAGATCTTACCTTGGGATTTTCCAGTATTCCAGACTCGTAGCTGTTGAAACAGACAATGAGAAGGTATGTTGGTGAACACATTCATTCCCTTTGTCATTCTACAGCAGTGTTTCCCAACTAAGCACACCTAATTCTACTTTTCAACTAATCATCAAGCCCTTGATAAGTTGAATCAGGCGTCATTGTCCGGGGAGACAACATAAATGTGTGGCGTTGGGGGTACTCAAGGACCAGAGTTGGGATGCACTGCTCTACAGGATATAGCTAATGTGGGAGACAAATGACCAAAAAGTGCCAATACCGCCAGAAAGTTAAACTTTTCTTGTAAAAAAATAAGAAAAGTATATTCTTCAACCTTAATTTAACCAGGAAGTATTGTGAGCATCATTGGTGTTCTTCTCACCTGATGTGCATGAGATTGGCATCCATGCTCCAGGGTGCTTTAGGGGTGACGGGCACAGGGATGCCATGTTTCTGGGGGTGATGAAAAGGTCAGAAAAGAGTCAATGATAACAGTATATTAACCAGGTGACACTTCAACTGAGACCGCTCTGAGCAATACATTTTGAATCTGCTAAATTCTGAATAGTCAAACCAATCATATCACCTCCAGCTGTTCTTTAACAATTGTGATTGTTGATTTGACTTAAAATCTGATCATTCCATTATTTATTTGAGTTCAACGTGGTTAATAAAATCATGGGAAGGGAGAAAAGCTTGGTGACTGATGTACACATTGGACTTTCAGCTCACTAAAAGGCCATGATCCCCCTCTAGTGGGCAGAGTGGAGAACACCTCATAGACAAACACTGCCAGGCAACATGTTATGAAGAGAACCTATCATAGACTCACTGTCAGGCAACGTGTACTAGGGGTGTTAATATTTCAATGACATTGGGACCTTGCATTTAAAAAAATCATCCCTAACCGTTTTATTTATTTTAAGCTGCAATGTCACTTTTTGGGCAAACCAACAAAAATCACATAGAAATGTGAGTTATATATCTGTCATTCTCAATGAAAGCAAGTCTAAGAAGCGGTAGATATAGCACACATAGAACATATCTATGCTTCCCGTTTTTAAGTTTCTTTCTTGCATCTTTTCCTATCGGTTTTGTACACCAACTTCAAACTGCTGAAACCACAATATTTTGGGTTATGCAACAAAATATTTCACAGCGGTTTAGATGGTACAATGATACTCTACACTATATTCGCTTGTCACAAACTGAAATTAGGCGAACTATTAGAATTTTAGCAACCAGGAAATGGCAGAGCAAACAATTCTAATCACAGTGCAGGTTCCGATCATCATAATGAAAGGAAAAATAACAATTTAACAAAATTCCTAACGTGCTGACCACACCGCTCGCGTTTCGTGCTTTGTAAAATAAATGTACACATACACGTTATTCAAATAATTGCACCCGCACGTCTGCATAGCCAGTCGCTAAAATAGAACTTGGTTCTATTTGTGACGCGCTGCAAGTCCTGCCTCTCCCATCTCCTCATAGTTTTTTTTAGGAGCATATACCCACGTGCCATCTCCTCATTGGTTTTTAGGAGCATATACCCACGTGCCATCTCCTCATTGGTTTTTAGGAGCAGATACCGCGACGTCCATCTCCCATTGGTTTTAAGGAGCATTACGCCACTCCCAATCTCCTCATTGGTTTTTAGGAGCATATACCCACGTCCCATCTCCTCATTGGTTTTTAGGAGCATATACCCACATCCCATCTCCTCATTGGTTTTTAGGAGCATATACCCACATCCCATCTCATTGGTTTTTAGGAGCATATACCCACAGGGGTGATTGAAAGATGAACTGAGGTCCACACTCCAGTCGGTAGTGGTAATGCACCTTTAAAGTTGGTTGCCAAACACAATATAAAGTCCAAAGAAGAATACATTTCTAGAAACAAACTCGGTTTACCCTTTTATCTGTGGAATAATTGTCGGAGTAATGGACTTTGTGCATTTCAGGTAAAATAACAACCCAATGTTTATATCCCAGGTACCTATATCCTAGGTACCTAAATTGCCATAAATGTTTAACGCTTTTCAACTTGTCTCCAAATTAATATAGTTGGTTCAGTTTGTTTTGTTATTTCAACCTGCATATCCTGATTGCGTCTGGTGTGGGTGGACAAAAATCAACATGAGCGCAATGGCGGACGCACGCGCGCGAGCGGTCTGGTCAGCATGTTACGCAACGATGCTGTAACGTTTGTTGGAGGATATATGCATCTTTCAAATTACTTGTCACAGATATAATGCGCTCAGCACGTCATCGTTGTTTACAGTTGGGAAAGTGGCAGAGTCAGACAGGGACGCGACAGCAGCGAAGCCCTGTATGGTAATACTTTGAGAAGTTAAATGAGAAAGTGGTAAAATAAATGCGAGGTGGAATTGAACTACAGTGGTAGGATAGTTGCAACGCTTAACCATCTGAAAAGGGAGGCATCGCGAGACCCAAGCCGTTGCTGGCAGCAGTGCGATAATGGATGGAGTGAGAAAATCACAGCGCTGATTACAGAAATGATTGCAGTTGATATGCAGCCACTGTCAATGGTAAAGGACGTAGGCTTCAATGCACTGATGGCATATATAGAACCAGACTACAAGATGCCAAAAAAACGTAACAGCCCGGATGGAAAAATTGTACAATGATTGCTCTGCAAGTACAAAGGGAGAGCTTTCAAAAACCATACGTGGCGTTAAAAACATATTGTCAGAGGTCTATGAACACGCTGTCATGCATCACTGCAACTGAGAACATGGAGGGACACAGCAGAGAACCTAAAATGGCATTAACTACCGTCATTGTTGAGTGGGAGGGGGACAGCAGTAAGGTGACTGCCGTCTGTTAGGTAGTCAGGTCTGTGCTAGATTGAACGGCACTGCCCCCTAGCGGCCACACACAGGACCAAATGTGAAGTAACGTCATTTAATACCTTTTTTAATCATTTAAACCATTTAAAAATGGCAGTTTAAACTTTCAAATGTTTACATAAGTCACATCCCTAATGTGTATGAAGAGATCCTATCACACACTCACTGCCAGGCAACATGTTATGAAGTGATCCTATCACACACTCACTGCCAGGCAACATGTTATGAAGTGATCCTATCATGTGGAAGTGTTACCTCGGCATACTCCATCAGATCCTTCCTCCCAACGAAGCGATTGTAGAACTCAGGGATCCTCCATGGAGCAATAATCTGAGCGGTAGAGAGAGGAGCGAGGGTTACGCATTTCATTTGTATGGTGCATTATCTGAAGTAATGTTGATGATGGGACAGTCATGTTGTGTAGTTACAGATGTGTTCATGCAGAGGGGCTGGGGAAGACAGAACTCACCTTAACCTCAGGGTAGAGGGCATAGCAGGTGAGCTCGAATCGGATCTGATCGTTGCCCTGAAAGCCACAGTCAACCATTCAGACACAAAACACTAGTAACATGTCCAGAAAAAATCTAAAAACTACTAGCAAAGAGAGAGATAATCAAGCAGGTGATTTCTCACTCACCTAAGACAAGTTAAGGTTCAAATCACTTCCAATGGTAGTTGAAAAAGCATATAAACTGACAAGCTTCCAGTGAGTGACTTCTTGCAGTTACTGTTGGTTGAAGGCTCAATTCAGTGGCATTTGTCTCCACCTACAGTTGGAGCAGGGACACTACATCTCCCCACAGTATCGTTACACTGGTGGCTGACTAATGAATGCCATCGTGGTAGCTGAGAGCTATTTGAATGTGACCTTCCCACTCACTCCAAAAGCTAATTGGGAAAACATTCAGATTTCAACAAAACAGACAAACATCTAAAATGAACCTTGACAGATGTCAACAATTTGCTAATGGCTCCACCTAGCCTTCCAGGTTCTTGTCGGCTCTCCCCTTGCTGATTGACCCCTCACCTTTCCCGTGGCACCGTGGGAGACGTACTGGGCGCCCTCCTGGTGTGCGATCTGGATCTGGCGGCGGGCGATGCAGGGCCGAGCCACTGAAGTGCCCAGCAGGTAGCGGTCCTCGTAGATGGCGCTGGCCTGGACCGACGGCCAGATGAACTCTTCCACAAACTCTGCCCTCAGGTCCTCGATGAACACCTATACATGGAGGGAGGTTACACCTGAACCATTCGTCGTAAAGCTTACGTCAACAAGATTTCACTAAATGCTCCGTTGACATTCTTAATACACAAGCGCAGTCAGTTGAGTTCACCTGCAATGGCTTTGCTTTGTGTTGACAAACTTTTGCTTAAAAATCTTAACTGGCAAGGCAGAAAGAGCGCAGACCTCTGCCAGTGTTAGCTGCTAAGAAGACGACAACCCAGACCTCATATCCTCACGTATCTTTGATAAATCAAAATACGATTTGCCTGTTTAATCATTTCCCGTAACTCTGTGACCCAGATGTCAGGACACATAATTCTAGACCTCAAGAACTGACAATCCAACCTTGAACTGGCTCATCACTCTGTAACCAAAGTAGCAAATGTATCACGGTTCTCATTGTTCAATTGAAAGTTATCAGTTTCATATCAACCAACATCTAATTGTATTTTTATTTTTGCATACATACAGTACCGTGAAATTTGCCCCCTTTTAAATTTTCTATACTTTGCATATTTTTTTTATACTGAATGTTAACAAATCTTCAACCAAAACCTAATATTAGATAAAGGAACCGGAGTGAACAAATAACACAACAATGACATACTCGTTTCATAAACAAAGTTAGGCAACACTCAATGTCCCTGGGTGAGAAAGTAATTTCCCCATAACACTCAATAACTGGTTCTGCCACCTTTAGCCCCAACCAAACCCTTCCACGTCGCTGCGGAGGAATTTTGGCTCTTCCATGCAGAACTGTTGTAACTCAATGACATTTGTGGTTTTCCAAGTCCTGCCACAACATCTCAATTGGGATTAAGTCTCGACTTTGACTAGGCCATTCCAAAACTTAAAATGTGCTGCTTTTTTGCCATTTTCATTTAGACTTGAACGTTTTGGATCATTGTCTTGCTGCATGACCCAGCTGCGCTTCAGCTTCATCTTACAGACGGATGGCCTGACATTCTCCTGTAGAATTATCTGATACAGACAGAGCAGAATTCATGGCTCATTCTATTAAGGCAAGTCGTCCAGGTCCTGAGGCACAAAGCAGCCCCAAACCATCACACTACCATCATTATAATTTACTGTTGGTATGAGGTTCATACTATGAAAATTTGGTTTTCGCCAGACAAAATGGGACCCATGTCGTCAAACAAGTTATACTTTTGAATCATCTGTCCGTAGAACATTCTTCCAAGAGTCTTGATGATCATCCAGGTGCTATTTGGCAAACTTGAGTCAACCTTTTGGACGACACGGTTCCCATTATTCCTGGCGAAAACCAAACACTGCATTCCACAGTAAGAACCTTTTACCAATGGTCCAGACCTAATCCCAATTGAGATGTGTCAGGACTTGAAACGATCAGTTCATGGTTTAAAACTCAAATGTCGCAGAGTTAAAGCAGTTCTGCATGCAATAGTGGGCCAAAACTCCTCCACAGCGATGTGAGAGACTGATCAACAACTACAGGAAGGTTGGAGTCAATGCAGCTAAAGGTGGTACAACCAGTTATTGAGTGTAAGGGGGCAATTACTTTTTCACAGGGGAATTGGGTGTTGCATAACTTTGTTAATGAAATAAATAATAGATTTGTTATTTGTAAATTCAGGTTCCTTTTATTTGACAACATTCAGTTTCAAAAATATGCAAAAAAAGAATCAGAAAAGGGAAAATACTTTGACGGCACTGTATGTAATTCAGAATGACTAATCTTGAGACCCAGAAGAAGAATTTGCTCCGTTTAGCCATGTTTTGTTGTTGTTGCCACCAAGCTATTGGCCTTGGCTTTTTAGCCTCTGGTACTATTAGCCTATGCATTTCTTGTTTATAATTTTTGTGTATTTGTATTGTATCCGCAAGAGATTCTACTGCACTGTTACCTCAACCAGATCCTGGAACTCCTCTTTAACCTTTTCTACCGTGTCCTCCACACCACTATGCTACCTTGTCTTACCAATGTCATGACGCTTAGACTCAGCTTTTTACCTTCTTTGCTCCAAGACTCTCTGCTTTCTTCTTTGCAGCATCAAAGTCCTCTTCTTGTCCAATATTGGCCTGCAAGAAGAGAGTTTGTTACATCTAATCAACTGGTGCCTAAAATAGTATACTACAGCAGTGTTTCAGTGAAAATATTTAATGTTCTCCAAACTTTATTAGCATGTTTTTTACGAGAGCACTTAGTCAGAAAATCAGAGTTTTGAATTCTGCCATACACTCTTTGAATCAGCTATTTTCTCAAAGGAGAAGAGCATGCAAACATTTAAAAACAATATGCTACTTATCCTTCTATTTATAAAATGTCTTGCACAACTAGCAAAATTAGTTTTTGATCACTTTAGACATTTTGGGATTCCACCCTGTAAAAGTACTTTGCCTGTTGACACGATTGGAAAAGTAGTCCCATTTCACACAAGCATACTTTTTTCCACTTTCCCTCTTCTTGCTGCTTCTCCTCAATTACCTTTGACCTTTTTCAAAAGGAGGCCAGAGAAAAAAGGCCTGTGTCTTCATCCCAGGTCCTTCTCATCAGGGACCAAATCTATTGATTGTCACGGATTGGCTGCTGAAGTCCCGTCGCCCACCATTTTAACATTCAGGTCACATCTATGACATGATAACACTGACATAGTTCCACACAGTCTAGCAGTGCACTGCTGCTCCATGAATATCATGGAGGGATTTCTGCTGAGATTGTTGATTAACCATGTCTTTCTCCTTTTGACCGGTAACTCATAAACTAAGACTTAACAAAACCCAGCTCAGACGGGAAAATCAGGTGCGTAGTGAGCCGGCAACCGCAGGATTTCTGGCATGAACATACAGTGCCTTCAGAAAGTATTCAGACCTCTTGACTTTCTACACATTTTGTTACGAAACAGCCTTAATCTAAAATGGATTATATATATTTTAAATCCTCTGCAATCTATACACAACACCCCATAATGACAAAGCGAAAACAGAAATACCTTATTTACTAGGGATGTATATCGGTGACCATATCGGAATCGGACGATATTAGCTAAAATGCCAACATCGGCATCGGCCCGATGTCTAGTTTAACGCCGATGTGCAACACCGATGTCAAAGCTGACGTGCATACCTATATGACGTAATGACGCCACGTAAAATGTTGCGCTACACATGCAACGCAGCATTCCTAACCTAGCCCACAATGTCTGCTGTGTGGATCGAGCAGTCATTTGAAAGAGTAAGAACATTTCAACGAGACAACTCAAAGGCGAAATCCATTAACGCCAAGATAATGGAATTCATTGCCCTTGACAATCAACCATTCACTGTCGTGGGAGATGTTGGCTTTCACCGACTGGTCGAGCACCGGTACACGTTGCCCTACCGGAGTTACACAGTAATAGTAGTGTCACTGCTATTAGCTTCACGACATATTATGGAACGCCCTTTGGGTCTTTGCATGTCAAAAAAGATACATGTCAAATAACACTATTTGACACGTTAAATAACACATTTCTATTATAAAATGTTGTGTTCTGAATTTGCACATGCAAGCCAAGCGCCACCACTACTATCAGTAGCACTGTCAAAGCTAAACAAAAAAAGTCTGCAAACAAGTAAACACCGGCCAAGAACGATGTGTTTATAATACCACGTTGGTAATAAAGCATAATTTGTTTGACTGCAACTTCTGGGGTAGCTAGCTTTAGCTTGGTATCTAGCTAGCACCAATACAACCAGCCTGAACACAATGACCAGTAGAAACTGCAATCACTCATTATTCTTAGCAATGATTTAGGAATCCTTGTGAGTAAGTATTAGCTAGGTAGCCACTTGTTGTTCGCCTATTGAAATTGAACTTCAGTTCATGAAAATAAATAGCTAGCCAGCTACTTAACCCTGTTGCCCAAAGCTAACGTTATAAGCAGCCTGCTAGCTTCATCTGGCTAGTGAGGCTCGACCAGACCGTGTTGTGAAGCTCGCCACAATAAGGATTAGGCACGGTGGAATTTGCGGTTTGCTTTCAAAATAAAAGTAACTCTTTGAAAGTGATGCAGAAGGTTACAATTGGTGGAATCATGCCATATTTAGACTAGATCATGTTAAACAAGGTTGGAATGTGAAGCAATGAAATGGGGTATCAGTCTACTCTGTGACAGCCACAGAACACAACTGTGAAGAGTTTAGGCAAATATTAGCGTTGTAGCTCTTATCGCGGGGCTGACTGTGTGAAATCACCTGCCCCGTCAGCCTATTCTGTGTATTGACATTCATATTTCACTGTACAGCTTTACCTAAGGATTGGGGATCAATGAAAACAGTCTGCTTGTTTCCCAACGTCCTCCTCTGAGTTATCAGACTCCAAAACATCCACGTCCCTATGATACTCCCAATCACGGCCGGATGGGATACAGCCTGGATTTAAACAAGGGACTGTAGTGACGCTTCTGGCACAGATGCAGTGCCTTAGACTGCTGCGTCTATGTGTGTGTTAACTATTTAACTGTACTAGAATTCTTAAAAGTCCGCAAAAAAATGTTATATCGGTATCGGGTTTTTTTTTGGCAAAGAAAATATTGGAATCGGCCAAAAACTTCCTATCAGTGCATCACTATTATTTACATTATTATTCGGACCCTTTGCTATGAGACTCGCAATTGAGCTCAGGTGCATTCTGTTTCCATTGATCATCCTTGAGATGTTTCTACAACTTAATTGGAGTCCACCTGTGGTAAATTCAATTAATTGGACATGATTTGGAAAGGCACACACCTGTCTATATAAGGTCCCACAGTTGACAGTGCATGTCAGAGCAAAAACCAAGCCATGAGGTTGAAGGAATTGTCTGTAGAGCTCCAAGACAGGATTGTGTCGAGGCACAGATCTGGGGAAGGGTACCAAAACATTTCTGCAGCATTGAAGGTCCCCAAGAACACAGTGGCCTCCATCATTCTTAAATGGAAGAAGTTTGGAACCACCAAGACTCTTCCTAGAGCTGGCAGATGGAAGCCACTCCTCAGTAAAAGACACATGACAGCCCGCTTGGAGTTTGCCAAAAGGCACCTAAAGGACTCTGACCATGAGAAACGAGATTATCTGGTCCGATGAAACCAAGATTGAAGTCTTTGGCCTGAATGCCAAGAGTCACATAAACCAAAAACCATTCCTAAGGTGAAGCGTTTGCGGCAGCATCATGGTGCGGGGATGTTTTTCAGAGGCAGGGATAGGGAGACACGTCAGGATTGAGGCAAAGATGGGGCCTCCCGGGTGGCGCAGTGGTCTAGGGCACTGCATCGCAGTGCTAGCTGCGCCACCAGAGTCTCTGGGTTCGCGCCCAGGCTCTGTCGCAGCCGGCCGCGACCGGGAGGTCCGTGGGGCGACGCACAATTGGCCTAGCGTCGTCCGGGTTAGGTAGGGATATCCTTGTCTCATCGCGCTCCAGCGACTCCTGTGGCGGGCCGGGCGCAGTGCGCGCTAACCAAGGGGGCCAGGTGCAC